>NC_071285.1:22048895-22224353 GCF_943735745.2 Anopheles bellator | reverse complement strand
ACCAGAAGCAAGTCGCGGAGAACAATTTTACAGCTTGAACATAATTAAACTCGATAATAAGATACGTAAAGCGTTAATGACATTCCACCCGAAAAACCGTAAAAAATTGAAGCACATGAATCGAAGCCGATGGGCGGTTGCAGAACTGGTAAAAATTGCCTATTAAATTCTTCATTTTCATATGCGTAAACATTTAAGTCGTAGCGCCTCGCGATAATTCAAAACGAATGATTTACTGCCCTCAGCATTCTCGTACAATGGGTTACTGTTGATGAGAGTGCCACATCGAGACGCTTTTGAACGGTTTTTCGAGTTTCGACCCCTGGAGGCTTCGGTAGGCTTTACGAGTTTAGTCGTCGACTTCAATCGGACCGGCCGATGATTGGCCCGCCGATGATTGGCATTGATCGGTTTAGGCGATGTTCGCGGTTTGCCAACCGCCGTCCGGGTGATCTCACTGCGATGAGGTACGAATGTTCATTTCGGTGAGTTTTATGATGGGATCGGGAATTGGCCTTTTTAGCTGCGGAAGAATGGCATTTCGCGAACTGTTTGGAGGCTTGTGCAAAACGCTAGCGGCCATATTGGCCGCCACCATAATCGCTAAAGGGTGAAAAGATGATTATAAGATGGATGATTTGTGGCTGCTTATGGTGACCGAACAGCTTTGACTGTGATCGCCGTTGCACGATGAGTCACTTGGTGTTTTTTAGTGTTGGATTTAAATTGGTTATATCTGGGCGTTATTCAAGTACTTGCAACGGGCCTATTAAAGTTTGAGAAACGTTGCAAAACTTCGTATCTTTTGTGCTGCAAGTTCAATTTATTTTCGCAGAACCCCCAAGGTGCTGTTGGTCCACCGGTGACAGGCGACCCTCTCACCAAAGCCCTTGAGGAATTGATCCCTCACACATAAATAGCTGGCAAATAATGGCTGCTCATCGTCGTTGCCGGGACGTTCCCAAACGCCAAACTGTTTTTGTTTGCCCGAAAGCAAAAAAAAAACGTGGAAAACATAAACATAAACATCAGGACATCGAGTCCTTCTTTGCCTGTCACCTTTCGAGGACGTCGTAGCCGTGAGGAGGAATACGAAAACAGAAAGAAACAACTGCATAACACAACCGAACCGATCAGGATCCTGGGAAGGACTCGGTTCTCGGTTCCGGAAAACGTTACTCGAGGCTTGTGCTTGGCTTCGATGTTTTGTTTGTCTGAATAATATCCCTTTCGGTACCCACTCGTTGAAGCTGCGCTTGACACGTTTGTTTGAAAAATGATAAACTCGTAAGATCGGAATCACCGTGAGTGCTGTCAATCGTCGTAACTTTTGAGGATTTTTGGTAACGTTTGTGTCAAAATATTTCACAAAACTCAATGGGTATAGATGCTGAGCAATTAATCATTTTATTTGAACGGTTTCACGCTTTACTTCGTGCACTTTGGCGTTCCTATTTTTGATCGATGGGATTTCTATCGTCCATCACTCTAAATTGTTAATTGCTGCTAATGGTACGAAATAAATCAAATGGTTCTATTCGGGAGTTCTTTACAAAATCAATAATTAATAGCCCACCATTAGCCACGGCAGTCAACGAAATGCTAAAGCTCGGCTGGGGTTTCTTCTGTGCGCTCGTCTGTTTCATGATTGTGTCACTTGAGTCTGCCCACGTTGTGGATGTGACACACCTCTAGCAGCCCGCCACCGAACGTCCGAAGTTCCAAAATCTCCCAGCCGACGGCAGTTTTGTGTTGAGGGAGGCGAACAAATGGCATGCCATTAGGTATCTTCGCGACCGCCATCGCCCGGCTACCGGATTTTGGGGTGCTCATGGCAGTAGTCAGCTCCCGCGTGATCGATCGGGCCCGATTAGCGATTAACTAGGAGGAGTACTACTTTGCATAAGTGTTCGCAGCCGCGATAAGCCACTGCTGCGGGATCACAATGTCCCTGGGAAGGAGTCGAAATTTTGGCAACTGGGATCGTTGATCTTGCAGATCGCGTCGCTTCGCGATGCAGCCACTAGCAAGAGAAATCAAACACATCACATCGTGCGCCAAACGTCAGCCACAGAGAGAGAGAGCGAGAGAAGCTGCCCAAGACAATAATCTTCCCATAAATTGCACTCCGTTCGGCGGCTTTTGCGCGTCTCGTGCGCGTTGTCTCAAGTTGCTAATTTATGAAACCAATAAATCGGCGTACTGTTTTCTGGTCTTTTGGTTAAGCCGCAATCGTGTCACCGAAGTCAGCTCGACGGACGCGAACGATCTTCGGCGCCGGCGTGCCGACGGCGAACCATGTCCAATAAACCTGTACGCTGCTAATCTAATGCTAATTAATTAGCTGATTTACCCTAATCCTACTCACTAAACGAAATTTGAATAAGTTGTCCCTCTCGTCGTTGGCCGTCGCCAACACTGCCGAAGTCACGAATTGTCATCCTCATCATCCTCATGCCGAAACAAATCGAAGGTCAGCTACGCTGATAAGTTGATGGCTCTGGCTCAGGAGCCGGGCAGGCACGAAGGTACGAATTGAGGATTTACGAAAATGGTAAATAATCGGCCGCGGACCACACAGACCGCGGGAATGTGCGTCTAAATATTATGGATGAGTTCATCTGCCGTGCCGTGGCTCTGCAGCCGCCGCCGCAGCTTAATCCGTCTACGAATTTCAATAAATTCGTCTGAAGGAACGCCGTCTCCGCCGTTTGGTCCAGGACGGGCCGGTGGGGCCATAATTCTCTCCCTCCCTCCTCTTATTCTCTGTTTCGTTCTTTCTGTGTCTCAATTTGGCAGACGTTCCACAAATAATGCGCGTCGAGCAGGAAGATCGATGGGTGGAGTAGAAAAAAACTGGGAGCACGAGACACGGCATAAGACTCGGATGGGATGTTGCAGAAAACAACATAAATGTTAACACAAGACGTTGTTTCTTCAATTTCCAGACACTATTATTGTTTGTGTCTGGATCGCTACTGGATCGGAATCAAAGGATCACGCACCACACGGACGGGAACCGATCGATTAGCGCTCAGCGTTGATTCAAACGGTTTCGAGTAGTTTATTTGTTTGATTTTAACGATAAAAATATCAATGCAGGACGCATTTTCATGTTCCAATCTGCAGACCGCATTACCAGTATTTCTTTTCATTGTTTGCGTCTGTGATGATGCATAGTGTTCGACAAATGCTTGTTGCTCCCAGAAGATCAGCCAACATTTACCTATTCATGCATTTTCTCTCACGGAACAGTAAGCTGTTCGAATCAAAGACACTACTCGACAAACGTGATCCGTGATCATTTTTCTTGCTGTCTAATTTTTCTGTTTTGCTTCGCAACACGAGTTTTCACATCAATCATTAAAAACGAACCAACAACGGTCCGGCCAACAAAATAATTTACACTTTATTGCGGACTGGACTAATAAAAATGTAAGGCTACCACCATAAAACCATACCATTTCAAACACGTCGCCCTAAAGGTTACTTTTATTGTGACCCTCACCCCGAGGACGCGTCGTCGTCGTTGGTGGAAGGTTTTCCTTGCGAGCGTTGGGCGCTGCTGCCTTTGGCACGAGTTGATCGATCCTTCTTGCATGCGTATCCTCTACACGCTCTACAACGGCCGGGATCGGGTGCGATTCTCTTCGCTCCGCACGTCCGCTCGTTTCTTATCTCCCCCGGCAGGATGACAAAAAAGTTTAAAACCAAAACAAAACAGTATCAGCAAATGGGCGAACGGCGTGGTCGGGCTCGAGAGTCTCCCAGAGTGGCCCAACTTTGGTCGGCGATTGCGGCCTTCGGATCCCGCCATCGGGCAGGGCATCTGGGGTGTATTGTTACTGCATGTTGTTCTTCTTCGTTTCTTCGTGCGCCTTTTCGTTTCGGTTTTGTTGCCCATATTTTCTCTACCCGGCCAGCATCGGTCCCGGACCACCCAAGACGACGATTTTTTGACTTTTATTTTAAAAGCGCACGGCATTATGCTGCATCTTATTATCCCGTCCCGGCTGCCCGCCACTCAGTCGTCGTTTATTTCAATTTTCCTTCCCTGGTGTGGTTGCTCGGAGCTGGACCTGGACCTGGCATCGGGAAGAGGCTACCAGAGCAAGGCGGGGAAAAATGAAACGGAGTAACATACGGACACGCCGGGGTCCAACATCACGAGTTCGGGCGCTTCGCTTCGTTTAAATTATGATTCGTCTGGTAAATTAATAAAACCTGCTAAAGCTATTGGCAGCAAACCTGTAGCGAGATACGTGAAATGATGGGATGAGATACATGAAATTGGGAGGATGGTTCCGAAAAGTACGTAAACCGTTTCATTCTGTTAACACCAAACAGTAGAATGCATAAATACATAGGAAATGGCACCCCATTTTAATGATCGTGATTTACTAAACCGTGTTTACGTGCAGTTCAATTCACTGCTGATTGAACGATTTGCTCAAACCTGGCGCGCCTTATCGCAGCGCAATTTCTGGTTTTTTCTTTTCGTTGGATGCCTCTTGCATAATTAACGTCCAAGCCCTGTCCAGGTCCCGATGCTTAATCTTATCTTCACTTATTGAAATAAAAGCAATTAGTGTCAATTTTAAACAACAAGTAAAATAATCGGCAAGCCCTCCGGGGGCAGCGTTCCCGGCGGTGATGTGGATGTTGGTTGCTTGTATATTACTGGTTGATGTTTTTTTTCTGGTTTCATCTGTGATTATACAGTACCGGGGGGGGCGGGGGTCGGTCCGAGCCACTACGTTCACCTTGCGGCTATGAAACGAGCAATTTGTAACAGTTTCTGTCTGGCCGCTTGTCGCGCCCGAAGTGGTCCCCCGCGAGCGGATTGGGATCTCCGTACCATTTTCAAGGGCACACTCCGTGTAATACGGGCCGAGGCCGGTTTCTGTGGATCGCTTGATCAATAACAACCGCGGCAGTTCGCAGGTGTTTTGAATGTGAATGTGCGTAGCGCTTAAGCAATTTTGGCATAATTTTTCCTGTACATCATTGAAAAGAAAGCCCATTCACCGGACCTCGTAATCATCGGCCTATGTTTCGGACACCGGGTTCGCCCCAATCGGGTTAAGTGGCATAATTACGGTCGGCAGTTGTGTGCATAATCTTGCGTCGATTTAAGATTTTATCACTAATGTAAAGCATTATCGGTGTACTTTAATATTGAATGATAACGATCAGATCACGTTTTCAATATTTCTCAAGCCTTACTCTCTTTTTTGACTACCGTATCTTCTTGTCTTCTTGACTTGTGCCTTGATCCGGTAATTTCACAAAAACTTTTCATTGCTTCTTTCAAGAAGGTATCGGTTTTTCTTGTTTTCGAAGGGTTTTATTTTTCATTTTTACTACTCTTGTAGTTGACCGTACTACAGTTTGGAACCATTAAAACTCGCGGCTAAATTAAAGAATGCGCTTTGTTTTAAATTCTTATAAAATCCGCATTTTTGCAAGGCAAAGAAAACAGTGGCTCTTGAATTTGCCTTCAATGAAACGCTGGTACGTAAAATGGATTTAATGCGAGAATACTATTTCCAATAGATCTTGGACTATAAATGGCTTCAAAGGAAGTAACACTACGCGCTTCACATGAAGTTTGATCAGAAAATCGAACGGAATTGATTAACAAAACTTCTTCCAAAACGAACTTGAACTAGTTTTCCGTCGACAAAACACAAAACTTAACCCCAAAAGTAACGACCATTACAGAAACATGATAGAAATCGTTGTTTAGCACAACAATGTTCTCTAATTATTATGCTTAAAAAAGTAGCATTTTGTTCATCATAACTAACTGACTTTGCCTCGGATCTTTATCGTTTGTTTGGTACGGAAAAGTAAACGAGATTAATTTTGTTCACATTTGGAACACATCAAGCACAAAACTAAAATTTAATTACCTAAAACTGAAACTGACGTCCGTTGAGTCAAGTATGGTTTCGTTGTTCACGTTGTTTTACTTTTCCTCCTACGGACACTTTGAGTCCACATTTACTCATACACATGGTTAAAATTGTTTTTTTTTAACTGAAGCCTTGAAATGTTTTATTCCAAACTGTAATTAATCACTTTGGGTGATTTTCCTAATATGAATCGCCGTTTGCTCGGTACCATTAATCAAAACGCAGCAAATTCCCCGTGTACGCTATGAGCCTGTGCACCTGATCATAAAAAAAGCATGCACAGCCACAGTGTAAATAGCACCCCATTACCTGTGGGCCCAAAATTCAAGACCTTCCCTTTCAAGCAGAACCGAATTCCCCGAATACCGGTGTGTCGTATTTTTTCACCATAAAAGCAACTTGCGCCACGTTTGGCGACAAACGCGTGTGTGAGCAGCCAGCAACGTGGAGCCAGCCTGGAAGTTGCTCGGGCCGTCGTTTTTGGCGATTGACGTACGCCAACTAATTAAACGTACCGCCAAAGACGGCAAAACCCGTACCGGATGGACCGGCCGCGGGACATGGCCGGCCACTAAATGTGGGCATGCGGTTCCGTTTTGCGCCGGTTCTCCGGTTTTGTTGGCGATGGCGTTGGTGTTTGGTTTGGCACCGACCGCGGAGCTCCAGTGAACGGAAATTAAGCACTTCACGCCATTGCCAAATGTGGAGTATGCGCTGCGCGCGCTGGTTACCGTGAAACGATCGCACACCCCAACGTGTTCCATTTTTTAAACGGCGATCGAGTACATCACTTGCGCTTTGCCGGTGTGCCGAGCTTCGTTCCGTTTTGGTGTTGCCGGTGCACTCGAATGGCATTCGGTCTGTGGGGAGAACGATGCTAGACCGAGGAATTTTCCTTGCGAACACCAAAATAAGCGTGTAGAATATTTAAGTATGTTCGATTTGCTCCTTGAAACGGCAAACACAGTTTAGAGTTTCCGTGTTTGCAGATGAGAGCAGTAATTAATTTATGAGCGATCCTGTTCCGAGGCCTAATTTAATTATTGCACGTACAGCGAACGTTGAGTCATTGGCAAATGGGCTCGACAGAGGCTCCCTCGAGAATGTCCACAAAAGACAAAGCCATCGAACGGTGATTTATGCAAATTGGGTCTACTGAACTGATGCAACCATTCCAACTGCATTTCTTTACGGCCGCGCTCGTTAATGCGTTCCGGTGGCACAGACCGGCATTCGACCATTTATCAACCCCCGCGTTTCGCCTGAGTTCGGTGTTTTTGGCCTTTTGTCTGCGGGCTTTGGAAAGGGGTTTGGTCAACCCGAAAAGGTTAAACATGGCTGGTAGCAATTTAAAAATGGGCCCGCAACGGGTTGAACGCTGGGCGCTGACACGGCCCGTCATTTATCGCGTCTGTGGCAGTCGGGGGCAGTCACTCAGTCAGTCGGTAGTAAGTCACGGTGATTGATTCAGAGCTGGCAGATATCGAGACTGCCAGGCCGGGCATCGATTTAGGTCAACGAGGTTGGTAAGGTCAACCAGACAGTACCAAATTGGGGTATAGTAGCGCCAGTTTTTCTCCCTTTTAAATGGAGCCCGCATTACGTAGCATATTGGTAGATTAACCTAAATGTCATAATTCCTTTGATGCCCTATGCGAATAAATCCGATGAAACATAATGTTACAATTTATTGAAATTATGGCATGACAACAATACCGAATAATGTTAGGAAAACATTTAACAGGGGTTCGTCGCTTTAAGTCTTTCGTTGGGCTCATCAAATCGTGCAATGCAAATAAAATGAATATAAATCAAATTAAATAAGAAAACCTTTATTTGAGGCATTATTCATACTTTGCCAATAACATTCCGTCTTTTCGATTTACTTTCTTTTCTATTAATTACTCAAACGCAAAGTAAATACAAATTTTGTGCCATTAATCCGTTCAAATGAACAGTGATATAGATGTGAATGTAGGTGAAAAGCAGAAAGCAAAATGGCCTAAGAGCAGGCATTAATTGCTTCCTGCTTGTAGACCGCCGAACCCCGCATTTAATATGCGCCATTTTGTATTCGCGATCCGGATCAATATGGATTATTACTTCCGGTCGTCATCATTGCGCCAGCAATCAAATGACTTCACCGTTTTGTAGCTTATTATTATTTTTGCAGCCGTCAAAACAAACGACAGCGATTCGCCGATAGGGTGACAGAGCTACAAATGGCAACTTCCTGCGACCGAACTGTTCGTCTCCATTTCCGAAAGCAACCTTTCGAGCTCAGCAGCACCACCAAGGGAAGACGAATTTCCTTTCTTTTTGTGCCGCTTGATTGAGATAGCGCTTTTGAGCGTGTCATGCCCGATTTTCACGCATTTCCGCTCTCTCTCTCTCTGTCTGTTCAAACAAGCAGATTCGGTAAAAGTGGAACGTCAGAGTCTCCGACAAAAGGAAGCAAAGGTCCGAACTTTGGCCAAGCCGCACGGACATCTAAGGCCGAAACCGATCGATGAAGACATCCGCCATCGGGATACTTTTTCTTTCCTTCACAAACCTCTAATCGGTGGGAATTGAACCCGGTGCGAGGAAAGAGGTCCAACGCCTCGCCCCAGGACCTAATTGGGTTCTGGTGTTACCCACCCAGCAACGGCGGCGGCGGCGGCAGCAGGGAGGATGTGCGTAAAAAAGTTACCAATGTTTTGATAGGATTCACTCGGTGAACCCTTGTCAGCCGGGGTGCTTTGCCTTGCTGCCCATTGTCCAGGTTTTTTGACGCCGCCGCGCTGGGACGCTGGTGATGTTTCAATCAATGTCGACATCCGACTTTGATCCTGCCGTACGCCGACAAAGGTCGCCTTGCGGATCTCTCAATTCAGACCGGAGCAACCCGCAGCCGTGCACAGAGAGAGCGTTGGGTTCGGTAAAAGCGAAAGACATCCTGTATAATTACCGTAAATCAGGCTGCATTTGGCACCGCTTTCACTGGGCCCGTTCGGAGCTGTGCTTTAATTACTGCTGACCCGAGGTGGCGGTCAAGGCAACTTTATGATAGAGACACACATTGGCATGCTATTGCCATTTTAGGACAATTTTGTGCCACCCCTAAAGGTAGTTTCGGCAGCGTTTTTCCATTCTTTGGAAATTCTTTTGTGCAGATGATATATTAAAAGAATTCCTATTAATCAATCTACGAGAGATAGTTCATGGAAGGCCGCACTTTAGCATTATCTGGGAAAATATTACTTTAAATTGCGTATTAAATTAAACAGCAAAAGTAACTTTTGTTCCTTTCATGGCTCTCGATTTTGGTATCTCTTGAAGACTCTAAAGCGTGATTTTGAGATCAATTTATTTGCACAGAAAGAGAATTTAAGAGCCTTGTGATTGCTATAAGTGAAATTCACATTTTGATACGATCCACATTTTATGGGCGATTTCGTTTCATCGACCTGTTTATGGTCGAAAACCGACGAACCGGTAGAAAACGGTAGCAGTTTACGACTAGAAAATGATTACTTTAACGATACCAGCTCCAACTGGGAGCGCTTTCCTTCCTGGCCACATTAGCGTTAAAGTTTCTCAAAAAAACAACGTTTTTGGTAAAGTCGTAAAGATTGTTCCCGTTTGTTTCAAACTTCGCGGCGATTTTGAATTAATTTCGGTATTCGCAAGCGTTATCCGGACTGCGGGATGTGTGTGACGTAGCAGGAATAGATATTTTTATCGACGCAATAAAACCCGAACGACGATCCGCATCGGTGTCCGAGGCCCATTGTGTGACGAATAAATCGTTGAAAAGCTGAGCGACAACCAATCGGTCTAAAGCCTTCACCGTCGCTCGGGCCGGACCTCCAAAGACGGTCGACCGAATTTTCGGGGAACCGCATTCAAAAAGGGTTCTGATAAACACATTGCCGACCCTACCGAAAAGGGCAGGAAATCCGACCGAAAGCCAACGACTCTATTTGGTCCGGTGTTATCTTTCAGATTTTACTTCGGACTGCGGACGAACCGGCCAGCGATGGAGACGTAACGCGTTGCGTTGCCTTTTTCGACCGAAAAGACCACCCGTGCGCGATCATTATTCCGACCCGGCTGGGAGGGCTCGATCGGAGTGACGCGACGCGAAAGAGCCAGCGACGTGGTGCCGGGTGCGGTGGGGGGATGATCTAATGTCCGCGACGGCTGTGAAGGAAGTGGATAGCTGCTGAGCTGAGCTCCGCCAACTTTCTAGCCCCCATCTAAACCCCGAATCGCTGGTGGCCAATCGAAGAAAAGACGCATTCATTAGTCGATACGCACATTAACGATCGACCGATTTGAGCCACCGTCGGCTCCATTCCGTCGGCCGACACCGAGAGATAGCCGAAGCTCTAAACTTCGAAGCCGCCAAACGGTTTTGTTCGGCGGAATGTCGAAAAAGAATTCACTGGAGTAGTTACCGTCCGTTGGCAGCATCGAGGAGTTAGAAGAAGTAATTGAATGGTGTTTGGTCAATGCAAGTTGGAGGCATTTCTTCGTTACGATTCGATGTTGGTTTGATTATGTTTTTCCTTTCAGTGCGTTTTTTTTATTTCCAATTGTTCATTAAATCTAGAATAATTTAATGAAAAAGATTTGCTCTAATCAGGCTGAAGTGATATTAAAGTAAGTGAGTGAGTAAGTTGTAGTTTTTTATATTTTAGGTTTACTTCCCTTGTGTGAAGCTTTGAACATAGAATTACCTTTTCTTTAATTCTGATTTGTAGTTTTGCCTCTTAATATGATTAGAAGAATAGCTATTGCAACGTAGTGTGATATCTTCAATAATCTTGGCGGCAAAATACTTTCCTTAATAAATTTCATTTGAATCTCCTAAGTTTTCGTCATTTCTTGAATTTAATGTGACCCTTGGTCAGTGTCGTAATGTTTTCGCTTTCATATCTTCTTAGCAACTGTTTCATTCATGTTGCTGTTTCTTGCATTCGTGTATGTTTCTTTTTAAATGCTTTTTTTCCTTCATTTGACAATTAGGCTACTTTGCCCGTGGTATATAATAACCGTGACTTACAGTCTGCTATGTTCAACGAATCCAAATATTCTAAATTATGCAAACAAAAATAAATTCGATTTCAAGAGATTGTTAACAATTGAAGAATACAAATTATTTCCAATGTTTGCAATACTATCCAAATTCATCTGTCGGTCATCCGTCTACGCTGGGCCGATTCATGTACCTTTCCTAAACCTTTAAGCTACTACCATGCTATTCCATGCTAAAATTAGCGCTGTTCAACAAAGATTGAGACGAATCGAGCGTCAAATGCAAACGAACGACTGATGTGCAACCTTCATTGTGGGCCTTTTGGCTTACCAGCAAAAAATTCCCAATTTTTCTACAAAAGAGAAGCAGACGTTTGTATAGAAATTCTCGCAAGTTGCACATTTGTTTACGGCAGCAGGGATGTGCGTTGAATTTTGAAATAATATTATATGAGTTTCTTTACATAAATGTAACGGTCCAAAAACTACCACCGCTGAGTCATGCCGCGTTGTCCAGCATGCGCAACAAACAGCATGTGGTTTCGTATGCCAAAGAAAAGGCCGCTGTAACAGTCGGAGTGATTCGGAGAATCCGTCAAGGAAACAATCTGCATACCATATGTGTGTGTACGCGCCGCTGCACGCCCTGTGTCCGTCCGGAATGAGATTGCAATCTGTATTTCATGTGTTTTTGGGTCCATCTCCTCCATTTCTGCAACACTTTACACACTTTTCACACTTTTTCTGCCTACAACGGACGATCGGGACCGCTCCGAGAGTTCCGAGCGCTGATGATGATGGGTGATCCAAACTTCGATCACTCTTCGACAGGTCGGTGTCGGTGAAGTCGTTTGTGAAAATCTCCTCAAGAATCCTCCTAGTGGTTCGTGGTTTTCGCACCCTAATCGTATTCCGATCTTCGGATCAGCTACGATGTTGGTGGTCCAAATTGGTGTCCATTTTTTACGGTTTCTCTGAACAGCGTCGAGGCTGCACGTTATTTTGTGGCATTTTTTTCGTTGAAGTAAAGATAAAAAGCATCGATAATTGTCTGCCCCAATCGTGAAGCAAATCGAATGGCGCTGATGGTAATAGTCTCCGTCCGGTTTTTGTTAGTGCCATAAACAAAGTAAACAAATCCTTCCAACGTTGAAATCCACCAACACCGGTAGCCAGTGGCCACCCGGAAGACGATTTTTCTTCTTCTCCGGAGCTTCAAATCACGCTTCCAAAAATCGCTGCCGAAATCGCACCGTTCGTTTGACACTTTTATTATCGGTTGGCCTGATTATATGCCTCGGTGGCTCCGGGAACATTTCACACTTTGCCCGGCCCATCTTTCGACCCCGGTGTGTGATATCTGTAATTTCGCTTGCTTTAGCAGACAAAAAATGGTTAAATATTTAAAAGAATTCCATATAAGAGCCAGAGAGCCAGAGAGAGAGAGAGAGCGAGCACCGAGAAACAGCCCGGACTGTAATAATGGTAGGTGGTCAGATTCACACAGGAACTTCGTAACCATCAAAAAGCAGCACACCGATGGATGGGCGGCGGCTGCCGTGTGGCCTCCGGTTTTTTGATGGATCGTCATCACATGGCACCATCGCATGGCGGTGCGACCCGCGTGTCCACGCGCGTAAAACTCGTAACATTTAGTCGCGGCTACGGCCATTTTGTAATCATACCGCTTTGATGTTTGCCGCCCGCTGCCAGCCCGAATGTGCCACACGCATGGAGTGCGACGGACTTGGGCGCGAGATTGGCGCAACCCACCCGGCCCGGGATCATCGGACCGAAGATGGCCGGATTGATGCTGATATACCCATATATGCCGCGTATGCCTATGTTTATTCACTATCTGCATGTTGGGTCACCGCATTTTACACGCAATATTTTGAACAAATTTAATAATTGTTTGTGGTATTTACATTTCCAATTCGACTCAATATCTCGACTTACATGCCTGGTAGTATGTTTGTACCTTTTTCAAATACTTTCGAACTCTGTTATCCAATATCAAACTGTGAAAATGGAAAGCACCATAGGATTGATTACCAATTGTTAATAAATATTAACTTCGTAGGTATGAATTTCGATAGATATAAAATTCAATAGAAACATCGGTTTGAAGACAAAACTTGAACCAGTCAGTTGGATCAGACTTGACTTGATCAGTTAACCAGTTAATTAGTTACTTCAGTGTATTATTTATGTGTTTACCGTAATTTTCCGCTAGTTCGCTGTTATTTCAAATAAATTGCATTTAATTTGTTAATTATGCTGCTGTGCGGGTTTCAAATTTCACCTTCACAATTTCCAAGGACAATCGCCACTCTCCATGTATATTTTATAATGCTTCAGGTTTAGTCTTATCGCACCCGCCAAGTTGCTAACCAGAAGGTCACTACCAGCCGAGGAATGTGTAAATTGTTGGCTGATGAAAATATTTCGTTCCGTTCCGTTGAAGCCCTGGCCGTTTGGCCGGAGAATCCATCTAACGAGCGAACGAGCGTCAAATGATGCCTCCAAAAAAGCAAGAATATCGTAATTCAATCAGTCAGTCAGACCAAAGGCACGTATGATGCACTCCCGAGAAGCATATAAACCCGTCGCCTCGAGGTAACGAAACACGATTGTGCCCGATACTGCGACTGGCGCTCGTAAAAAGCTTTCCGAGCGGTGGTGTAGCTGGTAAGGTGTCGCTCACACTTTCGATCGTCGAGAATTTTATTTCCCACTAATAAACTCGATTCGATCTGATGAAGTCCGCACGAAGTCCCGATGTGGATTCGAATGGTACACGACCCCCCGGGAAGGGTGGTCCTTCCCTTAAAATCCACCGATACCGATGATCATTGCTTCAGGGAACCATTCGGATTCTGACGGAAAAAAAAATCAATCATAAAAATAAAACAAATGGCAGACAAAAAGGCATCGGGGCTCGAGAAACATGAGTTCGGTGATTCGGATATGGTCCGAAAATCGCTTCGCCAAAGGTCACCAAAGGTGGCCCATTGGGTGGTATACTGTGGCTGGGCAATACCGCGAAAAGAGGCGTAACTTAATTCCCACAGCTTGCCTGTTTTGCATGACGAAACGCATTTTAACTTTTAGTGTGTTACCGAGTTAGCAACATAGGTTTACAACCCTGATTTGATCTCACATACATAAAAGTCTACTTTTTTACCATTTTATATTACGTTATGCCAAAAAGTACAAACGGAGGCCAATACTTGTGTTCTTGACATCGATTCGTTACTTTTCTGGATTGTAGCACAAGACTAATAACGACTGATTTCACTAGTAGGGCCACCCTTCGTGCTTTCGGTTGTACATAGTCCAGATTGACCTCTTAAGTTCCCTGGTCTAATTCGGGTACATGGAAGGGTTTCGTCTAGACGCCGGTGGGAGCTAAATTTCATTCGATTTAAGGGAATGTCTATTAGGTTATTTGTTCAAGGCCAATATTAGTAAAAAATCAATCAATCAAATTAAAAAATTGAAAACCGATAAAGATAAAATAAATAAGTACAGTATGTTCTAAATACTACTAAAAGAATAGATTAAATAGCAAATGTTCGCATAAGTAGTTTTCGAAAATAGTTTCTATATGACTGTGACCTGTCTTTCTAATATCCAACCTGTGGACATCTTAAAGAATCCGTCGAAACGGGTCCTGTAAACCCTACTCTATCGATGATAAATTGATCAACGAACGCAACGAAGCATTCATAGGGTATCCAGAGGCACTCGTCAAGATTGATCCAATCTTCCTTGTTCGATCGAGTCCTTGAATAAAAATATTTCGAATCATGTATACAAGTAGCTAAGCCCGCGCGTAAAAGTTAACCCAAGTGCTAAATAATATGTTCTCCTGTTACTTTTGCTAATCAATTTTGGACCTAAAGACATACTGTTTAAAGGCTCCAGGATCTAGAAGTTCCATCATATGGTTCAACCGCTTCTAACGAAGTGGAAGCATCGATCACACGTTTCGAGTAAACGTGTGTTAGCGAAAACATAAATTGTCCCTAACGATGTGATATTGTTTGGGACGAAAAAAAAACGCGCGCATTACGGATGCGCTTTTCGCTACTTCGTTTGCGCTTCACCAACAGAGACGCCAAAGCTAAGTCCCGGGAAGCACCACCACTGGGCAAACAGAGCATCCTTCGCCTTCCCCTCGGGGCCATCCGGGAGTTTGTTTGATCAGTTGGCAAACACATTTCACCGTATCGTAAAATCTGCGCCGGGGGTAAATAAATCGAACGACTGCACAGTAACATTATTGCCCTGCTGCGCTCACATGATGATTGTTTGCCGTTTTACGAGCCACGGGCGCGGGGACCAAGTCATTGCTCCCGGGGCGGGGACCAAATAGTGCACCGAGTTGATGGAAACTGTGAAAAGATCAATCATCTGACCTGCAGAGCAGGCGTTAGGCCTGGGCCTCGACCACCCGGATGTAAGCGCCAACGTAAGCTCCAGCTCCACAGAGAAGTTCCAGAGGCTGTGGCCCCTGAAGATGTTTGCATCATAATTTGCCCAGGCCGCATGCCATTTCGAGCAAGTGCTCCATCATTCGGTCTGTGCGTGTGGGGTCGTCCTCGCCGTAGGCGTAGTCTAGACGAACGCTAAAGTCGGCGGGCCTCTTAATGGGCGTCGTCGTTCTACCTACCGCAGTCGGCTCGTGGACCCATATTTTATTTTATCATCCACCGAGCGGGACCTGCCGGGGGCCGAGTGGGTGAATTATCACCTACACATGACCGTCCGTCAACCACGCGATCATCCTCGGGCGGTGTGTGGCTCCCCGCGCTATTCCGCAGCGATTACAGGAAGCCACCCCGCTGATAGCGCGCGGTGGCATAGCCGAACGACAGGACACGATCGATCTCGCTCCAGGCTCCAAATCGAAAACGTCTGGGCCGTTGCCGGCCGGCAACGACGTTTGACGCATCGTCGGGATTGGCAAACGGTCCCCCAAATCCGGAACCTTGGCCTCGGTGGTGCACGGATCAGCAGGGAGCGCCGAGAGGTCTTTATTGCCCGCTGTCAGCAGGTCTTCCCAGCTCCCAGCAGACGACGACCGGTTTTAGTGGTCCGACGACTCCGGCAGAGCAGCGGCAGAGACTGCACGCAAATTGTGCATATTAATTAACGTAAACTAATTAATTGCACATCCGAGCGATAAATAAAGGGATTATTATGGTCCCCGCCGGGGCCTAGCAGCGGCAACAGCCATGCCCAGTAGTCCCACCCAAATCTCTCTCTCTCTCTGCGTCTCTCTCGTTGTATCTCATTCAGGATCACTGATCGGTGAGTGGGACTCCGGCAGAAAAAGAAACACCTCAAATAAAAGCAAAAGTCCTTTGGCAGCTACCAACCAAACTTCAACAGACCCTGATGGTCTGAGGCAAAACCAGACAAGCGTACCAGGGTGGGGTTGATAGTAAGACAACGCAAGAACGAAACCAGTCGCAACACTCAACTTAATCCACAGCTGCCAACAAGGACTACCACCAGGCACTCCGCCATACGAATCCGACTGCCGTGGCGAGTACCGAAAAAAGGCGAAAACGGGAGCAAATCAACTGGCGATGGTGGCGTAAATCCGGTAGGCTTTCCGGAACGCTGTCAGCGCTCTTGTTGAAGTGCTAAACCTATACGATCGGGGTATGCGATCGCCGATTTGCCGTTCGTGTTGTGTCGTTCAAGCTGTTCGAGTTCGAATTATCAACCGTCCAGAGCGTGCTGTCGGCGGATAATGTCAGGGAATTTATGGAACCCCGATAGCCCGCCGGAGAGATCAAAACTACCGGCAAATGTAACCCCCTAACACATTACATATTGACAAGGACTCCACTCCATCCTGATCGGTTCATTTTGGGCCGATCTTTCCTATCGGCATTTCTCGATCTCGATCAGATTGAGCGATGACGTGCTCAAACGGCCGATCGCGACACTCCGTTTCACTGGGCTGATTTATACTCCGCGCACTGCGCGTAGTTCAACTCCTAATCTAATCTGGACGCGCACTTCGATGGCGCGAGGGGCCATAAATTCTGGGACCCTTCGAGGACCGAATCGATACACGTGTGGCCGCCGTTGTTGCCGTGCGGTATGCAAATAAGTTATGCCACTTTGAGTATGCGGGGCCGCTGACATTACGCAGCAGCGTGCAGGCGGCCATGGCATAAAGCTGAGCTGTGCGCAGCGTTCAGGCCGCAATATTACGATGTTTTATTACCGGGGTCTTGGGCCACCATCAACGACAGCAAAGCAGTAGCAGCAAGGGCTATAAAGTAAACACTCGTAAAGCCGATAGCTTCCACAAGGATAGCCGGGCTGCTTGCCCCCGGTGCAAGGCAGCGTTCGAGCAGGTGCACGCTCGAGCTGGACGCTGTTTGCTTAGGCTCCGAGGGCGGTTTCCGGCCCGGAGGGGCCCGCGGTCAATCAGTCGGTTCGTTAGATAGTCCCCAGGTATCCGGGGGGGGCCGGGACGAGTTTGTGGAAAGGATATTAAATGTGCTAATGTGTGTCGGTCGGTCGGTCGGGTCTACCGGCTGTCCTGGCTACCGGTCTTCCCAGTGTTTACCCAGTAGCCCGGGTGCTAAGGGTGTCCCGAAGAGGATCTCGATAATCGACTTCAAGAGGTACTTGATGGACAGCCGTACACGGACGTGGCTGGTCTCTGCTAGGCTGTTCAATAAGTTCTTTGCATCGATAAGACATTTTTATGGTTTGAAATTCACTTTATTATTCAGTAGAGCCTCCCTGAACATCAATACACTTGTTCCAAGGAGACTCCACTCCTGAAGGGAAAAACTGAAACGGCTTCAAAATATTCTTCCGCATGGGTTATGACGTAATCATTTGATAAAAAACGCTTTTCACCCTTGATTTATAAGGGTCTGAAAACAGATTGAAGTCACTAGGAGCCAAACCTGGTGAATACGGTGGATACTCCTTCGATTGGAACTCTTATTTATGGATTTTTGCCATTTTCAAACCGTTTTTTTTAATGTACTAATTGAAGGTGAAGAGTCCTTATACACTTTCAACATTCGTTCATAATTTTCCTTTGCTTTTAAACCATTCGAAAATAAACATTAAATCACTGCACGATACTTGTTTTTTTTCATTGTAAAAAAACTGTGACATGTCGATACTAAATGTCTTGTAAAAAAAATAACGACCGATTGAAATGAAACTTTACATACGCTCATATAAAGAGTGTACTAACAGAGTGTTAAAAAAATGGGGCTCATAGCAGCGCCCTTTGTTATCGAGAGAACGAGAGAACGAGAAAAAGAACTTATTGAACACCCCAATAGAATCCCCAAGGGCGCTGGGCATCTTGTTGGTCTCCTGAGCATCCTGAGGAATAGCTGCCATTCCGGAAGAAGCATCTTGGGGAGTGGATCAAGTCGGAAATATTTTCCCTCGCCGGTCCTGAAAGGGATATCCGAATAGACAATAAAGAGTTCTCGTAATCTGGGCTACGATACTCTATTCCCAACGGCAGGTCGCCATGTTGAAAGATTTCTTCTTCAAGCTTCACATAGCTTTTCAACAGCAGACCCAATCGATCTCGGTTTGTTATACGACAAATACAACGGTTGGGCGACAACCTTTCTTGCTGCCTTTCATCGTTTTGATGCTGACGATTATCGAATGACGCCGGCCGGGCCAGCCGTCCGGGGCAGATAATTCGGTTGGAATATATTAATTAAACCAAATCGAATACCGGGAGCCGCTGCTCGGTCGGCCCCAGAAAACTCAGCCAAACTGCAAATCGCGCGTTTTGGCCACCGCCGACAACCGATAACCTACCGCGATCAGGTTTTTCTGCTCCGGGATTTTAGCCTCCTTCGGCGGCGGTTTTCGCTCTTTTGCGCTGGATGGTTTTATGTATTTTTGATGCTTTCTTTGCCCTGACTCTGTTGTCTTTTCTCCCGACTTGTTTCAGGGTTGCTCGAGTTGGGGTTCGCGGTTTGTTCCGACCACGCGGGCCAGCGCGCCAGGCGAACCGGGTAAGCGAATCCGGGGCGAAGTTTTGAAAGCGCCGAATGTTCCGAATCAGTTTCTGTTGTTTTTCAGGTTTATTTCTGCGTTCTTAAGATTTCGCACAAAAAAAGAAAACAAAAACCCCCCGAGCACGGCAACCGGCGCGGATCGCGGTCAATCTTTTAACGACGATTTTTACGATGGTCAGATTTAATTTTCAACCCATCAGCGATCGATTCGCGTCGCAAATAAAAGTCTCATTAAAATGAGATTATATTATAGGAACGTGTCGCGCCACATTTTTTTCCTCTGTTTTGCGGTTCACGATCCGGTCAAGATTTTGGCGACATTTGACAGAGTGTCTGTGTGGGGACCGAATCCTCCGATCGATCGAAGCCAAGTGAGGCCAACATTGCCAAATTTGTGTTACGACGAATGGGTTGTGCTTTTCGGCGAAAGCTCCAAAATATGGTATTTCGTATTTTGACCTCATAAAGTAAGTAGACTGCAAGACAAAGAAGTGAAACAAAAGTATAGCAACACAAATGGAATTATACTTTAAATTGTAGCAAGAACAGCAGCCTAGAGATAATAGAATTATTAAAATACAACTCGATAACTAAACGGTCAAACTCTTGTGGATCGCCCACGGCGCCACTCCGAATCTTTCCTCAGTTCGATAAGTATTCCACCGCAGCAACCGTTCCAACTTCAAACGGTGCGAATTTGTGTTTCCCGTGCCTCTGCGGACGATTAGTCGTTTACGGTGCCATTTCTAAGCACTGGGCCACCCCAAAAATGAAGGCAAAGCCAGGCGGGCGCATCGTGCGCATAATAATGGCAGGTTGTTTAAAATTCCGCCAACCGTGCCGTACACATCGTTCCAGACACATTACGTGCGGCCACCGGCGATGAATTCTAATTCACGATCGGACGCAATTCCTCAATTCACAATCACAACCCAACCCAGGCCCAATCCATCCATCCATCCGTCTATCTGTGCGTCCGGGCAATACTCGAACCCGACGGGGTGATTAACGTCATTTCGTGACCACACCATCAGCAGCAACAACGGCAGTGTTGCCATCGGCCACGGATTAGATTGATCACTACTACGTTGATCGGTGGCAGGGCGGTCCTATCATTTCAGTGTCGAATTACCGTACCGATAGGTGTACAGCGCTCTTGGGGGCGCCGGTCCAACGAGGTCGTTTGAACTCACGGTTTTTACGTAGCAAAAGAGAAAATATAGCCCTGAAAGGAAAAATGTTAACTTATTTGTTGATCTCATTTAATCTACTTTCTTTTTGCTATTTGCTATTTGCTTGTTTCATACATGATACATCGTTAGGTTTTGTTAATGATTTTTGTATAAGCTTTGCAATTTACCGAACACTTCTATATTTTAAAATTATTAACAATTCATCAAACATTCAGACAATATTAGACAAGTTACATGCTAATGAGTTATGAACAGAATAGAATACAAAATCGTTATTCAAAAACTAATGTAATCACAAAAATAAAACTAAGCAATAATATGATAAACAAACATGTAAACGAATAAGATAACTCGCAAAACCAAAAGAAAAGAAAGGGTCGAAAACGAATTCATCCAATTATTGACAATTGATCACAAAGTTTCAACAGAACACCAAATAGTTTTTCTATAATAAAGCATAATAATATTATGGGACTCCATCTAAACATAAGTACTTCAATGAACAAATTGGTATCATTAAATGGAGCAGTATAAACCTCGTTCTATAATGTGCAGTAAAAAACTGATTCCAGATTCATATTTTATGAACATACTTTTTATTTATTGAATTTAATTCATTCATTAGCAAGAAAGAGTAGACTGTTGAATGAAGCCATCTAGACGATTGGAAACCTAATGACCATTTACATTAAATTATTATTACTCTATCCGAGCACCGACTATCGCTTTATCCATCGTGAGAGCAACACTTCAGGTGCGTGTTTCAGAGGAAGCCAACACCTCAACGTTACATAAACCTCAGCACTCGCATCGTTAAATGGCCGTCCCCGGTAGACACGTTGCGTGCGTTTGCTTCAGTCACTGCGATTCGTCTTGGCAGGTCCCGGTGAGGTACACGTAATGCCTCGCCCGCCCATGGAAGGACATTCGCCTTCGCCTTCCTTACTCCGCAAAGAGTTTCTCACCGTAGAAAAAAGCGACCCAACGATCAAGCGCTCGCATGCCTTAATTCCGATTGGACACGGTCCGGACACCGTTCCGGGGCACCAAGGCGAAGAACTAGGCCTCTCGCCCCTCTACCTTCAGTCGGGCCGAACAACCGTTTTTTTTAGATCACATCTCTCCGGTTTGACTTCGCATTGGTTTCGGGCACCTTTTTTCTCTCGATCCCTTCCGCAGGGTCATAATTATTACATTTCGTTCGATTGCACACCGGTAATGGCGTAGTAACAGCTTAATTATTTTCACCGGCTCCGGCTCTGGGGTTGTGCCCGGAGCTTCTCCCGGTTGCGGTTGTTCACGGGACGGCAGCCTTTCGACCACACGCGCGGCGGTCCTTCGCCCGCTGTCGTCATGTAATGTGATAAGGTACATTTAGTCCTTTGCCTTTGTGTCCCTTTTTGGGACACATTTACGACTGTGATCGTAGGGCGTTCCCTTGGCCCGGATGGGTATCGATTTGATTTGTGTTGGAAGATTTAAAATAACTTTTAACATTTAGGAACTATTGTGTTGGCTCTTTTGAATATTATTTGTGAGCGGCACATTTCTTATAATTTAATTTCTCTTTCGCAAACTATTGCGATTTAGGTGTTAGTATTTTAACCATGTTAGTAGCTAGGCTTTCTTTTATTAGATTAATCTTGCAACACTATTAATTGAAGAATGCCTCGGAGTAAAATATTAGATTACCTACTAAAACATTGTCAATGCTTTCAATTCAATTACATCTTCTGCTGTTTTCCGAATTTCGATTCCCTCGAAAGCTAAGCCGATTAAAATGGAAGCTTTCATTTCTTCCGAAGATGATGATTTAAACTCAAATCAAAACAATATAGAGTTAGAGTTAGAGTAAAAGCCCGGATAAAGTGGATAAAGATCAATGAATAATAAATATCACTTTCCGTTAAATTTTATATCATTTTTAGGCTATGTCATGTCTTATAAGGGAAGCATTTTAATGGCAAATAATTCAAAAGAAATATAAACAATGGTGAAGGTGACAAACGCTGTAGTGGTGAAGGTGACAAACAGAACACTGTAATTACTGTAGAGAAATAAAAAAATGTAAATAACTCAATATAAAGTATCAAGGAAAACTTTCATGAAAGCACGTGTAAAAATAGCACGTTGCTTGTAAAAGTACATTTCGATAGTAACATTTGTGTTAAATCCATCTTCCATTCCATTCCGGTTTTTCCTTTAAATTCAACACGGCGACAACAATTCAAAAGAATGTTTGAATAACACCGGCCACTTGTGTCCTCTGACTGATACGGAGAGCCTTGGACGGACGTTTGCCCAACATGTTGCGCTTGGCCCATACGTCTCTTACGTCACCGGGCCGTCCAACTTCGGCAGCAAAACAAAACCCACGGCTAATTTGAAATCAGAAACGAATAAAGCGCCATCGAGCCGAACGGGGACGTTACTCCCCAAACAACACGTCCGAAAATTCTTCGATTTCTCCGGATTTCGCCCGATGACCGCGGGGTGGTTCGAGCTGCCGCTGCTGCCGCTATCAACACCATGGCGCTGTGTCTGGTCCCCGGAGTGATGGGGTCTCGACAAAATTACACAGAAAACGGAGAAAAATACACGGCCACAGCAGCCCCAGCAGCAGCAGCAGCAGCCATCAGCCTGTGTATCTTCAAACAAACTTGGGCCTGAGCGGTGGACCTCCGAGAGCTGCTGCTGCTGTGGCGGCGGCCAATGTCTCACTCACTTTCCCGGCAAAGATCAAAGCGATGCCGCCGCCGTCGCCGCCGACAGCGTGTTAGACCATTGGGGGCGACGCACAAACACAGCCGCGTGTCCCGCGTGGCACCACGTTGGCCGCCTTGATTGTAGCTCTGTCGCTCTGTCTGTCTCGCTCGTTCTCACAGTGTGTCTCCTTCACTCGGTTGCTTTTCCCTGGCTAGGGACGTCGGCGAGGGGAAGAAAATTACGAAACTGTGGGAAATGTGTGTGCAAAGAAACGCCATCGAAACCGGCGGGAGCAAAAAATGGGCACCGAAAAAGAGGAAAACAAAACGGGAAAAGACCACCAGAAAACCACCCGGCACAGAAACATAGAAAAGCTTCCCGAAAACCTTTCGCACAAGCCGCCAAATTGCGCCAAACAAAGAAGGGGAGAAAAAAAGGCGCAAAGATAAAGTGTGCAAAAGAGAAGCAGACAAAGTGAGCGAGTGAGAGCGGACCAGAAAGGGAGTGAAATGAATTAAAAAAGGGGGTAGCGCAGCGATGAGAGGTGGCAGCAGCCAGCGTCTGGGCCGTGGATTGCGGCGGGACGGGTTAAACAAACAAAATGATCTACCGTAGCGCCACACCACACGATCATCATCCGCACGAGAGGTTTCCTGGCGTAGAGCGCAAAATACAGTGCCGGGCCGACTTTTCGCCACACCTGGCGACCGTCGAGAAAACGTTTGTTTTGTTTGGTCTTATCAATTCATTCGTTTACTTGCTATTTACTAGTCTCAAGTGATCACGCTTTGAATATGAACAAAAATGTATCTGGATCTGGATGAATAAAAATGTATCTGTAGCATGGTGATGGCGAAATGACAGTTGTTGACCTAATTGATCATCGGCCCTTTGTGAAGCTGATGCTTGTCAGGACACTGCTCAATAACTTACTTACTTACTTGACGGTACTTCAGTTCATCGCGGCTCACAATTATCAACTTTAGTTACAATGTTGAAAAAACTGCAGGCCCGAAGAGGTTTTCTAATCATCAACAATCCTGAATGAGGTTCACAAATTTTTTAAGAACAATTTCCAATATCTAATTAGTGGCAGACAATTACTGAAGTTGCAAGTTAATTATTCATTGGGAAACACACGTGGGAAACAAACTCGGAGGTTGATTGATCAAACAGCTGCGAAGTGCGATTTCGATCTTCTTCAAGCTATTGGACGTCACTAGGTTTATTGATTGTGACATGAAACGGTTTAGACGGATAAAAATTAAGCTTCCTAGAGTAACTAAAATAGATTTACTACATCCTCATGAGCTCAGAACCACAACACGTAGCAATAATGACCATCCCTCGAAATCAACTCATTTCATAATCTATTAACATGAACAACAAACTTTATATGTTGAATATTAACCGTTGTTCAAAACTTGGCAAAAATTTGTGATAATAAGGCTCTAACAAATAAACTAAAAGCAACGATCTTCTCTGGAAACCACCGTTCCGTTAGTATGATTTAAAAACATGATTCTTCATACTAACGTATTTTATCATATTGACTGTATAGAAAAAAATCGGGAAACAGTTGATTATCATAGTACGATGCATTACCAATTTTACGACAATTAAGACCATAGATATGGGGAAGAGACAATTCTCGACGATCACGAGAATGCACCATCTCACACTGCACTCGTAATTCGTGATCATTTCGCTACAAACGATCATTATCGTTCCGTAACTGCCGTAATTTGCCTGACATACCTACCAAATTTTTGCCACTTCGCACGCTAACAATCCGACACCGACTGTAGGAGGTTAAATATCAGAGCCATCGACGGGGTGGAAAGATCAACCGTTCAAAGGACGCGACGGCTCGCGGCGACCAGATACACGGCTCCAAGGATGCGTGGCCACCGCGTGCCGGGCTGCAGCTTACCGATGTCTTGTGCTGCGCACGACGTACGGAGGACCAGCAGGGGGATCCCCGCACCAACGGGACCCCCGTCCTCGGCACCGGACGGGGAAACATTGTTATTTATATCAATTAATTTGTGCTGCGTGCTGGAGCCATCGTTGGGCCGGCCGGGCCAGCCGAGGCCAGTAATTAATTTGTCTATCATTAATCATTTGCGCAGCGTCGCGGAAGGACCGCCGTGGATTTGCACTGGTTGCTGGTTTGTTCGGTGCAGCGCCAGCATCGGCATCGCCAGCTTGCTGCCGCCGTGTGTTACAATGTTTTCACCCAAAATAAGGATAATTGGGCCGGCGGAGTTCCGGGAAGTGGTTTAGTTGCAGTTTTTTTTTTGAAGAACAAGAAATGTGACAGGTTCCTAAATAAGAGGGGTTTATTTTTTTTCACACGATTATTTTGCACACTTTCATTCTCTATTCGCGTGTTTCCCTTTCTTTTAACCACATTGAGTTGCGCGTTCTTTTATTAACCATGAGCAGGTTGCTTGCTTTCAACGAATAAAAACGAACGAAATTCGAACATATGCAAGTGATGCAATATGAAAAATAAAAAGGGTTTATGTTTGATTTATTTCATTCTCCTTCATCCACAATTTCTGCACAATCGATATAATTGAATATGCGTAACCACAGCATCGTTGCAGGAAAGAAAGAAAAACGCATCGGGCGCTTAGTTTTCTGTGTTCAGTTCCCGCTTCCTGTCCCCGGGACGATGTTTATACCACCCCTCGACAGGGGGCTTTCCGGTTGCGGGTTTGGTGTTTTTTCTTTTTCATTCATCTACCTCTCAAAAGCCGGCCCTTGGTCACGTATCCTGCGTGATCCGCACCGAAACATGCGATTTTGCCTCGTCGTCCCTCGTCCTTGAGCACGTTTCACGAACGTGAATTAGATAAGACCCAAATACGTGCGCCGTGCGCCGTGCACCGTGCATGTGTGTGCGTTGGTGTGTGCCCACCCATCCTGGTCGGGTTGGGACCACACACGATGTCGACCCGGAAAGTGATGTAAAATCGAATAATAAATGAGAACAAAACAAAACCCGAGAGCGGGATCGAGATCGAGAGGGGCAAACCAACACCACAGGAACAGGGGAATAAAAACGTCAAGCTTTGTCTGTGTGCGATCGCCGGACAAATCGGAACAGTGCCAACGGTCGACCGGAGCACCGATTTGAATTTAAAAATTTCCTCACGTCATCAAATTGTTGCTGCATTTCGGCTGCAATTGCACTTACGAGCGGGCGGGCACCGCCACAGGGTGGAGGGGCGGGACGAAACGATCAATGAATTGACCGGAGCACACGGCGGAGGAGCGCGCGACACGCGACGCACACTCACATACGGCTCGGCCGCGGCC
This sequence comes from Anopheles bellator, assembly GCF_943735745.2. Classification (NCBI taxonomy): domain Eukaryota; kingdom Metazoa; phylum Arthropoda; class Insecta; order Diptera; family Culicidae; genus Anopheles; species Anopheles bellator. The sequence goes on along the minus strand of NC_071285.1, from coordinate 22,198,148 downwards.
GCGCGCCAAACGATCGCGCTTTTTGCGCTTCCGTTCGTATCGCACGTCGCTACGCACGGAAGCCGGTACAGTGGATGCCACAATGTTGGCGGCGACGTGGTGCGAAAAAACTAGGAAACAGATCGTGTCTGAATTGCATCGTCCGGAGCACATATTGAAATCACCGATTATAATTTTTTTAATCCTTTTTCTTCCTTTGAAACCAAAACTATCAAAAGAGCTTAAAGTTAAGTTGTAGCGAAGTGTGCAAAATTTGCGAGAAGTTCAACAAATACAACTCGTAGGCTCGGCACGCACAGCGGAAAGATGCATTCGGTGGCCCCGCCGAACGCTCGCTGCCTGTATGTCCATCATCATCGATCATGATCGTGGGGGAAGCATTGCGGGTGGTCCCCATACCGCAGCCAAGTGTCCCCTCTCGCTCGCACCAGCTTTCTCCGTCTCTTTCGCTGCCGCCCGGCGCACGGTGATCGGATCGCACACGACGCGAACCACTACGTCACCGATCCACGATCGCTCGCTGCTCTACACATTGACAACTCACTCACTCGGTGCTGATGCCCTCGTAGCAATGGGTAAGACGCGGCCGGAGGGGCGCGTCACAACCCGGCCTCTTGGCCCGAAGGTCGCAAATGTATATGCTCGTCGGTGATCGCACCAACACATCGCCACGAAACGAAGTAAAGCAAAGCAGCGTCCGGATGCTGGCCGATCGTTCGATCTGTTCTCGGAATCGCAGTTAGTAAACGTATTTATATTTGATTTTTGGGGGTCCATTCCAAGTGCAACTTTTGGAGCTTGCCGCAGGAGCCGGGTTATTAGCGCTTCCCGTGCTTTAATGCGAAACCAGCCCGGTTCCAGCACCGATCGCACATAGAGTACCGATCGTCTGAGCTCTCTTTTCAACCCACAGCACCGTGGGCGATCGCGCTCGAGCATCCTGGCGCTGCTTCGCACTCACACATCGCCGGAGCAGCGCTCTCTTTCGCACCCGAACGAGCGAGTGAGTGTGTATGTGTGAGTCGCTGGGGCCCGAACAGCGAGGTTCGCGTCGGGTTTCCGAAGCGTTCATTTGGTCGCTCGCATTCATCGGGAAACCATCGCCTAAGATGGCCGACTTTATTTGATCGAAAGCAATCGCGCCGTGCGGACGCAGCAGCAGCAAGCTCTGATCTGTCTGTCTGTCGTGATCTGATCTGTCGTGTGCCTGCAACGGTAAGTTGTTTTCATGGTACTAACCGAAGTGCGAGATGGGATAGAGCAGCGCGCGAGTGATCGAAGTGTGATCGAATCGAACTACGAAATAAACAACATAAATTAGTGAATGCCCACACGGTCTCGGAGGGAAGTGATTACTATTGATTACCATCCGGTTGCCGTGCCGTACTGATATTTGCGGCTAAAAACTCAAAAGTGCGTCAAGCGAAACGAAACACAGCAGCATGCGCTCGAAAAACATGCGCGGTTTAGTGGTGTTGGTTGTCAAAAGTGCTTGCTAGAGCAGCGCGCGCGCCGGACTGTCAAACCGGAGTGTAAACAAACCCGTTGCTTTCTGTAATCGCTCTTTTTTGCTGCGGAAGATATCAACCGCGAAGAATCGGCCTTCGTGCACGCTCTTCCTCCCCCCAAACACTGAAGAGCAGGAGTACGAGCGTGCGAGAAAAACTGTTGATCGTAGTTGACTTTGTAGTTTTGAACCGCGCGCCATCCTTTCGCATAGCAACCTCTGTGTTTGACTGACAGGTTCCGTTTTGTTTTGCAGTGACGGCCAACTCCTGGACCACCAAGCCGGTCAAAGTTTACATCTTCACCATAAAAAGGAGGCAATTTCACTCGAGACCATTCTGTCGCTCGGTCTCCGGGAAATTCGGAGCTCAGGACGGGAAACAGGAAAACTGTGAGCGAACGTGCGTTCGTCTGTGCTTGTGCGTCACCCGATCTTGTGATCTTTTTTGTTATGATGCGGAGCGTCGTCGTGGCGGTACTGAAGTAAGACATAAATAAGGCACAAGAGGCCGCCGGGCGAGAAGTGGTGAGAGCGAAAGAGCGACCGGCAAGAAGAAGAACAATTCGACCTCACAGCGACCGGTGCGCGGGCGCGTGTAGAGTATCGAAAGAAAGCAATAGAGAGCGAGAGGAAAAAAAACACAATAATAAGCTTTCGTCTCGCAGGCGAAACGTCGAACGAAAAACACGGACGAGTAAAGGGCACTGGAAAACGGAGGAAAAGGAACGGTGTAGAACCGAAGGCGAAAGAGAAAAAAAGGCAAAGGGCACGAGTGGGAAAAGGCGGAAAAAACCGTAAAGGCGGAAGGGCGACCTGAGGACGCTTAAGACCCGAGAAACAAAGTCGGCAACTCAAGACCACCAGAGAGAGAGAAAGGGCTTTCGAGCAAAGTAGGCGCAGTGTGCAGTGAAAACGAACGGGACAGAAACTGAAGCTGCGCGGGCTGAGTAAACAATTTTGGGCTGGTCTCTTTGGGTTTTTGGGCTTGTCTCGATTCCTTCGTCGTCGACCCAACAGACTTGGAAACGACCCCGAATCCCTCAGACACGATCGTGCACACCGTGCGGTTGCTCGTCGTCGTGGAAAATCTTGAAAATGCGAAAAATCGTCTGCCGTTGTGCGTAGGTAGTAGTTACACGAATTGGTGCTGCGCGAAAGTGGTCGGAAATTAAGAATCCGTTCTTGATCGTCCTCGACAGCAGATTTGGCAGAGTTCTACGAGTGCAATCCGTTTGCGATGAAAATTTCGGCCCAAAAAAACCCCACCATCAACGGGTTCTGTGGAGTGGTTCCCACTCGTCGAGGCCGAAGAACGACGCGTGTGTGAATAAGAAGGTTAGAGCGGGAGCGGGCGAAAGTTCCGGTTCCGTTGCGGTGCCGTGAGTCAGCAGCAGTTGCGTGGTTGCGCCCCACCGTGCGCTGTGCAGTGGAGAGTGCATATCCTGTGCGGTGCTTTTCCCAAAGCCCAAGAAGTGTACGAGTGTAACGGAAGAAAAGAAAAAGAAAATATTGAATGAAATTCTACGTTCTTGGGGAAACGACGAAAGGTTTGTGAAGTGAACGAGGTAGAGAGAGTGAGAGAGATCGTGATTGAGCAAGGGGAGTGTGGCCGCGAGCAAGAACGACAACGACCACGAGAAAGACGCAAGGTGCGCCAAGTTTCGCACAAAACGTCGAACAAACTATGGTGGTGCCAACGATGGAAAGCCTACCACGAGTACCTGATACCCACGGGGACACCGTGGACGAGAAGCTGTTCTCGGACCTCTACATCCGGACGAGCTGGTTCGATGCTTCAATTGCTCTCGATCAAATAGAGAAGGTAAGTTTTACAACAAACACGCACCAATTGGGGGGCTTAAAATGAAGATCAGCTTTATTCCTAGAGGTTGCCACATAAGTTATCTATTCAGAAGGAGACAAGTTTGAGCCTGTGTCTATATCTCAAGTTTAGTCCAAATCCGGGTTTAGTTCCAGGCCAACTGACAACGCGCAGCTTCTCACAAAATCTGTAGAAGCGGTAGGGGGGCTACTGGCCACCTACACTAGATCCGAAAGTTGGTCCCGAAATTCCACACGTGTTTCCAGCAAGATAGAGTGCCATATGTTGCCCGTTTTACTGGGAAGGTTGCTCCTTAGCACCAGTTGACCAGTACCCATGGGCCTGGGCTGCTAGCTCACTGAATCACGATCGATCTCTCCCTTCGACGTGTGTCTGTGTGTCTTAATGTGTCTCCGATGTCCGGGCGGACCCTGGGCTGCGTACGCACAACAGCGATCGCAGCACCGCTTTGAAGAGAGCGCGCATATGTTTGCCGTGGTGTGGGGTGCAGTTGTCGCCGCCGAAGTATTCACGGCTCTTTTCTTGCCGCCGTCGCCGCCGACCACCAGCACCCCGGGATTTACTACGGGTCCCCGCGCGGCAGGACCCGGGAGGAAACAACAACAACATAAGGGTCTCTCCGGCCCCGGCAGTGAAGGGCAAAGGCCGGCGGCTCCGGTCCGGAGCCTCTCTCTTTCGCGCTCACTGGAACGATATTATTCCATTAACCATTACAACTCAATCTACGGTTCTCCCCGACGACGACTGTCTCTCCGGTGGGTCGCGTTCACAATCAGGCAAGGCAACATGATGATGTAGCGCATAGCCGGGGCCGTACGGTCCCCGGACCACACTACAGCATAAAACGAAGTCACAGTATGAGGACGCGGGACGGACGCGGTCAGAGTCGTGTTCAGGGTTGGGTCTTTAGTGTGTTGCCTTCTCGCTCGCCCCTGGACCCTGGATTGCTCAGTCTGGTTCGCTCGTGCCCGTGGGCCTTTTCCGTTGGGTGGAACGTCGTCCGATCGACGGCTTCGTTGAAGGTGCTGCCATCGACAGGCAGAGAGAGATCTGCCAAAGGGACGGCGGGTGCGGAACGATGCCAGCAGCGCGGGGACCGGTGAAAAGAAACGGGCAAAAGGCACACCACACCGCGCACAACATAAGACGACAAGCAGCAGCAGCACAGGCCGCGCGGCACACACTCTTGCCGTGGAAAGGGACCGACCGGCGTGAAGGGAAAATAAGACATTAAAAGAAATCACCTATACCTTCTCTCTCTCGCTCCAGCGCACCGGTGCCGACCTCCGCGCTGCCTCACGGTGGTCCCACTGCGTGGTGGCCGGACTTGTGTGTGGGTTTTTGGGATCTCTTTTCTTTCCACCGTCCATCGACTCCGAAATCGGTTGATTATTCCGACCGCGCACCGCGAAAGCCCCTGGTATCACCCAAAAATCCCTTCGGACCAAGTAGGCGGCCAACGCTGCGTGGTATGTGTGTGTCTGTATGTGTGAACCTATCATTGTTGTAAGGCGACCCGCGGGCGGCATATCTCCCGCTGACTGACTGTTGGTGTGCCACCTATGCCTTTGGCCGTGTGTGGTTTATGCTGGACTCGGGGTCGGGGTCCAGAAAAACTTTCTGAGGTCGCCCCGAGAGATGTACCCCCCCCACAATTCCAGGGCCAAAACGGGAACTCCTTCCTGAGAGAGGATTACAGTATTTATGGCCGCGACTTCCACATCCAAAGCGAAACAGCTTCAGGAGCGAGCATTTATCACTCCGACTGATCGGCTCGGGTTCTACTTTGAAATTCCACTCCCCAGACGTTCTCCTAGACGTCAGACTGAAACGGGGAGTCGGTCTTCTCTGCCCTGCCGATAGTAGGAGTCATCGGAGGCCACCGGGTGCGCGAGGCGCGCGCGCAAACTGAATGAAATCGAGTCGGTTGAATGAATTGCGGTAATTGGTTGTCGCGGCACGTTCCAAAGTCGGCCCAGCAGCAGCTGATAAGCTCTCCCATTGAATGTGCAAACAAACGCCTAGCGTCTTCCATAGCCCTAGCGTACCCGGCGGTGCCCGCCCAGTGTCGGTACGTGCCTGGACTCGGTGATGATCGTCGGCTAGACGGTGCTGTACCACCGCAAACTATGTCAGTAGCTAGTATCCCCGCCGTTCACACAGTCTGGGTGGCGCTACACGGTGCGTGGTGTCTCCTGCACGAATTTGGTAGCTCCAGGAGGTCACGTGGGGGATCTCCCAACCTTGGTCGGGGGTTGGTGATCGAAACTGATTTGGTGGGTTTGGTTGAAGGCGAAATTAGATCATTCACTGGCCAGAGTCTTATCGACGATCATGGCCCCGCTCGGCCGAGGCCGAGTCCTTGTGCGCGTGAACGCCTTTCGTCCGCCTTTTATGGTCCGGTTGTTATGTGTCCAAATCGGGCCGACCAGCCAGTCCCGGCGTCACAAGAGCACCCGACAACGAACTGGACACAAGATTTGCATTAGAGAAGAAAATTGACACTTTACACTGGCGGCAGCGCGGCCAGTTGCAGCTTTTGTACGCAGCTGGTTTTTGTACCTCGCTGTCGTCTACAGACCTACGGGGAAAAAATAAGATACGGCACTGTAAAGTTCAGGCAGTGGCCTTTAGACGTCCTAGAGCCTAGCTGCCTTTCTGTTGAGTTAACTACAGATCGATCTTTAAGTTGATGTTGAATTAGTCTTTAATTCGTTACCCTATTCAGATTGTTTTATAATTATATTTATAAAACATGATCTACTAATTGGAAACGAACTACTTTTATGTTTTGCTATTCGTTTTGTTCCGCGTTTCCTATTTACTCTTTTTTGTATTACTTTTTCATTGTTCTCGTTTTATTTGTTCTTAAGTTCAGCTCCGTTTTGACGTTGACGTTGCTTTTATTGATGTCCACTTTTTGGGGATCGATTTAGAAACTCGGTTCAATGCTCAATCAATTGTATACCTTTTTTCCACTTTTCCAACAGCTTCCGGCTGGTTGCTTTCTTATTTGTATGTTTACCTTGCATATTTTCATTATTTATTTTCATGTTTTGTTTTTCGTTTCTTATTTTCCGGTCACCGTTTTCTTGCTCTGCAAACTTTTATTGCCTCTTTCGTTCATTCATTGATGCCCAGGGTTTTCAAATTATGTTGCATCTAACGCGGCGAGCATTGATTGTATGTTTACAGCTTCCATTTTTTCCCGAGTTCCGAGTGTTTGAGCTTCTGTTTTGTGCTGCTGTTATGCTCTGCTCCCGTGCGCGAAATTCATTCAATCTCTACGCTTGTTTATTTTAGGTTTCGCCACTGCAGCAAATGCATTTGTTTATACATTGTGCCGCCACGTAAGACGAATGCAGATACGCAATGCTCGCGGAAGCACGGGAAAGTGGAAGCCGAAAATCGGCCACACTACTCCCCCCACCACCACGAGGAGCGCGCACGGAGCCCATAATTAATCTCGTGCGCGCGGTTGTTCGCAAAATTTAATCTCAAACGCAGCGTAACAGCGGCTGCGCGCGCGCGCCATGCTTGCGCTGCGGACAAATATGTTGTCCTGAGAAATCGCGTGCTCGGCAGATTGTTTGCTGTTTTGTTTTTGGTTTTTTCTGTGCTGTCCCCTTTTTGTTGGTTTTTGATGGCCAAACTTTTGGCTGCGGCGACCAGGCTTCTTGGAGAGCTACACCGTTTAACGGTTTGATTCAAATGGAGGAGGTGCTTGGTTGCAGTGTTTTACCGGCTGCGCTTTGCAGCTGCAGCGATTTCTTGCCTAGATTTCAATGCCTAATTAGACTTTTGACAAACACGGACCCCACGGAACGATGTTACCCAACATTTTGATCGAGGCTCACCGCACAGGTAGAGGCACACAATTAGCGTGGAGCTGCCGCTGGCCGGCCGGCTGCTGAGAGGTTACTGTTAAAATGTATGATGCGGAACACCCGCGCGCCCGGTCCCCTCGTAATGGCAATGCACGAAGGAAGGATGCAATTAAATGATCGAGTTTATTGTGCAATTATTTTGCGCACCGATCATTAGGATTATTTATTTTTCGTTTTCCTTATTGGCGTTGGCCCCCACCACCCCCTTTCGGGCCCGGCCCCGAACCTAGATAGGCAAATGTGATATGCGCTCCTCCACACTAACGAGAGAACTGCATCGGGCGGGTCGGCGAGAAGAAGGGCTTCGGACATAGAAAAGCATATTTATGCCCGAGGCGCACACGAGGCTTTGGGAGGGGGAGCGCACGAATAGTCACGATCGTGAAACAATTTACGATTGTGTCCACGTCAGCGCGCGTCGTTCGATCGTCGACAGAGATTTGTCGTAATTAAAATACCACAACCATTCACCGATCACACTGAGAGCCGCCTCACAGGGGAGAGCATTTCAATGTTTATGTGAATTACCTTTCTGCGGCTGCGGCAGCGGTGCAATGGTGTTGCCCTTTTCCTTCGCTGCCCAACACAGGAAGTGGCATTCTCTTTCGGCACGGTTGTGTTGGCCATATTTTCCGCGCTGCGCTGATACGGGCGCGGTGTGAAGTTAATTGCAGTTTGATTGCCACCGCCACGGATCGCGCGATGTCCTTTTACGCGCGAAATACATTCGTCACACTGTATGTGTGCGTGTTCGTGAGGGAAATCAATTATCGTTGTGGAAGCGAATATCGGAACAACGCCGATAAGGGAATGGGCGCATATGTGTTGCTAATTGGCGGAAAAGTCCGTAACATTTTCCGTATGCGCGCGGCAGTGGTGGATATTTTGTGGAGTCTTGCGGCCTTTCAGGGATTATTTTTGAACGGATCTTACAATAAAATCACTGACCTAAAAGTTTGAGTACAATAGGTCAATTTGGCCCAAAATTACTCTTAAATTCATGAACTCTGCTCGGGTTGATCCAAACGGGGATTTGCGTTGGTTTACTTATATTGTAAAAACCGCATCCAATTGCTAAATTCCTTAATTGTCTTAATTAATTGCCAAAAGGGGGACGTAAAAAAAGTAAATGGGGACGCCTCATCGCCAACTCTTCTTTCATGTACGTAGACGCCTACGAAATCGCTGTTCGAAAACAAGTACTTAATGCCACCTCGATAGACCGTGGCTTAACTCTGAGTGCCGAAATTAGGCTGCGAAAAAGATTGACAACCAACTTCACTAGCATTCTTTTAATAGTGTTTTGCCATCTCCTTCATGTTGAGGTCGGAAACATCTCAAGCCACACTCGTAATTGTCTGTGAACCGAACCGAGAAACCGTATGGACATTGTTTCCCTTGTGTCATGTTGACGATTATCGTGAGGATCATAAATTTCATTTCGCTAACGTTCACTAGCAAGTGACATGTTTACGGTCTTCATGTAAGGCAATCGCTTCAAGTATCGATCTGTGTTAGTAATATTTTTCATCTCGCCGTTTTCACGCGCATTAGACCGAATTCGATTCAAGAGATTGATCAAAACTCCGCATCGCCTACTGTCTGTCGTTCCGTTCCGGTATGGATCCATTACACGGCGTCCTGTTGTGTACAATCGCCCATATTGGGATCTTCAGCTCCAGAGCCTTTTCTCGACAATTCCACTGTTTCGCTCGGTTCCGGTCGCTTCTGGGCGCATCAAGTGCATAATTACACCGGTGGTTCATTAAGAAAAAATCCCAAGAAAAACCCTCTGGACGGGCGGCGAGTTTGATTAGAGAGGCAGCTTCTGAGGGCGCCGCGGCGCCATTGTAGGCTTCTCGTGTAGGTCAGTGCCGCCGTCGTTGCCGTCGGTTGGTCGGTGGAGAAAGGAGCAGTTGAAGAAATTAATAGTGCGGCGCTAGAGGGCTGTAGCAGCTGATGGGTTAATGCTGCTGCTTCTGCTGCTGCTGATGACGATGGTAGGATGTTTCGCAATTTTCCATTCACGCACGACTCGCACGTTCCCTTTTTTGTGGTATTATTTTTAAACCGACGTCGTCGTCGTGTGCGACGTAGGATGTGTCGTAGGATGATGGACCCCCCGCGCACACATCCCACCGCCCACAGGATTCCATATTTGGCATTCACAAACGCCCTCCGCGGTTGTTGTTTCTGCAGCCAGCCGACTGTTATTATTATTATTGCTGCTGCTGCTGCTGCTGTTGCTGCTGCTGCTGTTGCGGCGTGGTGTGGCCTGCCCGTGTGCTGTCTGGCCTGGGTACGGGACCACCCGGCTCGCCCGGCGGTTAGCCCAAAAGGCCGCCCAGCGGCGAGAGCGAGATGGCCGGAAAACAGAGAAATCGCGCTCGTCGCACTAAGCAACGGTTAACGGAGCCGCGATCGTCCCGCGCGATCGTCCCGCGCGATCGTCGTCGCCCTGCTTTACGGAATGGCCTCCTTGTGTATGTGTTTTGATTGTCATTCGGCCATGTGGTTCCGGCGAGTTCCGGTACTCTCTCTCGCTCTCTCTCTCTCCTCTGTAAAGGGATTGGGCTTGGAATCAAGATCACGCACGCAAGATACGCTCGTGTTATGGGTCCCTGTTACTTTTGTCAATTGACTGACGACACACGGCACGGCGTCCGACGGGATGAACTCTCTCCCTCTCTCCCTCTCTCTCGTGAACGAGGTTCATGAAGGGGGTTCATTGTCGATCGCGGTGCGTACGCGGAAAGCGAAACCAACCGCGCGAGTTCGCTCTCTCTCTCACTCGCTCACGTGTCCGCAGGCCGTGCGTATGTGTATGTGTACGCGCGATCTGATGTAACACGCGCGTGTGATCATCACCTTTGAGGAGAGAGTGCGTGGAGACGCGAAGGGGCGCGGTGCGTATGTTTCATTCCACGCGACCCTCGGCTCTCTCTCTCTTTCTCGCTCTTGGGCGGAATGCGCCCACAGATCTTCTCGCGCAGAGTCTGTCTGTGTTTGTGTCCTGTGTGATCTTGGCTAAGCGTGAGCGCGTGTGTGTTGCTACGACGGAACCGCGATGCGGTAGGTCCGAATATCAGATTAAACAATTCCTCTCGTCGCCGCCGCCACTAGAGCACCCCTTCTCCTCATGCTTGGTCCTTCGTCGGTGATGCTGTTGCCGCCGCCGCTGCCGGTGGACCACATTTTTCGAATCGTATCGTGTTTTTTCCCGGTTCGTCCTCTCTTCTGCTGTTCTGGGGGAGCAATCTCTGGGTCTCTTTCTCGTGGAGGTTGGACCTTTTTTGTTGGTCGTCTCATTTTACTCTCTCGGTGTTTGTGTGGATCAGTGATCGGGGCCCCGGCGGATTCGGTGCTTCCTTTTTTGTGCTGCCTGGGGTTGTGTCTTCCTTCGAACCCAGGAAATGGATGCTGGCGGCCAGATATACCCCCCGAGAGTAAGAGGCATAGGGCGATCGCTACTCCAACGAGTTAGCGAAGAAGGCGAAGAAGTAGACCGGTAGCACCGGAAATGGTTCCGTTTGCGTTTTTTGGCCCGGCACACGCACACAGATGTTCGTTTCCCGACCCGACCTCATTCTTCGGCGCGACGTACATATCCGCTTCTTGCGCTGTCCAGCGGCCGGTCGACCGGAGGATAAACAAATGTGGACCTCCACACTTGTTTCCCGTTTTTTCTTCTGTTTTACCTCCATCCTTGGCAACCCGGAGTTCCTGTTGGCTGTGGCTGGGCACCGGAGCAAGAGCGGAGGCAAACATTGTGCAACATTGTTTGCCCTACCGGCCGGCTCCACTCTGGACGCGGGACCACCACTGGCACTGGCACTCTATACTGGGAGTCTCTTCAATTAACAACCAATTGACAGCTTTTCTGCTCAATTTATCGCCACCGGAAAAAGTGTCAAAGTAAACACAAGCACGCACGCACGCACGGTGGTGATGGTGCTGATGTGTACTGTGAGTCTGCGCCGTAGACTTCGACGATCAACTTGTGACATCGCAGTGATCACCGGCCGTGTGGCGTCTTACAAGCCCTTAGTTGGTGGCAAACATAACCCATCCCTAGTAAAGGTGGACTCCAACGAAGATCCAACTACAGCAGCACCGAGAGCTCTCCTCTGATATCCCGATAAGGTTCTTGCTGAGATTGGCGGGGTTGGACCTTCACAATATCCGAATATGTCGGAAGCTCGGAAAGCTGCTTGAACTCTTCAGTACTTCAGATTCATTTTGCGGATGGATGTTCCGGATGGTGGATGATGCTACAACTCTGTTGGAGTGTTTGTATACTTGAAACAGATGACCTTGGAGAATAATTTAAAAACATGATTTTTTTGCTGTGGAAGATATGGTGGAACGATCCCAACGTTGTTTTCCTGGATACTCTGGTCGTTTAGGAGTTTAGGGACCTTCTTTCAGTTTTATTTGGGAGCCTGACACTGACAGCACTGGTGACATCGTTCAAAGCAATGTGGGTATTCTCCAGCTCATGATCTGGATTCCTGAACGAGATGTGGTGCGGAAGTGAAGATTTCCCACAAGAGGAGCCGCGGCGTCAACTGGGCCAACTTTGCAATCCGGTGGCTCCGGCTCTGGTAGCGCTCCCGAGCCCGTGCTATTAGGCGCTCCTGATCCCTGGTGATGGCTTCATCTGCGGCCGCCACCCAGCCACACTAAGTAAGTCATTACCGATTCCAGCGCGTCCGACAGCGAAAAGAGGCCTTCAAAAGGCAAATGCTGAGCGAGAGCGAGGTGGACGTGGCGGTGGAAAAAAGCGAACCCACGAAGAGCGAACTGGAATGGAATGACGGACCGGGGGATAACTATGATTTCTTAATAACGCGAACGATCCGATGCCCCGGCGCGCGCGCGTTCCGTGTGCGGTCCACCTCTTCTTCGTTCGGGAGCCTATCACTCACCTTCTCGTCCGGCGGATCTCTGCGGCGGGTCTGCTCCCTTCCATCGTCAACGATGGGGGGCGGTGGAGGAGGTGAAGTGAGGTTGTGGCTCACCGGATCTCCCTGGGCGGTCTCTCCCCACCGGCGGCCGGAGAGCGCCAGCCCAGCTTGGCGCAGATTTATTGTTATTCATTCGATTCGCTCTCTCTCTCTCGCTGTCTTGTTGGATTGCTGGTGGCCTTCCTGGTCCTCCCCGCATCCTTCGCACCCCTCTCTATCACCGTGATGGGGGCACACGTCGAAGAAATCGAGTTGATGATGATGACGGCGGTCCTCTCATCAAGCTGCGACCCGCTGCTTCTCCAACATGAAGGATGCCCCGCGCGATGGGAACGTCTCAATCTCTCTGTCTCTCTCACTCGCTCAAAAAAGCCGCCCAACACACACAAACACACACGGGATGGGGACACACGCGAGAGGGCAGAGAATAAACATCTTAATTATATTTTATTCCTTCAACCCCGGCGGCCCCGGGTCCGAACTTCTTCGCCGATTCTGTGACGTCGATTCGCCTCCGACGTAAAGCATGGCCCCCTAAATGTCAAATGTCGAAGTGAGAGCGAGAGAGAAAATCATTTCGAACTTTTTTTGTTCGTTGGCCCCCGTGTGGCGCCTTCAATAACGGTGACCCCCGCCCCGCTCTTCGAGGAGGAACTCAATTTCTGATCAATTGTGGTCGTCGTCCTCGTCGTCGTCGATCGATGCCCCGATTTTTTCTGTTTTTGTTTTTCGCTCCTGCCGCAGGTTTTCTTTCTTTCTCGTCGATCTGATCGGGCGTCTTCGTCTCTTTGGCTGACAAGAGATGCGGTGGCCTTCCTCCTATGATGGCGCTACCCCGTCCGCCTCATTGGTGGCGAGGCCGGGGAGTATTCGTCATCTCTCCGTCTTTTGATCGGGAGAGGGTTCGGAATTTACCGGAATCAAAAATCGATTAATGTTTACGATCGGTTTTGGGTCGCTTTTTCTCTACGGTCTCCGCTTGGTCGCTTCGGTTGTTTTCTGCGGCCGCCATTCATTGCCGTTTGTTTTGTCTCGTTTTGAACCGTTTTTTCATCTTTGATTTGCGCACATCTGTTTGGTTACTCGCAGTTTATCCGTTCGATTGCTTGGTTTCACCTGTTAAACTTTGGAACTCTCGCTGCATTGCTGCACTTTGTTTGTTTGTTTATCCGCTTCAGATTGTCTTTCGTGCTATTTCCATTTGTTTCCACGTTTTGTTTGATGTTTTGCCGTTTTAACTTTCGTACCTTTCTCTATCCGTTTTCTATTCACCGAGATCACCATACGGGAGATCACGTTTTTGTTTGTGTTGCATAATCCTTTCACGGTTTTGTGTTGAAAGGTGGTCCCACAACCCCCCGGTGCCGGCTGGTCAGCAGTAGCTTGATGGTGCTGAATAAAAATTTCATCAAGCCCATAATGCGACACTCACGGGGATCTTACTCAGCCCGATCCCCGGGGCCGGGACCGCAAGTGCCGGCCTTTTGGCGGGTAGTATAATATCTCAATTTATGGTTCGCGTCGTCGTCTGGCGCACGCGGCCTTTAAGTCCGGCTGGCGCCCTACATGGTTGGAAGCGCCAGTCGCGAATTTGATTGCTTGACGTCGCCGGCCACAAGGATGTTGTGCGCTTGGGTTAAACGCAAGCCATAAATAGAGAGCGAGAGAGCGAGAGAGCGAGAGAGAGAAAGAGCGAGCGATCGAAGGCGTTGTGAGTAGCTTAGGGTGGAACGTTAATCGAACTCTTGTATGCAAATCCTTACTCTGCACTTTGGGCTCTACAATCGATTCCTGAGACTCTCTTTCTGTTTTTTTGTCATTATTTTGTATCTTTCTGTCATTGTTTGTATTTTGTTGTCTGATTTTTATTAATTTGTATGCTTGTAGTTTTCTTTTGTGATTTTTCCCGGCAGGCCAAGGTTTTCCGATCCTCTTCTCTTGGCTTGTCAAAAATGGAGAGTTGTTTTAAATGTGTTCCGCGCGACTGGAAGTCTGAAAGTGAGAAAGCAGTTAGGGTCTGTGTAGCTCCAGTTACCAGTGGTTCAGATAATGAGGTGCCACTATCGAGAACTGAACTGGCTCCAATCATGTTTCAAATCTGGAGCAAAGTAGGTGACGCTCACAGTCTCGACGCACATTCCTCCACAAGATCTGATTGATTCAGCTTTTTGGCTTAAAACAAGATTTACAATTCTATGCCGGGAGTTCCACCGGGAGTCTAGTTCAACAAAACTCCAACCGGCACCACACGACGGACGCGAATTCGGTCAAGAGTCGGGCGTCCCGGTGCAGACTCTCCACCGACTGCTACTAGTCCACCGGTGATCCGTATTTGGTCTTATCTCTGGTCCCTCGTAACTAACTCCCCGCGGGAAGATGACGACAATGGCGCGCGCGCGCGCGGGACCTTGGCGAAGGATTCGCCGAAGGATTGTGCGCGTTCCCCGGACCGACCGACGGCATTGGAATGCCGACCGGATCAGAGAGCGGTGTGGCGCGCAAGATCCGCGATCGAAACCGGTGGTGTGGTCCGACGTTCGTTATTTACGCCATTTCCCGTTGTCTGGGCGACTCTCTCGGGAGCCAGCGCCGTCGCGCCGTCGTCATCATCGTCGTCATGTTTTGCATCTTCTCCTTCTTGTTCTTCTTTTTCCTCTTCGCTGCGCTGTAACCACTCGTCGTTCGTTGTTGTTTTGCTGCTGGACCCCCGAGGTGTTTTATGCTCTTCTCGCGATCGGCGCGCCCGACCGCGATTGGCCGACGCTGTGGGGGGACGTTGAGGATGGGGAATGAAACTGGAACGGCCTCTGACGGGGCAGAAAGAACCGTGCGAGAGACGGACTTCACCGTGTCGCAGTGGATTTGATGTGCATCGCGGAGTTTTTCAAATCAGCTTTTTAATAACTTCATTTAGGGTCCTACTGTGGTGGGCCTACATTAAAGAGGAACTCGAGGAATGTCGATTGCAGGTAGTACCTGTGATGTTCCTGTTATTTATCCTTAAGGTGCGAAAAAAGATATCGTCACATTGAAAGTACCATCAGCGGCAGCAATAATTACGCTAATAGAAGAAGCACCGTAAGCAACATTTACTTAGTAAAAGATTTAGGAAATGATGTTAAAGCACAACACAACACATAACAACAATGGAAAAGTTTGAAAAGAAACGAAAAACAAACGAAAAGTATCATATTGAAAACAAATCCATTTTCATATTGGAAACAAATTGCAATTACAAACGAATAAGAAAAGAGAAAAACGGCACATTTCGGTGACATAAAATAGAGAATAGACGGAGGCGGTTACAGCAAAAAAAAACAAAAGCTAAAACAAGTTTGTAAGAATGAATTAAAGCATAAAATGCAAATCGTACAGAATGAATAAGATCAAAAATCAGGTAAATAGTGTCAATATGTGCCCGGTTTAAAGCAGAAAACAACTTCAAACGGCTCCAACGTTGAACGTGTGCAGGAAGAAAAAAAGTAACAACACAAAAGTAGGTAAAACCGGCGCGCGCCCCCTTCGCGAACCCCTTCGCTTCTTCGCTTTCGATCTTCAAACGACCGATGTCCGATGTCGAGCTCTTTTCTCTTTCACTTCCCGTTTACCGTTGGACCCACCGCTCGTTCTGCGTGTGTGTGGGTTTCCCGTGGGTGTATTAGTACTCGAAGCCACCGGTGGGCCACCCATTGCCGCGCCACCCAGCCGGGGCCGGCCAACGATCGATCGTAAAAATGACGACGATGATGGCGCAAAAGCCGGCAGTGTGGTGGTGGTCCTCGTCGTGCCCTTCCACCGCCAGAAAACCACCACCCCTCTTCGTCCTTCGATTCGTGTGTGTGTGTGTGTGTGTGTGTGAATGGCGGCCGCCTTTTGCCTCCGTACGATCCGGCCGACCGGGCCCGTTCCCTTCTGCCTTCTTTCTTTTCTCCGGGTCTCTTAATGTTTTTTCCTTCGCGGCGCAGCAAGCAGCTGCTGCTGGAGCTGCCACCGTTGCCGTTGCTTTCGAGAGGAGACCACCAACCGATCACTAGCACTGATTGCCGTGCTGCCGGGTGGGCTCCCCCACCGAGGGGGAGCTCCTCGACTTTGTGCCGGGGCTCTCCGTAATTTTAATGTCTCAATTCAGTCGCCACCGCGCCCGGTTCGGGCTGCTAGCTGGGGGAGAGGTTGGGTTGTTTGGCTTGAGGGTTGGTTGATGAAGTTGTTGTTCATTCCGCGCCACGGAAATCGCGTCAGCTGCAGTACCACCACCCAACCACCCACCGGGTTTTTCATCATCGGGGGCGCCCGGGCGCCGCCGCCACGCGGAGCAAATCGTTAGTCGCCGCGCGTTGGTTTTTGTTTTTCCTTTTTTTGTCGCCGAAGCTCCTGATGCTGTTCCCCTGTGGCGGCGCTACCACTGCTTGCTTCCCGGTCACGGATCGTCCGTTGGGAAAACCTTGTGGCGGGGGCAGTCCATTTGTGGTCCGGATTGGGGTCCATCTCTTCGGCGGTGGAAGAGACATCCCGTTGAATCACAGAGTAGAGAGAGAGACTCTTTAGTCCCGATCTGGAACTCTCTGCTCGAAAATGTCAGTCTGGAGAGGTTTCGGTGCCCGGACCTCTAAATCCAAATCTCATTAGCGATTCATAAATTGGCGAAAAATTGACGGCCTCAACGGGGTCGACAGTGAATGTTGGCCGCTCGTCGAGGTGTTGCGCGGGAATGGGCCGAGGTGCTAATCCGCTTCTTGGGTGTTTCTATACCTAACGCAACGAGAAAAAAAAGGTTGCAAGATGCAGCAGCCCGCGCCCGTCAGTGATTTCATGTGATTTGCATACGAATTTAGCATTCCGAACCAGCACACAACACACAGCTCCGGGAATGGGATGATCTTCGGCATCTGAACCAGCGCAGCGCAACCGCTTTGTCGAGTTCCTACTCGACACGCGAGAGTAAGTGGCCATTGACGTCGGACGGGCCCTCCCCCCGGTCGATCGAGATTGACATTTATTTCAATAGTTTCCTCGTTGTCATGGGTCTAAAGGATCAACAACAATCGGCGAGAGAGCTCGAGCCAATAGTTGAACTCTCGTATAGTTGGGTCGTATACATGCCACGCCGGAAGAATTCTGGTCCCATCAGATACATCAGACACCTTTCTGGTCCCTCCAGACACACACAGCCTTGTCTCTTTGTCGTATCGATCTGGTTTTAGAAGACGAAGTTGATGGTTTTCTCGACGGACTGACCCTGATTAGGATTCTCAAAATAAATCCACTTCCCATTCTCAATCACGATCTGATGGAGAAATGACTTCCTATTGTAGCTACTGTCGGGTTTTCTACTGTCTTTCGTTCAGTTCATTTCCAATCTTCTGGATCGTTCCCCGTGGTTGTCAAACTTAGCGATATCGCGTTTTGTTGCGTTTGCGTATCATTTTCGTCCAAAAGTTCTTTTGTAGTTCAGCGTCCTCGATCTCTTTTGGAGGCCTCCGAAGCTCTTTGCTTGTTAAGTCAAAATCGCTATTTTTAAGCAGAGGCAGAAAATCAACGATCCCCGCGAAACGTTATTTTCAGGCACAAAAGTCGACATGGTATAACCTCTGCAAAGATAACTTGCAAACTAAATTTAATATTTTTTTCAACATGAAATCATTTGCCTGATGTCAATGCAAGGCAGTGTTGCCAAAAAGCATAATTAGGAGGACCAAATTAACATCTAGAGCTTTCTACACAATCACAATTTATAGGGCTACGTACCTGGTACTCTATTCCGGTGCGATTGCGGATGTCGGAAGTCCAACAAGTTGCGTTCGCTTGAGGTACTTCCAATTCTAATCATCCATCCACACACGGGGCCAGCGATCCTCTCACCTCCGGCGATCCATTTTAAGCCGGCTCGAACTTGGAGGCGGTCGTCGGTAAGTTTTTTTTCGGTCTCGTCTGGTGGTCTGGACTTCTTCAGTCTCGAGCGCGCAGGGATATATAAATTACTGCCCAGCGAGTGCGCGCTGGTGGATGGTCCGCGCGAGATTAAATGTGTCATAATTTATGGTCCCCACCATTCGGAGTTAGATATAGGAGCCTTTCGCTCCTCTGCCCATCCCTGGTGCTGGTGCGCTCGCCGTCGTGCGTGTGGTCGGCCGCCGTCGTCGGGACCGGAAACGTGAATGGAATGGACGTTCTCGTGTGGGCCGTTGTGGCCCGGTGATTTGATGGTGAGCTTCGATGTCACGGTGCTGGAAACACTATACACCACTTACCTCCCGGCCTGGTCGCCCTGGTCTCTCGCTTGTTGTTGTCATCCGATCGGGCGGAAGATCGATCGTGCCGTGGTGGTGTACGCACCCACCGGTCTGGGCAACATTGTAGTCTCGGACATGGCGAACGGTATTTCTTCTAGGGCGGCCTGTGCGCTGTCGTGGTCGCTGTTGGGTAATCTAATAAAATTTATATCCCCAAGAGCTATCGCTCTCTGTCTCTCTAATCCCACGACGAACGACGTCGTGGATGGGCAAACGAAACCGAAAAGTATAACATAATCCATCTGGCAGATAGAGTGGGTCCGGCGGCCGGTCGGCCAGCTCTCAGCAGCGACACCTAAAGCGCGCGCCCGCTCGTCCACCGGGCCGATAAATCTCTTCTTTGAAAACGGGGATGGAGCCAAACTTTGGTACAAAAAGTCAAACTACACCCCGAAACCGAGCCCAGCGCACCACCCAGGTGGTGTCGGGCCAACCCATAGGACCCCCGGTGAAGTGATCGACTTCGAGCTGGAATTTGGTTCCTTGTGGGGTTTGCTCCAATTTGGGCTTCCAAATTCTTCTCTGACGGGTCCCGGTCGCGGTGGGCTTAGAAAAGTTCCATCCAGGCATCCAGAAGATGATTCAATCTGCCAAACGCCTGCCTGTTTTTTTACATTGGGGAATCTACGGCCTCGAGGATGATACCCTCAGGTTTTGTGAGATCGTGCCTCGAGTTGAAATGATTTGGGGTTTTGGAGAAGGCCGGCATTATTACTATGTAGCACATTTTGACCCACGCGTTTTCGGTTGTTAGGAACCCTCTGATCCCAAGGAACCGATGTTGGTAGGGGATGGCAAGGCACCGAACGAGGATGTTGGTAGCAAGAGAGGAAGTACAGTGAAACGTGCCCGCATCTCTTGGGTTGAGTGAGAGAACCTTTCTGGTGGTGTTTTCCGTTCATCCGGTGTATGCACGACGGCTCCATTACCGGGTTCCCCCAGTGCGTGGTACCGACGGAAACGGCATCGAGAGAAGAATTCGACGCCAACCGGCCGAAGGGGGATCGTTGGAACAAAGTACAGGCGGCCGGCCGCAAAAGATTTTGGAATCGGGGAATCGGTACGCCGTGAAAAAAAAAACCGTGGTTAAGAGGAAGTAGGCATAAAAAAGCGTGTGCCTGTGCGCCACATAGTGGTGAAGGGCTGCCCGCCCGCCCGGGTTTTATGCTATCGATTTCACCACATCGAGGTCCGCCCCCCGGGAAGGGTACCAGTGGTACCAGCAGGAGAAATGTGAGAATCTTCATCAATCTCGCTGACACATTAATTAGTCTTCCTAGCTCTCGTCGTCACCAGAGCACGTTCTATTTAAATTTATGGACTGAGCCGTTTTCCTTAGTGTTTGGTCGTAATGTGGAGACTATTATCACGTTTTTCTATAGTAATCTCTCTCTATTTTATAGAAAGACGCCAACCTGAAAAGGATTAAAAATTTCGACCCAAAGTCCCAAAGAAATTCGGACTCGAACATGTGTTTTACACTTTAACAGCTCCGAAAACAACCCGAATTGCTTTCTCTCCGATCGATCAATGAGCAATTATTTGACCAATTGGCAAAACATTTCAGAAACTATCATCTAACTTTATGAGATCCTGACAGAGACCAGATCACGTTCTCCAGTATTATTACTTCTTCCTGCGCAATCGAGAATGTTGATGATCATCGGAACTGCCGTACTGTCACTAGGTTATTCAATGAGTTTCAAGCTTCGATAAGAAAACCACTTTTTAACTGTTTTGAAATCCACTTGTTCCAACGCACAACGCAAACACGCAATAATCACTTCTTCCAACGAGATTCCAATTTATGAATTCGCTTCTTGAAGTGAGAGTCTTGAAGAGTGATGATTCAATCCATGGTAATGATTCGATGCACAAAATCCACTTTATCCTATCGAAAACGTCTTAAATAGTGTCAAGAAAGATGCATTCGAATGCGTTTTTAGCGAATGGCGAAACCCATTTTGCAAACTGCTTTCAGGAACCCAAAACTACACTCAAAATATTGGTTAAATCTCGTTCAGTGATTCGACGACTTTCCAATGCGATATCCTGATTTTTTCCTACGATTTCAGGAGTTGTGTCTGTTTTTCGACGTTTTTAACATGGATCGTTTCGAAGGCTTGTACGACCACGTTTAAACTCAAAAACTCCCCTTTTAATGTACTATTTGAAGGCGAAGAGTTCTTATACAGTTTCAACATTCGTTCATAAATATCAATTGTTTTTTGAACCTTCCAAAAATAAACATTCAATCGCTGGACGATAGTTGATTTTTTCCATTGTAAAAAACTCAGTGCGCTTCCATTCGTCATTTGTGTGCCCAACTGCTGCTGCGGGGGCCGGTCTCTAATTTGGGCTGACAGTTTGGTGCAATGCTTTCGTTTCGAAGCCAAAAATATCAGATCGTTTCCTTCCGGCTTTGGGAATATAATATTGCGCTCGACTTGTGTCTGACGACTTCCGACAGCGATTAATCTCTCGGCGGTCGTCAACTATTTCGTGGGGTGCAGTTTGGTTGACGAGCTAAGTATCTCATAGCCCGTCAACATTGATCACACGCTCCTCTAGGCATTTGGTCAAACACGTAAAAATAGGCCAACGAATAGGCGTGTGCCTTGGTGCTGCGCGTGCCGCGTATGTCGCAACATATGACAGCCGCCCACGGAAGCACCAACAGAGGATCGATGCTGACCATCTGAGCTCTCTGTGTGATACGCGCGTCGATAAACAATTTCCAACACAAAATTAACCCTCTACTGTTGTGTGCTGCTGTGTGACAAATGTGGTCGACACGCGCCCGATGTTGGCGTTAGATCGTTCCGTGACTCTTTCGAAACGAGTCCACGGACCGGACCACCGAACCGGATACAATTAGTGGCCAAACTGGCGTTTATTTTCTTTCGGCAGCACGATGGGCGATGTTCCCTGCCCTGCTAGAGACATCATCCAGCAGCTAAACCCGATGGCCCATGGTGTCTCACGGATGGTGGTGGAATGTGTAGCATCGGGGGCAGACCTCTCTCGCGGTCAATATCTCAATTTCAGGGAAACACACAGCAGACGGCGGTGCGCTGTGTTTCCCAAAATGGTCGAATGGCCACACATAATTACTACGGACACCGAACCACCACAGAGAGAGAGAGAGAGAGAGAGGGAGGGAGGGAGACCAAATTATGAGGCAGAGCTACAGGATCCCAGCGGTGGTTATGTTTGGTCTCTGGGGCGCCCTGCGATCTCTGCTGCGTCGGCCCGGACCGGACAACACGCAATCCGGTCGCGCCACGCGGACACGCACTCGAGAGGGCACGTTTTCTCTCTCTCTCTCTCTCTCTCCGTCTCGACCAGAATCGAGAATTGGCTGAGCTAAGCGCGCCCTGCCCAAGACCGCAAAGAGGCGCCGCAGAGAGGACGAAGAATTATATTAAGAAATTATCGAAACATAATTTAAAGGCGGCTAACCGTTGGTTTCCGTCGGTTGATTGAAGGTCCGCAGCCTCAGCAGCAGCAGCCGCGGTGGGCTCCCACGTCACGAATGCGGCGGCGCCTTCGATGGTCTCTCCGTAGTTGGGTCGATGAATGGCGCCGTCATGGTGGTCGTCGCCGTGGCTAATGTCTTCAGCTTGTGCAGCCCGCGGCAATCTACAATCGATTAGGGGCGTCAACGCAGGGCGTACGTCTAATATCTCTATCGTTCGAGATCGCCTGGCTCTCTCTCTGGCTCATCGCTGGGGTGGTTCCAGGGGCGCGCGTGTTACATCATCATCATCATGATGATGATCATGGCAGCCGCCGCCGCCGTTGGTCAAATAGCCACATAGACCTAGATATAGACATCAGCATCCATCAGCCAGCGCACCCGACCGACTTCCGCGCCGGACCCGGATTCGATCCTTCCGACAATCCTCGCTCTTCGGGCTCCTTTTCGGGGTCTCTTCTGTGGTTCGCTTTCTAGCAGCTGCCGTTGAAGCGAGACGAACCATTTTGCCGACGGTCCGTTTTGCTTCCTTCTTCGAAGTCAATCCACCGCCACGCTACGAAGAAGGAACTTCTCCACAAGTACACCCTCAGGGGACTCCCGAGTACACCGAGGATCCCTTTTCCTCGCTCGCATTTTTCTCCGGAATCTTCATTTTCTGAAAGCCCCCGTGGCGGCGGGTGCAGTCCTTTTTCTGTGGAATCGCATCATGGCTAAGAACTGGGTCTGGGTCTGGTCGTCCTTTTTTTGCCTGTCAGCTCATTACACACACAGGAGGGTTGACAGACGGCAACAAGTGTTTCCGAGCTTTGACAACACACCACCACACTGGCAGAAGGTGTCGTTTTAGGGGTGGCAGTACCCTCAAGACTTGTGATGGTCTCTCTAACAGGAGAAGGTCTCTTGGAACTACACCAGCTCCTGAAGCGGGTGTTAAAACCCCCCGGGGATTCGACGAACTGTCACGATCCGCATCCGCATAACTTCTAGGCTAGGGTCCTGGTACCGGATTTGGAGAAGATCAGAGAGATCTTCAACACATGTCTGGACTACATGTCCCAGTTACAGTCCTAGTGTCTTGTGCTGCTAGGCCCATGATGATATCCAGTACATCTTGTGTTCACCCTGGCAGGTCTTGAGGTATCATCCCCCCGCAGGCCAACATGTGCACCCGTGGTGGGCCCTTTGCTCCCGGGGGGACTAATTGCTAGGTAGGGGAGCATAAATTTCCTTAATTTCCTAGAATTTGACACAATTTCCCGGAATCAAAGGACCGGGAGCCACAGCCCCGTCCAGTCGTTGCACAAGAGAGCGTAGCGCCACACGCCGGGCACGCACGTACTCCCGGAGCACACCTGATGATCGCTGGCTGCTGCTGCTCCAACCGGTTCACTGTAATTTTCCCAAACCAAATCAACTTTCCTTCCTTCCTCTGCCTGCTGTTCCTCCTCTCTACTGTTGTTGGTATGGCTTCCCGTCGCCACCACCAAAGACGATCCTCTCAGGTCCGGCGGCCCTGAGATCGCGGCACGACGCCGTTGATGAAGCTGTCCACCATCACCACCGTGGGCGCGTGCGTGCGCGTGTGTGTGTCTGTAGTAACGAATGGTGGCTGGGGTGGTCCCTCTGGTCATCTTCTGGTTCCTCGAAAGGAGCGCGCTCCGTTACGCACCCCACGATCGACACGAATCGCATTGGCCGGCGGGCCGCCACATTCGACACGCCGACTACGGCGGCCGACACAGTGTTCCCTAATTTGGAGCTTCTGTGGTCACACAACCGCCAGCCCAGCATCGCATCATCGCAGCATCTTCCCGTGGGTTTTCCTGGCCACAGGGATACCTCTAATTGTTAGGCCTTTTTGGGCGCGAGAGATGCTAGAATAGGGATTAGAGGGAAAAGAATACCCAAGTCTTGATCTCTCCGTAGAGCTGAGAGAGAGAGAGAGAGGATCGTAAATATTAACACGGTTAATCAATTAACATGAAACTATTCAGGTTGAAGGGCCCAAACCCTTTCGGATATTGTAGACATCATACTCAGAACCCTTCCGGGCAAACGAAAGGGCCATCTGATCGCATCTGGTTGTGCGTGGAGTCTGGCCAACCTTTCTCTAGTTCATTAGTGAATGGGACGTTCCGAAGTCACTTATCGATTAGCTCTCACGTTGTCTACGGATCTGACCAATCTAGAGTCGCCATGGGTAGGCTCCGGCAGCTCTGCCTGCAGGACCGGTGCGCGATCCTAATCAAATCCGATCGTGGTTGGACTCCAGCTTCTCGGACCCACCGGCTCCAGTGCGGTGATTCATTGCCCATCCCAAAACCTGGCCCGACCAGGACGGCAATGGAATTTGTGTCTCGAGTGTGTGCGTGTTCCCGAGAACCTCTTCCAACAGCTGCCGGGCGCACTAATTGAGAGATTTTTCGGTCCTGCCCGGGGGCGCGCACATTCTAAGCTACACAACTTCTGGAGACTCGGAGGAAATGTTCGGCCGGCGCGGATTCGGCGTGGTCCGTGTGCGGTCCGCATTTTCGGGGTTTGCCAATAATTTAGCAATAAATCATCTTTTAGAGCCCGCCGGGTGCGAGGACGCACTGGGCTTGGGACCCCGCGATATGTGGCGTAGAGTGTTGCTGCTCACCAGGCAGGGACCACTCAGGTTGATTTAGCAGTGAGCCTGCTGGGCAAGAGCCATCGAACGAACGGAAACAGGGTGGAATTATTTACCACACATGGGCTGAAAAGTCCCGAGCCCTTAAGAAAGAAACCGTATTTTTATTTGTTCGAAAATTGGTCTTATTCGTCGACATAATTCCCTTCAAGAGTCACACAATCATGATCAGTGATCTTTTGTAGAACGATTTATCTCTTGCCTTTTGCTGATGAGCTTCTTGTTTAGGTTTGCGAACAGCCAGGGGAGCCAAATTTAGCGAATACGGTGGATGTGGCAGCAATTCTAAGTTCAAGTCATATGGGTTTGTCCCTTTGGTTTGATTGACTTGTGACAATTTTTATTTACTCCAATAACGGTATATAAGATTCACTGTCGATGGTATTTCTCTTCTCAAGATACAAGATGCAGTTGAGGTTTCGTGCACTTTGGACGAGGTTCATAAGGTGCTCTCCACTTAGAGGATGATCTTTGGATTCCGGAGTAGTGTTGCTGCACTCACTGTAGTGTTGCAACAAACACAAACTTATGAGTAGAATATTATAACATATTGACAACTTCCTTTTGAAGGTTTAGTAATAATTGAATAAGCGGTGAATGCAGTAAGACTAGCGACTCGGGATTTGTCAGCCCATCGGTTAGGTTGCTCTTGGTCGGTTCCATTTGCAAATGGGGCGATGGAAATGATTTGTGGTGCCTCCTGGTGCCCGAAATTGGAAGTGCGTCTTGTGTAACAACGCGAGCGAAGGCACGACGGTGGTGTGTTGTTCCCTATTAATAGCGGACTGTTGAATAGTTTTGAAGGTTATTTTTTGACCATCCTTTCTTTCCCGGCAGCGGTATGCAAATTGGCGTGGAGCGACCCCGGAGTCTTGGGCGGAATGTATCTCCTGGTAAGCGGGGCACACCAGAAGAAAGTATACGCCAATAAACCATTGACCTTTCGTGGCCCGATCGCACGGCGCCGTAAAACAGAAATTGCCCCCATAAAGCGAGGGTTGGCTGCTAGGGTAGACCTGAGTGCAATTCTGAGGTGATATCAGATCGGCAAAGGCCGGTGCTGCTGCGCTTGGTGCACTGTCACTTTCTTCTTACTGCTCACCGACCCCGCCAATTATAAACTCTCTGAACCCTGAAGGACCTCCCGATGTGCGCGCGGTGTGGCCTTGGCAGCGAAGGTCTCCCACGGGGGTGTTGTGTACCGCGGCATGGGAGTTCCTCGGTGAGTGTGCAATATAACCATAAACCTCCTAGCCGGTACCCTGGGACCTAACCACCACGCATTATAATTGAACCTGGCTAGGAGGAAGTACGGAGCCTGCTGCACACCTTTATTGGTGGCGGAGATTATCGCAGTCGCCGAGTGCTCAGAGCCTGGACTGCAGAGACCGGACCGGACCTGGAGAATGTGAACCTGGGAAGAGGATGGACACGGTTTTACAACTCGAGGCCAACTCGATGCGAGTAGCGCATCCTTCTCCTCGGTGTGAGCTAGGTGCGCCGCGTGGAAATAGAAATCACGGCCGCCACTTCTCCGGTGGTCGTCGTCGCTCCTCTTGTGAAGGTCGTCCGTTTGAAGCTCACTCCCGG
Organism: Anopheles bellator; assembly: GCF_943735745.2. Lineage (NCBI taxonomy): Eukaryota > Metazoa > Arthropoda > Insecta > Diptera > Culicidae > Anopheles > Anopheles bellator. Next base: position 22,171,912 of record NC_071285.1, on the reverse strand, counting down.
CGACTCCGAATCCCGGATGTTCAAGCGCTGTCTGGGACCTCGACGGGGGAGGGCGCTCTCCAACCATAATTCGAGCCCACCGAGAGACCCCGTTTTGGACCTCCCGCCGTGGGTACAATTCAACACATAAAAGATTTGTAAGCGGACTTCATCCATGGGTGGCGGCGACGACGACGATGCTACGGCTCGAGACCAACGACGAACAACCACCATTTGGGTGGGTTTTTTATGATCGAAACAGAATATCCACGATTGGCCTGGCCCCAGGCAGGTTTAAGCGGAGGGAGCGTTCGAGACCACGAAGATCCACTTTGCCTGTAGGCGCGCTGAGCATTAAGATATCAATCCATAAGCGCGCCGGGCATTAGTCAGGGCATCAGGCGGGCATAGGTTTCGCAGAGCCCGGTTCCAATGTCTTCATTACGCGGCGACTTTGACGACCAGACGACTGGCGATCTCTCGTGACTAGCTAAACAACTGAAGACGTGGAGTTGGATCGAAGATCTATCAATTTTCCGGTGGAATGGTGGAAGTCCACGAATCGGTCCTCAAACAGGGGTAAGCGAAGAATGCGTGAGAAGACGGTAGTTTCCAGGAAGGAAGGAAGTAATTTACCCAAACAGAGCCGAGCGGCCGGGAAAGAGAGCGAGAGTTCTCAGATTACGCCGCCGACTGTTTGGTTTGAATTTGCTGCAGGCAGCTGGCGGCGGTATTTTTGCAGCAGCATCCGACACAACAACAAAGTCTAGACGACGACGACGACGGTTAGCCAACTTCAAAGCGCGGCGATGCCAGTAAAAAGATGAATCTCATTTACTGCGTGCGCGGGCCTTCGGCCGAGTGTGTTCGGATGTTTGCGCGTCGGTCTGCCGTAAGGTAGTCCCGCCAGCGCTCTCGGTCTCGCGCGAAATAGGCCGGTCGGGGGAACCAATCATCCGAATCGCCGTTAAAAGCGTAAAACATGCTGTAACGATTTACGATTTATGGACGGTTCGATGGATGGGCCGCGCGTTCGTTCCGCGATGGTCTGTGATGACACAGACGTGTCGGGCTTTGAAATGGTTCCGCGCCCGGCCCTGGATTCTCAAACGTTAGCCGTTCGGAATTCGCCAACGTTGCAACGGAGTGTAATGAATGACCACAACACTAAAGTGGAGATTTGGCATCGTCGTGGCAGCTGCAATCTAGTTCCTCTGCTGTTGGCCCATTTGGTGCCGACATCCCCAGAGATGGACCAGATCCAGATTCCGCTTGGGAATTTAGACCTGGCAACGTGAGATAATAAGCCCCCCAGAAGGGCACACTGCTACATTGCTGGTAATTAATGTCCATTAGCTGGGGACCCGGGCTGCTCTCTGCTGGTGGGGTACTCTCTCCGCTCTGGAACCGGATTGGGTCGGGTCGGGTCTCGGGACTCCCAAGTAATTATGTGTCACTCCACACGCTTACATCCATCAATGCGCCGAGCTGCGTTCCCGAAAACAGACGGCGGTCTTCGCGCATTTTGTACCGACGAGGTACTACGACCAGCAGAGGTTCGTGGGCAACCGATCCCACAGTGGGAACGGAAACGGAGTTGACGCGCTACGGGTGCCTGATAATCTGGGATTGGTATTAGCGCCTTAGGAAAGGGTCAGTGTGTGTGGGTAAGCCCGATGTGACATCCGATCCGATCGGAGTCTAAGAAGGTCTAACCCCCCCGGGCGCTATCTCTCACGTACGATCGTCCAGCAATGGGGACAGGACAACAATGGGGAGACACACTGGGGACGTCGTTCGCTATCGATTCCAAGAGATCCAGTCCAGACATCTCTTGGTAGGGCCAGTGTGTTGAGTTCCGGTATCGGACGACAGAAACTTTCAACTTTCCCATTCACCATGGCCCCGCACAGTCACAGATAAGGCCGCCGCCCCTTCTAAGGTCCGATAAGAGGGCCAGCGGTCTGTACACCTGGATCTCTACCCGATGATCTCCAATTGCCATCACAGCATTCGGTCGGCGGCGGCGCTTTCGCTCGGACATCTCACTCGGTCTGTCGGCGCAATCTCTCGCCGCACACGCCGACCGCGAGGAGTGCGCGTATCTGAAAGCTTAGCTCGATTAATCTTCTTCTTGCTCTCGCCAGGCCTGGCTCGATCCCTGGAATTTCCTCCATCGGTGGGGCCGAGCCTCTGTGACGTCTCTATTTGCCAGTGGTCCACCCGAGAGCGCGCCGAGATCGTGATTGATCGTGGACTCCCAGCGCTGTGGAGCCCAGCGTATGGGAGCCCTTGGGATTACCTCGAAAGGTGGACCACGAAGATTAAGACGTAAACATTTGTTTTAATTAAGATGTTCCCAGGCGACCGTTAGGCGGTTCGGATGTTCGGACTGGACCCGGACCTCCTAATCACAGAGACACACACCGGATTAGGTCCTCCACGAACGTACCTTAACACAGGCGTAGATTTGCTGATGCGAGGCGTAGTAAGCGTGTGCGAGTCGTGTGTAACCCATAGCAACCCTGGATCTTCTCTGGATCTCAGCTCTGGATAGAGCAAGTCACGGTCACGGTCCCAAGAGATTGTTTGGCCTCTTTTTGTGGCTAGTACTCTCTCTCCATGTGTTCGTCCGTTTTGTCCCTTAATTCTCGAGGTACGCGCGAGATATTTTGTAACCTAACCTATAAACCGGGCGGTGTCGGCATATTTGGCATCTGTGTTACGCGCAAATCTGGCTCTGGCTTCCTTGTTGTTTTTTGTACCAGAACCCTGCCTAGAATGACCAGAAGCGCCCACCGCGAAGAACGGAAGCTGGACAAAAGACGATACTCGATCGCAACCACAAAAAAAACCACACGCCCAAGTCACAGTAGCTCAAGTCCGTCAGTACCGCTGCCTAAAACTGCCAACTTGGACAGATGTTCCCCGGGGTCGCTCGCTCTCCAGATGTTCGTGTGCCGCCAAAAATTCTCAGGTCTCGGCCAAAAGCATGCAAATCTTGATGGTTTTTGGCACAAATGTCCCCTCGGCGAGGAGGCTCCGTTTTGTAGCGCTACCTTGGGAGGTCGCACCAGTACGGGCGTGTTGTGTAACTCAATACCACCGAGCAGACCACCACCGCTGGCCTCGCCCGGGGGCCCTTGGCTTGTGGAGACTCCGGTGGCCATCGAACATTAAGCGGACCCTACTCTCAGGTCTGGAACTTCCGAGAAATACGATAGTTTGGGACGAGGCCGGGTGTGGTCAGTTGGTTGGGGTACGATTTTCCGGTCGAGTAACCAAAATCACGGGACACCCCACCCGAGGTTGGGTGGTGCAACCTGAGCCCACCGCCACCGAGCAGCACGATGTGCGGCGGTGCCCGTGATGTGTAGCTCCCGTAAAGGCATCCAGCAGCCTATGGGAATCCTCCGGGAAGCCCCAGAACTGGGCCGGACGGGTGTGTAATGATGATGATGTGCGGTAGTTCAGTTTTCACGCTCAATTACCCAACTGACCTTACCCGTGGCACCGGGGGCACTACTTGTTGGGGCTTCTGTTCCGGGTGGGGCGTGTGTCGTCATATCAGGTCTAACCCAATGGTGGGATTTTGTGAACAGATGGCTCCAGCGGTTAATTTGGTCCTACTAATGATGCGTTTTTGGCAACATTACCATTTTTTGACATCAGCCAAATAGTTTTAGGTCGACTTTCATCCCTTAAAATGCCGTTTCACGGCGATCATTGTTTTTCTGCTAACGACTGAAAAAAACTGCTACATAATTGCATCAAATGCTTGTCGAAGCTTGCTCTTGGAAGATCGCAGGGCGTCGGAGGATTTTCTGATGGGACCAGAAAGGTGTGGTGTACCACGAACTCCTAAAACCTGGTTCAAGCGTTAACACAGATCGCTACTGGTAACAAATGATCAATTTAAACCTTGCGTTGATCGTAAAACGACCACAATGGGCCTACATCGGGATGAGCAATTGGTTCGCTTTATAAGACAAGGAATTCTTTCGTCGTGGCATTTTACGATTTAGCGGAGAGATAGGCAAAATGTACAACTAACGATGGCACATACTTTGAATAAAATAGATTCTTTCATTTCAATGCAATAAGCATGTGATTTCTTTGAAAAAAATCTTTTCGTAGGGCTGGACGTGATATCTGATGAAACTCCCCTGTGCGTGAACTGACCACTGATTTGTGATTTGCTTTCTTTCTTGCCGCGCGACAGGGTAAAGCACGGGGGAGACGGTCGTCGGTGTACATGCGGTCCCTGTTCCAGTCGTACCTGTACAGCCTCGGCTGCTGGATACAGAAGCACGCCGGCAAGGTACTGTTCGTGGCGGTCCTGGTGCTGAGCACGTTCTGCGTCGGGCTGAAGTCGGCCACGTCTCACTCGACGGTGCGCGAGCTGTGGATACAGGAGGGCGGCTCGCTGGAGCACGAGCTCGCCTACACGCAGAAATCGCTCGGCGAGATGGATTCGTCCACGCATCAGCTGCTCATCCAAACGCCAAAGGACATGGAGGCGTCGATACTGCACCCGACCGCGCTCCTGGCGCACCTGGACGTGGTGCGGCAGGCGATCGCGGTAACGGTGCACATGTACGAAACGACCTGGAGCCTCAAGGACATGTGCTACTCGCCGAACGTTCCGACCTTCGACATCCACTTCATCCAGCAGATCTTCGACAACATCATCCCGTGCTCGATCATCACGCCGCTCGACTGCTTCTGGGAAGGCAGCAAGCTGCTCGGGCCCCAGTACCCCGTCCACATACCGTAAGTCGAAGCTAGCGTCGTACGGCGAAGCGCCTAGAAACATCCATACTAACGCGAACCCGCCTTTTTTATAGGGGCCAAACGAACAAGGTGACGTGGACGTCGCTCAACCCGCAGACGCTGCTGAAGAACATCAGGACGCAGAACTATCAGTTCCCGTTCGACACGCTCGAGCAGTACATGAAGCGGGCCGGCATCAGCACCGGCTACACCGAGAAGCCGTGCCTCAACCCGAAGGACAAGCAGTGCCCGGAGACGGCACCGAACAAGCAGTCGGGCCTGGTGCCCGACATCGGGGCCACGCTCACCGGTGGCTGCTACGGGTTCGCCGCCAAGTACATGCACTGGCCGGAGGAGCTGGTGGTGGGCGGTGGGGTGCGCAACCGCACACACCACCTCCGGTCGGCCAAGGCGCTCCAGACGGTGATCCAGCTGATGGGCGAGCGGGAGCTGTACGACTACTGGGACAATCACTACAAGGTGCATCACATCGGCTGGAACATGGAGAAGGCGACCAACGTGCTGCACGCGTGGCAGCAGAAGTTCTCGGCCGAGGTGCACAACATCATGCAAACGGACGTAAAGCCGCTGTCCCACTACGGTGTGTACCCATTCTCATCCGCCATGCTCGACGATATCCTCGGGAAGTACTCGAGCCTGGACCCGCTCAGCATCGGTATCGGCTTGGCCATTATCCTCGTGTACACGGCGTGTTCGCTGCTTCGCTGGCGCGATCCACCCATCGGCCAGAGCGGCGTCGGGCTGGCCGGGGTGGGGCTGATCGCGGTGACCACGGCTGCCGGCCTGGGGTTCTGTGCCTTGCTGGGGATCGCATTCAACGCGGCCACCGCCCAAGTGATTCCGTTCTTGGCGCTCGGACTCGGTGTCGACCACATCTTCGTGCTGACGCACGCGTACTCGGAGCGTGACCCGACCGAGCAGACGGCCCACGTACTGAAGAAGGCCGGCCTGAGTGTGCTGTGTACCGGCGGAACGACGGCGGCTTCGTTTTTTGCGGCCACCCTCATCCCAGTTCCGGCCCTGCGCGTGTTCTGTCTGCAGGGTGCGATCCTGGTCGCGTTTGACCTGGCCGCGGTGTTGCTCGTGTTTCCGGCGATGATCTCGATCGACCTGCGGCGCCGCCGGTCCGGCCGGTACGACGTGCTGTGCTGCTATCTGCCGCCCCCGCCAGTGAACGAGCCGGCCAAGCAAAGGTACCACTACCACCAGCAACCACCGCCATCACCGTCACCGTCGGCAGAAGCACCAATAACGGCCGCACCGGAAGAGCAGCGTCAAGAGGAAGAATCGCTGCTCGATTGTCCGTCGCGGTCGTTCTTAAGCTTCTCGTTGTCGCAGTTCGCCTGGAAGCACTACGCCCCGTTCATTGCTCGGGGCTGGGTGAAGGTCGTGTCGATGCTGGTGCTCTCGGGCGTCATTGGGGTGTCGCTGTTCGCCTCGATGAACCTCCCGGACGGGCTCGAGCTGACCGACCTGGTGCCGCAGAACACGAACGAGCACCGGTTCCTGAGCGTGCAGGGCAAGCTGTTCGGGTTCTACAGCATGTTCGCGGTGACGCAGGGTGACTTTGAGTACCCGAACAACCAGAAGCTGCTGCACGAGTACCACGAGGCGTACGTGCGCGTGTCGCACGTGATCAAGAACGACAACGGGGGGCTGCCGGACTTTTGGCTCAGCCTGTTCCGGGACTGGCTCGCGAACCTGCAGAAGGCGTTCGATCGGGACTACCGGGACGGGTGCATCACGCAGGAACGGTGGTACTCGAACGCGAGTAACGAAGCGATCCTCGCGTACAAGCTGCTCGTGCAGACCGGCCACGTCGACAACCCGATCGACAAGAGTCTGGTAACGCAGGTGCGGCTCGTCGACTCGGAGGGCGTCATCAACCCGCCCGCATTCTACAACTACCTGTCCGCCTGGGCGTGGAACGATGGGCTGGCTTACGGTGCTTCACAGGTAGGCTGTGCAGAGGGATCCGACGTGTTCCACTTCGAGCTAACCCCAAAAATGTTCTCTCTCGTTTTTTAGGGCAATCTACGGCCGGAGCCACGCGAATGGATGCACGTGCCGTCCGATTACGAGCTGAAGATCCCGAAAAGTGCCCCACTAACCTACACCCAGCTGCCGTTCTACCTGCACGGCCTGAGCGACACCGCCGACATCAAGACGATGATCAGTCAGATACGGGAGCTGTGCTCCAAGTTCGAGGCGCGCGGTTTGCCCAACTATCCTTCCGGTAGGTATCCCAGACGACGACCCCGCGGCGACAGCCTTCTCAGACCCGCGGATTGTAATGTGTTCTCGTTCGCTCTCCTGCAGGCATTCCGTTTATGTTCTGGGAACAGTACATGAACCTGCGGCCCTGCCTGCTGAAGGCCGTCGGTTGCGCGCTGCTGGCCGCGTTCTGCTTGGTCGCGCTGCTGCTACTGTCGGCGTGGGGCTCGCTGCTGATCGTGCTCAGCATTGTCGCGATGCTGATACAGCTGCTCGGCGTCATGATGCTGCTCGGCATCAAGCTGTCCGCCATTCCGGCCGTCATCCTGATCGCCAGCGTCGGTCTGGGGGTCAACTATAGCGTGCACTTGTCACTGGTAAGCGCCTAGCCGAATCAAATAGGTCTCCCCTCTATTCGGGACTAACAAGTGGTGGTTTTCATTGCACTCCCTAGGCATTCATTACGTCGATCGGAAACCGTGATCGGCGCGTCCGGTTGGCACTCGAACACTCGCTGGCACCGATTCTGCACGGCGTTATCACCTCGGTCCTGGCCGTCTGCATGCTGTCCATGTCGTCGTTCGAGTTCGTCGTGCGGCACTTCTTCTGGTTGCTACTCTCCGCCATCGTCCTCAGTGCGATCAACGGACTGTTCTTCCTTCCTGTGCTGCTGGGCCTGGTCGGGCCGGGCGCGGAGGTGATACCGCTGCAGTACACGAACCGCATCTCGACCCCCTCGCCGCCACCGAAGCGCATCAACAAGCTGTCATCGTCCAACAAACCGATCATCCTGAACAACAAGCGATCGTCGTGCTCGCGCAGCTGCACCAAAGCGCACCACCACCACAAGCACAACAACGTGAACCTCAACAACGAACCATCGCTGACGACGATCACCGAGGAGCCACAGTCGTGGAAGAGTTCCGCCTCGTCCATCGCGTCGATCCACGAGAAAACGAACGCCGCGTCTGGCGGTCAACATCACTCCAACGTGCCGGGAGCCGGCAGCGTCGGTGGTGGTGGCACCGGTGATGGACAACCCACGGCCGGTGGCAGTGGGTTGTATGGGCATCCGGGCCACCATTACCATCACCATCACCACCATCAGCCGGCACCGGAGCTGCAGAGCATCGTGCTACAACCGGAGGTGACCGTGGAGACGCACCATCACGGTGGGGAGCATCAAAACACCAAGGTGACGGCCACCGCCAACATCAAGGTGGAGCTGGTGACACCGGGCCGTGCGGCCCGCATGGTACACACTAGGACTAGCAGCAACAATAGCACCACCTCCTCGGTCAGCAGTACCGGGAGCACCCACGGAAGCAGCGGCAGCGTAAACGGCAGCACCGGCAGCGGCAGTAGTTAGCAAACGTGTGGTGTGCCTGAAGTATTTACATCTGGCTAAATGTGACAGTTAAGAAGAGCAGTTACTTTTCAGTAGGAAGACTTAACAAAATGAACAGGACCAAATCCCTTACCTATCACCAATTCAGTTCAGTCCCCGCCATTCGTGACAGCGTGTAAATAGGAAGGAATGCGTGTGAATTTCTCTTATCATTATTTATTTGTCCATTATCGCCGTGACAGCAAGGTCCCTTCCCAGCACACATACATACACAACAGCACACATCGTTCCCAATCACGATTTTAAGCGAAACACCCCAGTTCCCAGCATGGTAGTAGTAGCACCCGTTAGTTGCATTTAGAGTTACCCACGTTCGTCGCCAGGGTAACAGGCCGTGCGCGTTGGACTGATTTTTAGTAAAAGTTGCGTAGTGCGTTGATTTTAACCAGCAACCCGTTTTGTAAGATAAGTGTGTTGTGGACGGAAAACGGGATTGTTTTTCTTTCCCCATGTCATGTGGCACGGCACGTTGCGTGTGTCTTTCGATCAACTGCAAGAAGTCAACCGAAACCAATCAGTACTTAAGCTTTTAACCGTTAACAGAATATGAAGACTACTACGCACGGAGCAGCATCGAGAAAGGGAAGGCAAGCAAGCAATGGCGAGAAAGAAAGGATAGTCCGTGGTGAAGCAGCGGCGCAGCGCAAAGTGTGAGTAACAGAATTAACTGATAAATAATGATGTATTATCGTACCGAACTATACAACTTCCCACATAAAACATGTATACCGCAAAGTATCAAAGACAAAAGCCAAACCGATTTTAAGAAGACAAAGAGGGTGACAGATGGAGAGAGAGAAAGAGCGCACACGATGTAGAGTTCCCCGATGTCTCCGACGTGGGGCAATGCATTTCTACGAGCGATCATAAAACATTGGAACGGCAGAGAACGCGAGTAGGCACTAAGGGCTAGAGAGCAAACAGATGATCCTACTACGGACACCACATTCTCTCGTAGCGAAGAAATACTATCCCACCTTTTGTTGGAAGAAGCAAAACTGTTTAGTTTAGAAAGCATGTGCGTTCAAGAGTGTGGGAAAAGGAAATGCGATCAGCAAAGAGAGCAACTGCAAGAGGTGAACCGGAAGCGCTTTGGCCGTTACCAGACGGGAACCGTGCTACAACCATAGTGTGTGGCCTTTCCACCACCACCGCAAGCATCGCCTTTTCAGTATGTCCTAGAGTAACGCGGATAGTTTAGCCGAACGGCCGATAGGTTTTAAGTGAATTTAGGGCGAAAGAAACGCCCGAAAGTGTTAAGGTGTAAGCCATCGTTTTTCAAGAGAGGGAATATTTATTTATTTTTCTTCTAATGCTCTCGAATGCACACACAATGCAGCAGCTCAACCGAAGGGCGACCGGGGGAGAACCAACGTCGTGACCCGCCCCTAAACGCTTGGAAACTATGAACGAGGGGAGCGGTTTTAACTTATTATGATACGATTTTTATTCAACCGATGTAGCAGGGCTTGGGTTGGTTTTATCGACAAAATTTTAGCCAAACTACTAAGGAAGCGAAGCATAACCCCGTACACAGTTTTGAAGCAGTAACCGTTGAGGAGAGGAGCGTATCAGAGTAGGGATCCTCGGGCCAAAAGGTAGGTTCGATTTGCACCCTATCTAGTTAGCTGATGAAAACGTCGGCCACAAAAAGTATTTTGATAAACCAACATGTCGCATGCCGAACAAAACGAGTCTACTAGAGTTAAGCGGAGTTGTCTGTCGTAAGGTTAACGATAGTGAGGGGTATATACCCACATTATACATACACATAGGGAACAAAACTCCTAAATCTGCGTAATGCAAAAATGCTGAAAATATTGTACAGAGTAATTTGTATCGTGTATAAGGATTATAAATTATATAAACTTTTGTTTTGCTGGACCTCTACAGCTAACGAAACTGCGCGCGTGCGCACACCCACAGACTTAGCTTAACCTACCAACCAATGGAATGGTGGAATGACAGGAAATACATGGCGAAAAGTAATAAATACATAACAAGCAAATTTAATGCAGTAAGGTTTCGGTTCACTCGAGTTTGAGGACGTGAATGTTAAAATTTCCCACCCTGAAAGAACGGCAGCTTACGGATCCTGTCTCGTGCGGTGACGTTTTGGGCTGTCAACTTTTTCCGCCGGTAACTTTTTTGGTCGCAGTTCACTGTGCGCGCCTGTTTCAGTTCGGCAGCGATTAAGGTGAGTTTTCCAAGAGGCCAATTCGGGTCGGCAATTTAACGTCCTCTTGTGTGAAAAAAGAATTTTCGCGAGTTCCAGTAAACCAGTAAGAAAAGGGCCAGGGAAAGTAGTGTCCAGTTGGCTCCTTTTTCCCATCCCAAGCCGTATAAAGTTGCCGTACGGGACAACGCAGACAGACAACTTGCAATCGCCGAGCATTGTGGAAGATTCTGTTTTCGACAGTAAGTGATCATACACAAAGTCAATTCTGTTTGTTTCCAACTAAAAAAATCTCTTAATCACTTTAACTAACTTTAATGGATGCTTGGAATTCGGTATTTTAGGTAAAACAGCCGCCATGTGGTTTTCTTTGGTTAATCGTATGGCCGTTCCAGTTACGGGACGCCTGGTGAGTAATCGCACCGCCATCCGTTTTGGAGTTAAATGCTTACCCTTGGTTCCCGATGACTATTTTAATGCCTTCCCAACTCTATGACTTTCCATAGATACGTAACGTGAGTCGTCCTGCCACGAACGCTATGATGATGCTGGCTCCAAGCAAGCCGCCTTTGGGTACGGAAGTACCGTGGGCTAGATCCTTTACCCAAACGTCCGTAAATCGCGATATTGATTCTGCGGCCAAGTTCATCGGTGCCGGTGCCGCTACGGTCGGTGTTGCTGGATCGGGCGGTGGTATCGGAACGGTTTTTGGCTCTCTAATCATCGGATACGCCCGCAATCCGTCGCTGAAGCAGCAGCTCTTCTCGTACGCCATCTTGGGCTTTGCTCTCTCGGAAGCCATGGGACTATTCTGCCTGATGATGGCCTTCTTGCTGCTCTTTGCGTTCTAAACTGAGCGCACGTAAAACCGGGTGCATTTAATGTAGCAAGTAATTTATAGAAAGAACTAGATCAGACAATATAAACCCAAGAGAGCACAAGCGACATAAGGAGGTAATTAACATATTCTTTCGAAATGAACGAGAATATCATTTTTGTGAAATTCCGTATCAATGCGCTGCTTATTGTCATTGGGAGAGCAGTACTTCAATTTTTTATTGAATTTATTAAAGTAACTATCAGGTTATCCGTCAGCAGCGACAACTGCAGCGAAAGAAAATCAGTTTCCGTCGGAAGCTTCAGGGAAAACAATTGGGAAAACGCTTCTCGCTGGTTTCTCCTCGACCTGACGCAGAGGTTTTCGCATGCTGCTCCACTTCTTAGCCATTCCTGTGTCTTGAGCGGTTGCCTTTACACGCTGTTCATTTTGTGGTGTGTGGTCATTTAAATCGGAAAAAATAAGTGAAGCAAACAGGACAGCCATATAAATACGGCCCGGTCCGTTCTTCTAAGATTAGAAAAAAAAATAGGACAGCCAGCTCTCGTTCTAATCAGGGGAACTTACTTGGGCTACCTCCGCCGTACAACCTGGTGCCCTATTGAAAATATCGCTGGAACCGATCCACTTTTTAAAGAATTTTGTCGCGAACGCATCTTGTCGACTCAGTTTTCGATCCGAAAATGGCCGAAAGTATCCGAAAAATCAATTGATTAAATAAAAACACCTTTTTATTTGAAATAAATCCGCTTTATTCGCCGATCTCATCTGATTACGCTCACAGAAGATCGCTTATCGCACCAATCAACGATCAGCATCTGGCCAGTAATCTCCACGGGGGAGCAAAGAGAACAGCCAGATCTCTTTCTAATCAGAAGAATTTGGGCTACCTCCGCCGTGCAACCTGGTGCCCTATTGAAAATGTCGCTGAAACCAGTCCTCTTTCGAGAGAATTTTTTTAAGTCGAACGCACCGAGGCTATCGACGAGGCTGCCGATGCGAAAATTCGACTACCTCCGTGGTACAACCTGGTGCCCTGTTGAAAATGTCGTTCGAATCAACGCACGCCGGGACAGTTGGTGTTGTGTTTTTAATGATTTTTGATTAATGACGATTATCGTAAACCCTTGAAGTTTGCGCTACCTTTGACTGCCCGAATCATGATGCCCTGTTACATTTTCTGCATTTCACGGTGCAGTCGTCGAGAACCGTTTTAGGTGAAAAATCTTTTTTTACGTGATTGCATTTCCGAATAGGGCGCGCTTCTGGTTCGTTGCGAAGTTAATGGTGCAAAATTTACGGCAAGTTCTCCATTTCTGATTGGGCCAGCGAATTTTTTGTTGATTTGGTAAATATTTTACCGGAATTTGGAAATTTTCGGACACTTTTCGGATGCAGAGAAAAAACGAAGCCGACAGCGGGAGCGTGTAGAGTTAATTGTTTATTATCATTTTTGTTCAGTTTTATGGTGGCGAGACAGGGACATACAATTGCGTGTGTGTGTGATTCTTTTTTTTCGTTTTTCCATTTTTACTAAAAAACATTATCCACCTATTGAACAACGTGCGGGCGTGCGCACTGGCAGATATTAATCTATTTCGGTTCGCTAGTAGAATAAATTTATATTATAATTACACAGCTGGACAAGACAAGCCCCGTCTCAGCGGCTGAAGAGGGCAGGTGTTTGTAATCTTTTTTTTATTTGATATTTTTTCTTGTTAATTTTTTCTCTTTCTAACTGGAATTATTTTAAACGACCGTGCTGCTGCTGACGGGCGGCGCAGAATAAAAACAATTGTATCAGCGAATTAGCTCTGGTAGATGTATAGGGGGGTATTAATCACATTCTCCTTTCCGGTTCCCTCTCGCTCTCTTTCTCTTTCTTTCTCTCTGTCTGTACTCCCTATGTGCAGTCACGTCTCTCTACTCACATCCCTTCTATTATCCTACTACGCCCGACTCGTTCCTTATCACTAGGCATTAATCAATCGAACACACGCGCGATCGGCTTTTGTTTAGTGTTTTTAATAATAATTAATCCGTTTTTTTCTCGTTTTTTCGATTCTTTCGCCCCAACGGGGACCACTATCCTCTTCGCTTCGCTTAGTTACTAAATGACTTTTGTTTGGCCTCGACACCACCGACGGCGGAATGCACTGCTAATTGCGCGGGCGCGCGCCGGTCCGCGCGGTATCGAATGCAAAAATTGCAAATAACAACGAGCTCTGTGTGTTAGGCGGGTGATAAAAATAAATGGAGTAAAAACGTGTAACGAAATTAAACAAACCAATGTGTGTCTTCTTTTGCACTCTTCCCTTCCGCCCGATTGGCAGATGAACGGAGCTGGAAAACTGGCGATTTTTCCAACCGTCATCTGTCCTTCCTCTAGCGGCTCGGTTTGTTCGGGGTTGAAACTCTAGTTGGAGACTGCTCCCTTTCCATGGGACACGGGCTTCTTCCGAACCGATCGTGGCGTTTCGCACGGACAAGCTGGCGATCTTTTCCGCACAACGGGACACGATTGGTCGTCTGCACACCCGGTCCACACCGCAAACCAGCACGACTCGGGGCCCTTCTTCTTCAATCTGCACACCCGAAAAAAGTTTCTTCATTTTTTGAGTTCAAAACCAATTAAAAAACGAAATACAAGTTTACAATAAATATCCGTAACGTACGCTTCTTCAACAGTTTAAGCAAAATATCTGATCTCCTCGTCTCTCGGGGGATTTTAACTCATAAAGTTCAACATAAAAAAGGAAATTAATTAACGATAAGTCAAATAAAATTAACTTTCGCTCCCCACATCCGCCGGCAGGAGTTGAGCCCAACCGTCGGACAAAACAAACGGTCGTCCGTTTCACCTTGGCGCCAACATTCGCTCCGTTCCCAGTGTTGCTGGTGAGTTGAGCGGTTCGGAACCGAACCCTGGAGGATGCGCGTGCGCGTGTGAAAACTGGCGATTTCTCACAGCTCACGGCGTCCTCCAGGACTACGTCATGTGTGTGTTGAGACCTCTTGCGTATAAGCAAACTCGGGCAAAACAGGTTGAAAGTTTAGCAATCTCAAATTCGGGATTTAATTCTTATTCAAACGCTTCGGTCTAATTCTTAATAATGTGCTACACGCTTCGAAACAGGGTAACAAACGCGTACTAATAAGCTTTAGTAACGGTGATTAGTGTTTTCGAAGAAAACAAACTGTCCTAAGCGTCCTACCTGAACTGGGCCTTGTAATGTAACGCAAGTGAGAGAGAAAAAAGGCGCCAACGCAAAACTAACAAACCATTCTTCATTTCGAGCTATCAACCCTTCCTGGAAGGCTCTTCTTCAGGACGGGGTCTTCTTCTGACTTAGTTCCTACAGTTCACTCTGCTGTAGACACGCATAAGGTGGCGGCGCTCTGGTTGGCCGATCCGGATTCGTGTTTGAATTTTGCTCGATTCTTTGAGCCTTAAACAAGAGCGGGGTTCGTCGTCGTTGTCGTGTTGATTTCGTGTTTTTGCGTCGTGACGGACGTGGATAGCGAAACGGATTTTCCGGCAACCGATTTATCACTGGCGGTGTCTCTCTGTGTGTGTTTGTTGGTATCTTACATGCTGACTCAAATCGCTCCTCGTCTCCAGTTTCCCAGAACAGCAGCTTACAGTCGGAATGGGGCACGCTTTTCACTCGGCGTGGAACCACGTGAGTTGCGATCCGGACGAGCGGTGGTCGTCGTCGTGCTACCGGGCGTACCGGGATCCACCGATGGTCGGCGCGGTGTCTGCATCCCGGAGGGCGTAGAGGCACCGCTGGTTTTCCTGCAGACCATAAAGTGACCAGATTAGTAACCTTGTAACACGCGACACTCTTCGAACAGCACCACATTCAAGCTAAACAAAAATCAGCTAAGGATTTAAAAAAAAAATACGGCACACGCTTGCTGAATTTGCAGTTTGCAGTTAGAAAGCGAACAAAAAAATTGTCATACACAGCGTTTAGGTGAAGTAAACAAAACATCAGGGGTCAATACAAATCATCCGAACTTTTGGTTTAAAATCAGAGTGTCATTTTTAAGTCACTTTTTGGCAGTTATTAGAAGTACCTATGTGGCGCACCTCAGCAATCCTTGAATTGCTAAGGATTGCTAGAAATTGCTACAGGAATGCTAGAAATACTGCTCCCAACGAAACAAGTAACCATTGAACGCTAGGTGTTTAGGAACAGATTTTGATCAACTCATTTTGAACAGTAGGTGATTCTGCCATTTTATAAGAATTTGTTGAATTTTATTACAAAATTAGTAATTTAGCATTTAACGTATTCTAGATTCACCATCCCATAGCTTTCGGTGGTTTGGAACGCCGTGCCAATTTCTACAGGTAATGTGCTACAAGTTTACTACCTTCAGCAACAGCAATCGTGAAAAGTACTACATCATTAGTGAATACAATAAAAAGTTACTGAAGCAATCAGATTGGGAAACAATTCACGCAACTAGCCGCAAAAGGACCTCAAATTGAGCAGAAAGAGAAAAAATCTTAATTAGAGTCCAGAGCAACCAATAAATCCAATAAGACGGATAGTGACTGAGAAGTTTAACCATTAAGGATTGGAAGAGGAAAAAATCATCTATCGCGTATAACTTGAAATACAAGATTAAACAAAAAAAAACAGCAGATTGACTACTAAAGCATAGAAGTAACTATGTTTCCCAAAAAAAGAAAAAACAACTAAATAAAGCACACACTAATTGCAACGTGTGGTAAGAGGCAAGAACACGGTAGTCTTTTGCGGCTCAAAGTCATCATTACCCCGTCGCTGACGATGAGTTCGATACGTTGGACGATTGTCGGACCGGTATCCGTGAACGCGGTTGGCTAGTGATAGTAGTAGTAGTAGTAGTGGTGAAGGTAGTGTTGCAGTTATGGTTGAGGCAGTAAAATTAGAAGATCATTGGAGGTTAATGTTTAGAAAGAGATAAGGAAAAACCCGAGAGTTTCAATTCTACGTTTTTATGGCCTGGAGCCACTGCCCCCGTATCCTTTCGCCAGACCGAGGGACCCTCCCCACCGGGGTTACGATTAATATTTACCTGCTATTTGGTAGTCCTATTAGTGTCGGTATGCTGGATGAACGACTCATGCCACCGTTCCTGAGGCAGTACAACACCACCAGGGGCCGGCATTTGTGGTTAGGCGTAGTTTTGGGGGTTTTGTTTGGTTTTTAAAGCGATGCGATGCGTTGTGAGGTTGGGTTGTTATATCGTAACGAAATTGTAATTAGGATGCGCAAATACGCAGGCAGATTCGAGGGTCAGTTTAAAAATCGAGAGATTGTTGTAGTGTATGTGAGAGATAAAAAAATTACAAATCAATTATTAAATAATACTCGGCGAGAGTTATTCGATGTCGAAGCGATGGACGAAAGTAAGCGTACCTCGTGGGCGCGGGTGACGCAGCCCCAGAAGCTGTCCTGGACGAGACCCCGTTCGTGCCGGTTGTGGTCGCGGGACGCCCGGAAACGGATCCCACCGACAACCGCGATGGCCGTGGGGTGGACGTTTGCGTTAGGCGGCGGGTTGGAATTCGCGACGGGGTTGCATCGTCGGTGCTGTCCAGCGATAGGGTCGACCCGTGGCGTGATGGTGGTTTCGACCCGGTACGGCTGGCCGGTCGCGAACTGGGCCGGGAGTTGGCTCTCGAGCCACCGGGCGTCATTTGCGGTCGACTGAAATGGTGAACACGATCGAATGAGAATTTGGGACGGCATTCGGGACTCGAATGTGCACTGGGCTTACCTAGCTGGCACTGAAGTTTTGCGGCTTGGCGTCTGGAAACGTCCCGGAGTTCCGATGCCGCTTTCGTTATCGCTGAGTGAGTCCGGTGTCGAGGCTGACAGCGATGAACGCGACGGACGCGACATGGAAATAGATTTTGCCGAACGCTCCCGTACCTTTGGCGCAGATTATTTGAGTGTTATTTTCGAAGAGAGAGATATACATTATTTTTCAAACTTTTTTCATTGTAAATGAGTTTCATTTGCGGGGGAAACGGGTGGACAATAAGAGATCGGAATGGCTCAAACCTAGTCAAGACACAAACCACACGCTTCCTGCCAGGAAATTGATCTAGTTCACCTGCAGCAGCCAAGTCACACTCCCGGTAAGGCGGCAGTGAGTTTACGCTAGTGACGCCTAGATGACGCTAGTGTTCCGGCTACCGGAGGCGGATTTCGGGGCGCAGAAAAACGGAAACACACGGCGGAGACTTACCCAATGCGTTGACGGATGACAATGAGGGGCATGCGGACTGAGCGGAGTCGATCGGGAACCGCCGCGGATAAAGGCGGTACCACTGGAGGTAACGTGCAGCGGGTACGTACAGGGGAGATTGCCCTGCGCCCGCAGCTGCTCAAAGATTGGCATCAGTTCTGCCAAATGTTCGTCAGCTGGAAAGGGGGTTGTGTGTGATTGAAATTGACGCACGATTCGAACAAGAAATAGATCTGTCCCTGACTTTGCTCCTGCTGTTTTGCTTCCTGACTCTTAAAACATCCGCTAGAACTGATTAATCGACCATTTGCGCCTACAAAACGATAACAACAGTGGTAGAGCCACAACAAACACGGGCTGGGAACAAGCTTCATCCCATTGATGATTCTTCGAGATGGCTAATAGGCGGTAGCATCTGTATCAATGCATTCATTTCTGTTTATTAACCTCATGCGCATCCTCAAAACGGTGGAATGTGTATGTTAAAAGGAAACACTTGCCAAAACAATGGGGGTGGTCAATTCACAGGGGGTGTCCCGTCCCTTTGGATTGCACAACAAACGGTTTAATGGGAAAAAGCGACACTCAAATTCGACACATCTAGGTACGTGAGTACGTACAGAATGCGAAATACACTCACTCAAGGCACAGTGCGCATGCATATCGGCCACTGTAAGAGAAGCTGCGCGCCTTTCGAAGGGGTGGAATTTAAAATACACTCACAACACCCAACGAGTATGAACGTGACATGATGAGGAGACGATGGAACTACCCGATATCTCATTTGCTCACACTGATACTGATGACGATGATGTTGATGATGAGTGGCGCACTCGGAACAGAAAAAACAAACAAAATAATAAAGACAAGGCATGCACAAAATGAAAACCCAAACATTGAAACAGAAAACACTCACACGAAAGAAGAAAACAAAATAATAGTAAAAAATGCATTCAACATCCTCAAACGATGACAAATCATCATAGGGCTCACGATGCAGAAAAACAAATGGCTACAGTGGAACGTACGAACGGGCAAGTGCGAAAACAACACGAAACATTCCGAACGGTGGCTGGCTTTAACAACGCGCAACATTCTGCTTACGACACACTTCAAAGGTCAACGTGGCAATACGCAACATAACAATGAAAAAAAAAACCTACAACGGACACGAGAACCGAACGGTCGCTGGCACAGAGACAGCATAACAATCAGGTAAAACATACGTACCTTACACGACAAAAATCTTCGAGAGATAAGAGAAGAGGAGTGGTAAAAGTTTACGGTGGGACAGTAGGACGAGTAAAACGGGATGGTGGTGGTAAAGGTAACGTTCTTGATATGCACGTTGGAACCAGAAACATTTAGATTTACAACAAAAACTATACAAAAAAGTGCTGTATTTTAAATCCCCAGCACACGGCTGCCTTCAGGTGAGAGTAACGCTCGAAAGCTTTCCGAATTGAACTTTGTAAAGAATGGCATACATTTTACGACGATCGAAAACAAACTGAAGAGAGAGTAGGAACAAGATGAGAGAAAAGTGAATGTAATACGTTTTACTACGCTTACGGTCTATTGATCTAAAGTATGTGTCATATTTACACTAGGAGAACATCGCACGAACATCCTTTCGGTTGTGGCGGCGTGATCCGATCGAGATTGGCTAATTGGATGGTGTGCTAACAAATGCCCTCACCGCGTATGACTTATGATGGTGCGCCACAATGAAGCACCACGGTATTACAAACACACACATACGAGTGGTCCACGATCCGTCTTCCTATATCCGATCTATCGCCAAGAAATGTTTTGACCCATTTCCTCACACTATTCACATCAAATTACTAGAAAACCCGCATAGTACAAGAAAAAAAAAACACAGATAATCGGAAACATAAAAGAGCAACTTGAGAACGAGAAAGGATACACAGGAACCCGATACTATCATTCGTTGCCGCTCCAGGAAATTGTGTGGTTTGTGCTTGAGGGTGGTAATAGTCGGTGAGCCATTTATAGAAGGCATACGGAGAAACTATAAACTAACACCGAATGGGGAAGAGGAAAGAGCCAACCAGGTGTATGTCGCAGGACATTTGTGTGGAAATAAGGGAAAGTTCAACATTTCATGGTAGAAAGGGGAGTAATTTAGAAAAAGGGAAAGGAGGAAAAACAAAACTAAATCACGGAACTCGTCGAGCGGGTTGTGGGACAAAGGCAGGACATTGGAAAGAAAGAAAGAGAGACAGAAAGAGAGAGAGACTGAGAGACAGAGGGAAATATTTACCTTCACAATAGGACCTTGTGTTGGTATCGGCGAGCTGGTTTGATTTGATCCGGAGCCGGCCGAGCCGGACATACGCGGCTTAAAGGCGGCCATCGACTGCGACACACCGTCGGCCAGTATGAACTGCTCACGTAGCTCGATG
The DNA here is from genome assembly GCF_943735745.2 of Anopheles bellator. NCBI lineage: Eukaryota > Metazoa > Arthropoda > Insecta > Diptera > Culicidae > Anopheles > Anopheles bellator. The sequence goes on along the minus strand of NC_071285.1, from coordinate 22,151,822 downwards.
TTTGTGCGTCCCTTGGCTGTTTTGGTTTGATATTCCAATTTTCGGTTTTTGGTTGTTACGAGGCGTATGAAGGTGAATTATGTTTACGTTTTAAAAACCATTTGATTCAAACATATGAAAAGCACAGATACAAACACGTCCACGTTTTTTTTAAAGGACCCCGCGGCGCGTCATTGAAGAGATGTGAAATTCGTTTTAAGAAGGTTATCGTGAACGTTTCAAGTATTTGAGAATAAATTATATGCCGCAGCAGGGGTTGGTTTTCAAGTCCGGATGAACAGAGAGTGAGACAAATTGATTTATGTCCAAAAAATTGATACCAAAACAGGACATTAAATGGTGTCAGTTGAAATAATTATGAAAATGACGTTTTTGGTGGCGGTATTGAAATGGGGGAAAGAAGAAGAAGAAAAGAGGTTTGGTTTTTGAAAGATTGTAGGTAAAACCGAAAACGTAGAGAGGTAAATTTGGTAAACGTAAACCATCACCAAAAACATTGGGAACAAGAGGTAGGATTGTGTGGATTGATTAATGAACAACAAAACACGGGGTTAAAACCAATGAAAGGGGAAAACGGATTAAAACAAAAACATTGAAAGGAAAAAATAAACACAAAAATAAACACACAATTATAAATCGATGTAACAAAAGAGAACAGAACGTAAACACACTTTCTAACTTAAAGTAATTAAAAGCTAAAACTTAGCAATAAACCATTGAACGAGTGTGCTCAAACGAAAATCGCGCATTGCATTTACCGCTAGAACACACTGATTCAATTGGAAAACGAAAATCGATACCAGACTAATCAATGCATAACAAAAAACGAATGATAGATGTAAAATTACGAACTACACAAGATACAAAAAATTATGTGCGAGGTATTGTCAAATTATGAACCGATAAATTTACAACTTGTTCACAACAAACCGAATCGAGTACTGATTTGACGACGAACTAGGGCAACTGATAAGTGCGAAATAGTTTGGACGTTTTCTCGTTTCAACTACAATGATGATCTAACACGCGAGCGAACGAAACCGAGAACGTGTCATATTTGTGTCTTTTCGAAAATGGCAAGTTTTGGCGGTAATGGTGACGGCGAAAAGATGAAATTTCATTGTCGGTTTTAGAATACGCTCGCCCGGTTTCTTTCGCGTGATGCCGTTTCTTCCAATTGTGTGTGTTTGAGAGCCGAAGCGGTGTTTCGATAGAAATATGCTCATAGTACGAAACCAACGAAAGCACATAATTTAGAGTTTTCGACAAAAAAGCATAAAACAATAACAGAAAGAATTGCATAATAAAAATAAACACGAACGCTAAAATATAACTCCAATGACAGATACAAAAAGCTTCAAATCATCACTACTTAACTAATGGAAAACGAATATACGTACAATAAAAATGCGAAACAAGATGCCAACAAAACGGAACATGATCAAGCGTAAACATAAAACCACAGTAATGTCCAATAAACAAAGCAATGCAAAACCAACCTAAATATACTAACAATTGTTCTAAAATAAAACACACGAACCGTTTGCGAGTTGTGGTGATTAGTGAGCAGATTTTCAAGTATGGTGAAGTGATTCGATATGTGTAGCCTTAGGAAGTGTAGTGCATTGTGAACAATGAAAACCTAGTGCAATTTGGTGATTACGGTGGGATGCCAAAAGAAAACCTGTGAATGCTGGTGATGTGTGAATGGAGTGAAAATAATCGCTTCCATCTTCGGTGCGTACATTTGTGGTCAAATATCTGCGACCACACAGAGGCTTATAGAGAAGGATCCACGATACTTGTGAGAAGATATTAATTCGATGCAGAAGAAAGAAGATGCTAACTGTTGGAACATTTAAATAAGGGCTAAGCAAGAGGAGAATTACTTAAAAGAATTTTATTGTGTTCTTTTCGTAAAGCATTCTTATTCGTTTTTGTGTTTTTTTCACAGTACAACAGTCAATCTGAACAACAGTCACGCAAAAACGACAACAAATAAAAATCATTCAAAAGTACACTCTATGCACACATAACTTGAAATAAAACTAAATAAATCAGTTTAAAACATTGAGCAGCGCGAAGTATCGAAAGGACGCAAATCGTTGTTGTGCCACTCGACCATAAAACACACAAGATTGGATTGGAAACCGTTCGCACCACACGCGGGACACGCGTTCAGTGGCCCTTCTCGTTGAGAAAAATGTAACGCGGACCGGTACCGTGGTCGGCGAACTGAAATTTCTTCTTTTGCCACATCAACAGTTGCCGAATGCTGAGTAACTCCGGTTGCTTACAGAGTGGGCAGCACGCTTCGTGTTGGCGCGGATCGTTTGGGTTCGGTAAAGGCAATACTAAGGCCACTGTTGGTAGGGCACGCCCCGGATAAGGGGAGAGCCATTTGAAAATCGAACAGTATGACAAAAGGAAAAGATGGCAGTCAAATTAAACAAGCGCAAAAATCGGGATCAACAGAAAGTAAAACAAGAAAAAAGGAGAAGCAAAGTCAAGACGTTCACAGAACGTAATCGGATGTGAGAGCATAATTTGAGCAAGTTTCAAATGTTTGGTGCAGAATTCAGTTGATCATGGTTATGTGTGTGTCGCCGGCACAAACACCGGATCCAAATTACCCACAGATGAGTAGACGAGAGATGAGATGCGGTTGTTGCGCAGTGTGTGTCGTGATGTGATGGGGAATGGTTGTAAAATGGGGTCCATTGGACATTGTAATTTGCGTACACCCAATCGTCACGAAAGGTGCGTATTTTACGGTTAATCGAATATGTTAGCATTAAAAGAAAGAAAAGAAGGAAGAAATTTATTCGGTTAGTCGGTGTGTTAGTAGTCGAACCACGCAAAGAGCAAACGGACAGAACACATTACATTACACACTCAGTTCGATGACATATAAAGGAAAAGGTCGCAAGAGATGAGATTAGTGTTATGTCGGCGCAAAAAACATCACCCTTATGGTAGAAGAATGGAATAAAACGGAAGCAATGCACAGCATAAATATGCCACAAATGTGTTTTGTAGAATGAGGGGCAGCGCACGAAGCTATGATTTCTATGATATAATCACCACACGGTGGGGCTTCACTTAAAATACTAAGCACTCTCGTTAGGGAAGCGTTTTCAGTCATTTCAGCAACCTTGTTAAAGCCATTCCGCGACCCGGGAACTAATTGCACTCAGGATAATGTGTTTGCTTGTAGAAGATATCTCATATTGAAAATTAACTTCACGTTCAGAAGTGTGCTTTCAATGTTTTAATGAAAAAGGCAGTTTGTTTTAGTTTTAAAAAAATCCCACAAAAAGGGGCAGGCAGCGCATAGGGGTTGTTAAATGCATTATCAAACCAATGCACTGTGTATTCATACAAACAACGCAGGTTTAGTAGTTTCAATTGCAGTATCAGTTGCATGCATGAAAAAGGGAGTAAAACTCATACAGTGTTGTGCGCAAATCGTCCGGTAAAATTATTCTGATTTGCATTTCCGCTGATTTCCCTTGATTCACCTTTAGTGGTTGGTATTTGTTGTTAATAAACAGAATTTCATTGCCATTTTATTCCCCGCCAAGCTCTGCTGGCGGCTGTGCTTGAGAGCGCAGCGCAATGGTTAAACGTAGTCTGTGGTATTTAAATTGGCCGCGCTCCGGTTTGTTATGTTACCGTTTTGGGTTGGTTCATATTGGTCAGTTCATAACGATGTGATTCTTATAGCATTAGTTTGATAGGTAACAACATTATTGGCTGCCCTGAGGGACGGAGAAGTTATCACAGTTCACCAGAACATTTGGTTGGTTTTAAGCTATTTTTACCCGCTTTCAGGGGGGAAACGTTAGGTGGATTTAAAAAGCATTTAAATAAATACTATGTAACCTCTCATTGGCATCTTTGGCAGAAAATTTTGTAAACTTTTGAAAACCATTCTATTCTTAAGCTGTACTTGTGCAAACGCTGTAATATGGCAGATTGAAATAAACGGAAAATAAAACTGTTTTGATGGAACGGATGAATGATTGTTGCACCTTTCTCGCGTCTGTGCTAATCTTGCTAGTTTAGCTACACCTATAAACAAAGTATCCTAACGAACGATATTGATAGTAATAAAAAAGAAGAGCGTGTATAGAACGGTACGTACCTCGACAAGGATCATTCTTGACTAAGAACTCGTCAAGAGCCACCCATCCACCTCCGACGCGCACCATGACGGTGCTTCTCAAAATACGCACCAAGCGTAGCTTTTGAGAGTCACCAAACTGCAAGTATTCAAATCGAGAGAGCTTGCGCGTTAGTGAATGGCGGCGTGTTTCAGCGATGCCACGGCTCAACACTTACCCGATACTTTCCTTCGCCGACCTGGAACACACGGAACTTCTGTCGACAGGTGCAGAGCATAACCAAACGCTTCACCTCGTCGTGGATCTTGTCCGCTTCGGTTTTCGGCTTACGGTCCTGCCAGTCTGGTCGCAGGGCGGCGATAAACTCTTGCCAATCGATCAGCCCTTCGCCGTTGCGATCGAACAGATCGGCCACGGCACCCATTTCCAGTTTGGAGGTATCGAACTCTGAGGACGCAGGCAGAACACAGGATGACGGTTAGTTTTCCTCGGCAATGGCATTTATAATGGCGCACGACGCGGATCCTTACTTGTGCCAATGATTCCATCGATGAACACGTCGCGAGGTATGAGACCATTGTTGTCTTTGTCCATCTTGCGGAACAGATCGGTGAGGCGGGACTTCTTGTGGTTCATGAACTTAAGGAATCGCTTTCGCCATTCCTCCCAACTGAACTGCCGGACGCGCTCCACATCCTGCAGGTAGAGCATGTGATCGTGCAGACGGCGCTGCCGTTCCCAGGCCAGCATCCACACGTAGCGCCATTTCTCCCACAGCAGCTTGGCCCTTGGCGACCGTAGTTCCGTATCCGCTTGGTTGCTGAAACGTTATTGAGATTCTAAACGTTAGTCCCAAAAGATTCTGGCGCGCCTGGGCACTGTGGCCGTGCTATGTACATGATTATGAGGACGTATGTTGAAAATAAAATATTAAAACAAATATGAGCGCGCATTTGAGATGGACATGATTTTGCACCTCGCTGCGAAGGTGCACACCCGAGATGATAGCGATGATAATGAGATGTTGTGGTGACACGATGGACAAGAGAGAAACTCGAAATGATGGTGGTTAGTTCAAAGTACCAACAACACTTGGTTGGCAACCGTCGTTGGTCTAGTCTACAATACCTTGGCGAAAACCGTGGACCGTAATGTGGCAACCGATCCCGTTCCGGTGTTTGCGTTTCGCGTCCAGGACTCACGCGGCTGCGGATGGTAGTAGTGGTGCGGGCATATTCGTAACAATGTGTGCGCAGATGAAGCATGGAGAGGAAATTTTGGAACATTTTGCACGATGACGATTTGTTCGTTTTTTTAATGTTTCCGATTGCGGTTTCCATTGATTGGTTGACCCAAATTGGAACACGAGGACAAAATGTACACAACAGCACGAATTCAGGACAGCGCGTAGAAACGGATATTCACATGGATGATCGCAAGGCATACACAAACAAAAGGCAGCACATACAAAGGCAGCACCGCGAATACACATAAACGGCGAACGGAGTACATAAGGAAAAAAAAAAGAAAAACCAAACAAACATATATAAAAATAACAAGCATGCAGACAATGATATGGCACAAATATAGAACCCATCCACACATAGACCGGGAGAGAAAGAAAGAGATCCCCCCTTAACATAAACTATTTCGCTATTTTTGGTCCGTTTAAGTGACTAATGAAACAACATTACTCGCCTTCAGTTTACTTTTTACAATTTTTTTTTGAAAAATGGTTCTAAACGTTTCAATTATCAACGGCAATACACAAAATAGAGTCAAAAATAGCATATTTCGTAAACCAAAGGCTGTACCATTGTTTAAGTGATTCGTTTCGATCGACACCACATCCCCGGATGGAGCGTTTTATGGAATAAAATGTAATGAAACCAGCACCCGGCATACACACCTTGTACGACGCGAATTCAGACCATGATCGCGTGATCCCTTGAAGCTGCACGCAGGGATTGAACACACACGCAAAGAAACGAAGAAAAAGAAGAAGAAAACACAGATGCATAACACGCAAACACGGAGAAGAAAAGCAAAGCAACAGCACAAGGGTGAATGGAAACAGGAGAAACAATGACATCATGCACAACAACTTCGCACGGGTTAGAAACACAAACAATTGGGAAAATTAGGTAAACGGAACAGAGACAGAAACAGAAAAGAGGGGCGCGAAAAGCTTGCGGGAAATAAAATCAAAAACAAACCTCTGCTTCCGTCCGAGAGTGCCATGGTCGGGCGAGTCGGTATCCCGCAGATCGGCCTGTGATCCTCGACTGTCGTGTTATATGTGACAATATTACAAAAATGGGTGTGTGGGTTGGTTGTAGGTGGTGGTGGCGGTGACAAGACACAACAAACACGTGAAATAAAAAGAGCGAAAAATGAACGAAGAAGGTAAAACAAAGGTTAATTACGGTAAAAAAATCAAAATGTACATTGAGAGTCACAAATGTGTGTGTTCGGTAAGTGGTTAAGTAATGCATTGCACGCAGAAGGCATTCATTGAATGGTTTACTGTTCGAAAAACAAACAACATTTCCACACATGTTCATTCCAGAAACTCGACTACTTCTAATAGTAACCCGACACACACAAACACAATAGGTCACACGGACTCGGATTACGTAAAGGAGCAGCGGAATCCGGTTCAAGTACTTACACGGGCGTCTTGAGCACACCGCGGGACGGTTTGCGAGTTTCCTTCAGTCCCGGCGGTGGCTGTCTCGGTTTGCAGGCCCGATCCACTTCTCCCTGCCGGCGGGCCGTGTTCTCCATGAACTCTTTGTGGTCCGCAATGAGCACCTCCAGTGGGGGAATCTCATCCGGTAGCGACTCCGTTTCAAGATCTAAAACAAGTAGACGCGACGTTAGCGACGACCTCGTCAACTCTCGCGATGGGCCGCAAGATGTGCGGATTACTTACTCAGCAACGTTGCTTCCAGTCCGGCCAACCAGGCCAGCAGTTCCTCGATCGATTCGTCCAGATCCTGCAGGTCCTTGAGGTGCGCCTCGAGCTTCGACTGGCGGCTGAAGGCCCACTGGGAAATTTCATCCCAGCGCGACTGGATTATAGAGATCCAGTTCTTGATGATGGGGATCGCATCGGGATGCGCTTTGCCCAGAATACTGTTGGCCAACCCGATCGTGTCCTCCTTGTCGTACTCCTTCTCGCGCAGCTCCTTCATGAACTTGGCGTGAATGTCGAGCAGGTCCTTCGCCTGTGCCTCATCGTCCGGTGCGGCGGCGGCGAATCGAAGCTTCTGCTCGGCCTCCGAGAGCCACTCCAGTAGCATGTGGACCGATTTGTGTAGCCGTTCCGCTTCCTTCAGGGCCACATCGAGGCGGCTCTTTCGACGGCCGCTCAGGTCCTGTACGTCGTCCCACAGTTTCTGCATTTCCTTGAGGTTGCGGCTGGTTTCGCGCGTCTCATCCGACCGCTCCAGTTCCTGGCCCGTCTTCATGACGCTCTGCATCTGCGCGGACCGCTTGTCCAGATCCGACTCCAGCTGGCGGTGGTGTTCGACAAGCGTCGTGACCGTGTCCAGATCACCGTGCACCGGACCGTCCTCCGCCAGGCGGGCCTTCGTTTTGCGCAGCCAATCGAGCAGCGCCTGCAGTGCGTCGGCAAACTGGCCCGACAGCAATAACGCCTCCTCGAACTTACGCTGTCGCTCGACGCTCTTGTGGCAGACACGCTTCCACGCGTCCTTCAGCTCGCCCATCATCTTCGCGAGCACCGGTTCGTCGGATTTCGGGGCACGATCCATCAGCCCCTTGCCCGTACGCATCGTGCTGTCGTAGAAGCTCTCCTTCGACTGCAGGTTGCGCTGGATTTCGCGCAGCTTCTCGAGGTGCTTCTTGATCTTGACCGCGTCGTTGCTCGATTCCTCTGCCAGCGTGTCCAGCGTGCGCTCCGTTTCCTTCAGCCACGTCGTCAGCTGCACCCAAGCGTCGTGGAATTCGCGCGCTTCCTTGTAACCGTGGTCGAGGGCACGCGTTCGCTCGGCAGCCTTGGCCACCACGCGCTCCCAGCGGTGCTGCACCGAGACGAGCAGGTTCTTGATCAGTATCACGTCCTGCTTCTGGCTGAAGTACTTCAGATGGGTGCCCTTCTTGTCGAGCAGCAGCATCGACTCGCGGTGAATCGACACGTCCTTCTGCAGCACCTTGTGCTCCTCCATCTGCTGCTGGATGGTTTCGAGGACGCGCGACACGGCCGCGGCACTAGACAGTTGCTTCTCGGCCTGCGTCAGCCACTCGACGAACGCTTGCAGCGCATCGTGGAACTCGGTGGCCTCCTTGAGGGCGATCTCCAGTTTGATCTTCTTGTCCGAGGCGCGCGATACCACCGCATCCCAGCGTTGTTTCAGGGTGCGCAGCGTGTGCTGCAGGTTGCTGGCGGACACTTGCAGTTGCGTTTGCTTCCGCACGTACTCCTGGCCCTGGGCAACGAGCGTCTCCACCTTGGCCCGGTTCTCCTCCAGCTCGTTGTACACCTCCATGAAGCGTTCCAACTGCTCGGAAGCCGTTTCCGGCAACCCACCGACGGGTTTGCTGGCACCGATGACCGCATCGACATCGCCTAGCCATCCGAGCAGGTCCTGGATCTCGGCCGTGAAGCCCTGCGCTTCGCGAAGTGCCTCCTCCAGCTCGTGCTGGCGGTCGGACGCCTTCTGGAGCAGATCGCGCCACTTCTTGTTGAGCTGCTGCAGCTTGTCCTGCGTCGTCGAGGCCTCGAGCGAACCGCGATCGTTTTCGATCAACTTGCGACCGGCATCGTTCAGCGTGTCGACCGAGCTCTGGTGCGCGTGGATATCGTTGGCCAGCACCTTCAGCTTGGCCAGCTCCACCTCCAGCAGCTGCGGATCACCCGGGATCGGTTTCAGTTCGTCCAGGTTCGCGTCCGTCTTGACGATCCACACCAGGAGCTCGTTAAGCGCGTGCTGGAACTGGCCGAGATGTAGCAGCGCGTGTTCCAGCTGCTTCTGGCGCTCAACCATACCGCGCAGCAGGTTCTCCCACCGTCGGTTGACCGCGTTCAGTGGCTCCCGAATGGCACTGGCCTGCTCGGCCGAAGTGCGCTCCGTCAGCTCCACTGCTTGTCTGTGGAAGCACAGCAGCAAAAACAGGGATGTTAGTCAACGAGAACAAGGAACCCAAGCGCGATCGGTACACATTGAAAGCGGTCAGAACATGCAGTCAGCTAGCGATTTCGCAAATTTCGGAACTAAGGTACTAAGTATGGGATCAATCATTTCACGATTTTTTACTACATAGTGCTTTCTCGTTCAATTTTGATTGCTTTAGTTATCTGTACACTCTCTACAGAGCAATAAGATTGACGCCAAATGACGTTAGAGTGATAAGATTTTGTAACACTAACTCATGATAACTAAAGCTTCTAAAACGTCGTAAAAGCAACGGATTACGTTTTGATCGACCCCCATTGTGTTGGCTGAAAGGCCGTTCTTCCTTAACTCGTGTTCCATTTTAATCATGCATTTTTAACAACAACCGTTCAGCCAACATATTCCCCTCGCACGTAAAATTGGCCAATCGGCGCACTCAGCAACCCCTTGCGGAAGCGCCACAACAAGCTACACGGCAGGCGGGCCACCACACATTCGCTTTAAACAAGTTGCTTCAATCAGATTTCTTGCCTGTTCAGTGCTCTACAAACACATCCACAGAATGACCGGCGTGAAAATGAGAGAAGATTAGTTAACCAAATGTAATCAGATCGGTCTCCTCCGATCGGCCGCTACCTACCGGTTCAGCGCCTCCACCTCGACCATGTGCGGATCGACGTCGTCCTTGAAGTGCTTCAGCTGCTCGATCTGCTTCTTGACCGCCTCGATGTCCGACCCGAGCGGACCGAGCTTCTGGAAACGATCCTCGGCCCGCGCCAGGAAGTGAAGCAGACTCTGGAGCGTCTCGTGGAACTCCATCGCCTTCTCCATTGCGTCGATCAGGTTCTCTTCGCGCTTCGCGTACAGCGCGGTGATGTTGTCCCACGCGTGGTCCAGATCCTCGATGTGCTTTTTCACCTCCGGCTTGTCTGGTTCACCGCACAGCGACATCAGGTTGCTGCCGGTGCGCCGTACCTGCTCCACCTCCGGCTTGGTCTGATCGATCTCCTGGCGGATCTCCTGCAGGGCAACCTGCTGCTTCTGGATGGCCTGCGGTTGCGCCGCTGGCGGTTCCTGGGTCTGCAGCGCATCCTGCAACTCCTTCAGTGTCTCCATCACGGCGCGCATCTCCTTCCAGAACTTATCCGCCACCGAGAGGGTTTCGTTTAGTGCCGAGCCTCTCTTCGATGTCGTCTTCTGCAGATCGCCCCACAGGGCGTTCAGCTTGTCGAGCTTCTTCTTGATGTCGCGCACGGCCGGATCGGACTGGTTGGTGGCCTTCGCGATGACGTCGCTGGCCGCTCGCTGCACCGCAGCGAACGCTTCACCCCGCTTGTCGATATCCTGCACCAGCGCCACGTTCTCGTCGATCTGATCGTGGATCTTGGGCGGGTGAGCGGAAATCGGATCCGCCTGGTTCGCCTGATCGACCGTGTTCTGCAGGGCCCGCAGCATTCCCTCGAGCTTGTCCGAGAACTGGCTCGACTCCTGCAGAGCCTGATCGAGCGCGTTCTGGCGGTTGCGCAGTTCCGTGCGTAGCGCCGCGTACCGAGCGTTGTCCGAGTCCAGAATCTCCCCAATCTTGGCCGCATCGTCTTCCGCCACCAGGGCAATCAACGCCTCGCCCGTTTTGTTGAGCTTATCGAGCAGTGGCTTGTGTTCGGCGATCGACTGCGTCAACCGCTCGTTCTTGTCCTGCTGGATGGCGATCTGATCGGGGCGGAGGGCCGGCATCGACAGCATCGAAATCTGATGCTCCATGTCCGCGAGCCACGCCGCCAGTCCGGAGTGCGAATCGGCAAAGTGTTCGGACAGGGGCAGCGCTTGCTCAAGCACCGACAGGCGGTTCGAGCAGAGGGTGGCCACCGTTTCGACCACCTCCTTTAGGTCCTCCAGCTTCTCGCGCAGTGCGATCGTGTTGTCGCTGGGTTGTGACTCGCGCAGGACCTTCTTCGCCGCGGCCGTCACGTCCCGTACGCGTCCCTTCTGGCTTGAGATGTCGTCGTTGATCGAACGGTGCTCCTGCAGCTGAGCTCGTACCAGCTTCGGCGTCATGGCCGGTGGGTCCGCATCGCGCAGCGTGGCGTCCATGTCGCGGAACCACTCCAGGAGCTCGTCAATGTCGGCCGTAACCTCGTTCGAACGCTGCTTGCTGAGGTGAAGCCTCTCGGCCTTACGCTGAATCTGCTCCACGATCGCTTCGAACCGACGGTTGTCCCGCGTGACGATTCCCTCGATAGTGGACGCACCTTCGCCGGGTGAGATCTGGCACAGTTGCGGTCCGATCGAGTTGACTTGCTCGAGCAGTGGCCGAATCTCAACCAGTTCGGTCTCGAGGCGCGCGATGTCTGCTTCGTTAGCATCACCTCCGGTGGCTAGGGACGATTCGGCGGCCTGCATCCAGTTCACCAGCCGATGGTGGCTGTCGTGGAACTGCTGCACCAGCGGTAGAGCGTCTTGGGAGTGCTTCAACAGATCACCGCCCTTGGTGGCAAGCTCCCCGTAGCGCCGCTGCAGCGAGTCCAGCTTGTCCTTCAGTTGGAGTGCCTCGTCGGACGAGATGTGCTTCATCAGCTCCGAGCCGGCCTCGACCGTTGACTCCACGTTCGGTGAGCGGCTAGCAATCTCCTCGTTCAACACCACCAGCACGTCCATCTGCTCCAGCAGCTTCTCCGTGTGCACCGGAACGATCTTGAAGCGCGCCAGGCGTCCTTCGGTCTTCTCCATCCACGACACCAGATCCTGGTAGGTAAGCACCAGGTGGCGCAGTCCTTGCCGCGATTCGTTCAGCACGTGGCCAATGTTTTCGCTCGCCACCACCAGATCGGTATAGCGGTCGGTAGTGTGTTTCACCTTCTCGCTCAGCGTCACACCCTCATCGTCGCCGACGAGCTCCATCAGCTGCCCGGCAATGTCCGCAAGCTCGCTAAAGTCCGGCTTCTTCGACAGGATTTCATCGTGCAGCGCTTCGTGCTCGCGGATGCGCGCCTGAATCTTCTCCTCGTCCGTCGGCACCAGCTCCATCGCCTTGACGGCCCGCTCGGCTCCCTCGAGCCACTTGGTGAGCGGGATGAGCTGATCCTGGAACTGCTTCGCCACGTGCATCGCCTGCTCGAGGTCGAGCGTGCGCCGGGTGGCCGCATCGGTCAGATCGTCAAACCGACGCATCAGCTCCTTCAGCTGCCGCTCGATGGCGGCCTTCTCGGACGCATCACACCCGGCGGCTACCTCCTGGCCCAGCTGGAACAACGACGACATCGAGTTCTGCCGGTCCATCAGCATCTTGGTGAGAAACTTTTGCTCCTGCAGTTGCGCCTTCACGACCTTGTAGTCCGCACTCGGGGGCTTCTGGTTGGCGACCATCTCCTCCGTGTCCTTCAGCCACTTGGACAGCCCGTCGAGCGCTTCCTGGAATTTGCCGGACTGCAGTAAGCCCACGTCCAACCGACGGTCCCGCTCGTTCATGCGCTCCTTCAGCTCGTTCCATCGCTCGTTGATCTTCTCCAGGTCCTTCTCGAGGATTGCCGTCGGGACGCCACCCTGCGCCGACCGGATCAGCTCCTGGCCCAGCCGATTGATCTCGTCAATCTTGCCGGTGAGCGGTTCCACGACGCGCTGCCGGAACCGCCGGAAGTCATCCTGCTGGTGGCGGATCTGTTCCAGCTCCGAGCTGACCGGTTTCATCTTCTTCAGCTCGCCGCTCACCTCCGAGAGGTCCTCTAGTGTCAGCTGATGTAGATCGTAGAACTTCTCCAGCGCCTTGAGGGCTCGCTGTAGGGCATCGTCGTGATCGCGTGCACGATTCTCCAACCGACCCAGCTGCTTCCGCAGTGCGCCGATCTGGTCGCGCGTTTGGGCCGTATCAGGCGCAAAGCCACAATCCACGAGCTGTTCGCCGGCTCGTTCTACCTCGCCGACCTGTACACCTGCGCGATCAATCTTAGTTAGTATGCCGGCCACCTCGTCGAGCTGCTGCACGACGAGCTTGATCTCGCGCGCCGGTGGGCTCAGCGAGTCGACCTGGCTCTCCAGTTCACCCAGATCCACTCCGAGCGCTTTCACCTTGTCGTTGAACTGGGAGACGGCCGTCGCGGCCGACTGAAGCTCACCGCAACGATCGTCCAGCCGGGCGTGCAGATCCTCGATGCGATCCGCCACTCCGTCCACTTCCGACTTGAGGTGATCGGCATCACCGCCGGCGGCCCGTGCTTCTCCAGCGATTTCACCCGCTAGCTTCCGAACCGATTGGAGCGGTTTCCGCAGAGCACTCGCATCGTCCTTGATGGCCCGGACCCGTTCCAGTAGCTTCGGATCCTTGGCTGCTCCGCCGAGCGCATCGTGGGCTGCCAGGCGATCCTCACACCGGCCGACGGCATGATCGAGATCGCGCAGCTCCTCGTTGAAGTCTCCCAAACGCTTCGCGCACGTTTCCAGAGTTTGCGCCCGGGCGAGCAGTTCATTGTTGAGCCGCTCCCAGCGATCCTTCGTGTCCTGCAGTTCGGCCTTGATCGCCTCCTTATCGACGTCGCACGCCCCGAGGAAGGTCTCGCCGAGCGAGCGGCACGTCTCGTACTCTCCGGAGCGCTTCCACACATCACTGCGGAACGTTTGCAGCTCGCGCAGTTGCCCGTCGAGTGCCTGCTTCTTCAGCAGTCCCGGCTTCAGTGTCGCTAGCTTATCTTCCGCGCTGCGCAGCCATGCAAGGAACGTCTCCGAGGCAGCCGCGTGCTTCTTGCAGTGCTCCATGCACGTCTGTAGCCGCGAGTGCCGATCGACTGCGGCCGACCGGAGCCGGTCCCACTGTTGCGAGATTTTCTCCAGATCGCGCTGCACGGCCCGGTCGGTGACGTGACCGGGTTTCTCCTGCAACTCACGGCCCTTGTTCAGCAGCATAATAACCTCGTGTTCGCGGGCCATCACCTCCCGGTACACCGGCTCGTGCGTGTCGAGCTGGTGCTGGAGGGTCGGCCGATGGGCGGACACCAGCAACCGATCGGTCAGATTGCCCAGCTCACCCGACAGCCAGCCGAGCGTTTTCGCGCACGTCTCCGCAAACTGGCGCCCGTCGCGCAGTGCCGCATCCGTTTCGGCTTTGCGCAGATCGAGTTTCTTCTGGAGCGTCTGGTACTGTTTGCCGACCGCGGCGACTCGCGCATTAACATCGGCTCGGGAAGCCGGATCGCTTAGCACACGGCACAGAGTTTCCGCAGCGGCTTCCGAATCTGCCAGCAGCGGACGCTGACCCTCGAGCTGTCGTTCGAGGTTCTCAATCTTCCGCAGCGTTTCCTGATGATCGCGGTCGGTCGGTAGTCCATCCAGATTGTCGCTGATAGTCTGCAGCGCTTCCCGCAGACGGTTGAGGCCAGCGTCGAACTCCTTCGAGCTGTCGGCGGCCGCCCCGAGGCTTTGGGCTCTCTCGTCCAGTCGGGCCACCAGTTCATCCCACTTCTTCTGCACCGTGCGCAGCTTGCTCGATACGGCCTGCCCCTCGGGGGACGATTCGCGCAAGTGCTCCAGCACCGCGTTGCCCACTTCCTGCAGATGCGCGAGCTGTGGTTGCTGGCCGCGGAACTCTTCGCGAAGGACCTGCACCTGTTGTACCTGGCTCTGGACCATGCGCGGATCGGACGAGATTGGGCCGAGCACCGTTAGCATACGCTCCTTGGCCGCCAGCCAGCCGGTGAGGTTGTCGTGCGTGTCAAGGAAGTCGCGCAGCTGCTCCGAGAAGGTGATGCGATCCTTGCACAGATCGTTCAGGTTCTTCCACCGGTCGGCGACGGTCTCTAGCTCCGAGCGCAGTCGCTCCGCGCCCTGTACGTCCGGTTTGCGCTTCAGCAGGTCCTTCACCTGGGCCCGGGTCGAGTCGAGCAGACTCTGGCGTTCGTACATCTCCTCGAGGATTTTACGGGCTTGTTTGTGGCATCGGTCAGCCTCGTCCCGGTTGCCGATCACGTCGCGCGGCACCTGCCGGTGAATCTTGTCGAGGAAAGCGGCCAGCGTACGCAGGTTATCCTGGTGCTTGCGCACCTCGTCGCGCACCGAGTCGAGCTCATTCTGGCGATCGTTCAACCGGGCACCGATCAGACCGTACCGGTTGTTGATCTCCGTCAGCTGCTGCTGGATCGGCGTCAGGTCGGTTAGGTGGAAGGCGTCTTGCGACGACCGCCGGCTACCGAACCCACTCGATCCGCTCGCAGGCGACAGGGGCGACGGTCCGCCGCCCTTGGTTGGGCTGGGTGATCGCGCGTCTCCGGACAACCGTCGCATCGGGCTGACGCGCTTGATCGGGCTGTAAACCGAACGTTTGCGAGTCGGACTGTCCGGGCGAATCAGGGCGTCGTACTGTGCGCCGAGGTCGTTCACCCGGTCGATCGTAGCGCCGTACTCGCGGTGCTCTTTCACCAGCGGGCGCAACTCTTCGATCTGGTACTTGATCGCTTCGACATCGACCGCCACCGGAGCCAGGTTGTTTGTGCGTGTTTCGATGCTGGTCAACCAACTGAGCACCTGCTCCTTTAGATCCTCGTACGCGTGCAGCTGTTCGGCTTTCTGCTTCGATAGCTTCAGCTTCTCCTCCAGCGTCGTGTCCATCGTCTTCCAGAGGTTCTCGAGGGCCTTCACTCGATCGCGCACCACACCGCTATCGGTCACGTCCCGTTTGGCGACGAGCTCCTTGCCCAACCGGACGGTGCTCTCGTACTGCGGGCGAAGCTTCTCTTTCAGCCGGGACAGTTCCACCATACGCTGCGCCAGGACTTCGGCCGGCAGTGACACCAGCTCGCGTCCCTCCAGCGCTTCATTCAGTGCCGTTAGCTCGTGCTCCAGGGTGGACGAATCGTTCATAAACTTGGTTAACTGCGCGAGCGTATCCTCGAGGAACTCGCCCCGCTTGAGCGCCTTGTCGAGCAGCTTCTCGAATCGCCCAGTAACGTCGCTCAGGTTGCTCTCGATGCGTTTCGCAAGACGCGCGTTGGACGGAGTAGCGGTCAGCTCTTGCGCCGACAGTGTCACACTCTCCAGGCTCGTTCGGTGCGACTCCAGATCGTTCAGCAAGCCCCGGTGCTCGCGCACCTGCTCCGTCAGGCGGTCCTTGATGAGGGAGGCGGGACGGTTTTGCATCTTGAATTTCTCCTCCGACTGGTTGATCCAAACGGCCAGCCCGTCGAGTGCATCCTGGACGCCCTGCGATTGTACCAGGGCCGTGTCGAGCAGCTTCGAACGATCACCGAGCGCTTCCAGGAGCTGGGTGTATTTGTCTTTCACCTCTTCGACCGGCACCTCGAGCAGGCTGACCTCCGACGGGCTTAGCCGACCGGCGAGCGACTTCAGCAGCGAGTCCAAGCTGTACTGCACGTTGTCGATCAGGCGGCCCTGCGACAGGAACTCGCTCTGCAGGGCCTTTGTTTGGTTCATCTGATCCTGCACCGCCTGCGGATCGGCCGCGATCGGGTCCGACAGCACGGCACCGACGCGCGGCTGCACATCGCGCAACCAGGCGCGCACCTTGTCCAGCGCCTCCTGGTAGTCTCGCTGGCGACTTCCGAGCCCAGCGAGTCGGTCCAGCAGCGCGTTGGCCCGGTTCAGCAGGTCACGGTACTGGGCCGTGACGAGCGACACCTCCTGGCGGATCGGGCTGTCCGAGCTCGAGACCTGTTCGATGTGCGGCAGACGGTCCGGCAGCGTCGTGCGGAAGTCGTTCAGCACCGCCAGGTAGTCCTTGCATTCGTCGACGAACTTTTGCGCTGACATCGTGATGAACCGCAGGTCCGCTTGGTGCGCTATCACGTCACTGTGGAACTCCTTCACCGTGTCCGACTGCGACGGCAGATTGTGCAGATCGGACAGGGTGCTTTCTTTCTCCTCGAGTGTGCGGCGCGACGACTGCAACCATCCGGAGAACGTGTCGAGTTCGGTGCGCAGTTTGCCGAGTTCGTCCCGGGCCGCACCCAGCCGACGAAGCAGCTTTCCGGTGCGGTCCTGTGCCTTATCGACCCGGGAGCGCAGTTCACGGCCAGACGTTTCGAGGGCCGCCACTTCGGGGGCGCTGAGTACATCGCCACCGGTCAGCACCAGCTGACGAACCTGATCCAGGCAGGAAGCGACCGGGCGACTCTGGGCGTCGATGTCCTCCTTAATTTGCTGGAAAGCAGGAAAAAGAGGACGAAATTAGTACAGGGGCATACTAAACACGGGGCGGTGGGGCGCATACCTTCAACGAGTTGATCTGATTGCGAAGATCATCGACCCGTTCCTTGGGTCCACCGACGGCGGCAATGTCCTGTTCAACTCGCGTGATCCATTCCAAGAGCTTGGCCAGGTGGTCCTCACAGAGAGCGAATTTCTCGATCACCGCTTGCTGCACGGAAGAGCACACGGCCGGGAGATAGGTGATAAGAATGAAAGAGAACAATTAGAGTCGTCGTGAACCGGACAAACTGTCGGAACTTGCTATACACAGTTCTGCGCATCGTATCATTTTACAAACATGTACATGTTTTTTGTTTCTTTTTTTTTAAGTATGATACACAAAAAAATTAAAAGAGATACATAAAATAAAACAGAAACAGAGGAGAAAACACACAGTACTCAGTACTCAATGATGTTGAGATATTAATGATGATGACAATACACACAACACTAGAAAATAAGAAAAAAAGAAAAGAGTGAGAGAGAAGAGAGGCTAAAAAGAACAATACAGACACACAAAAATAAACAAAAAGACATAACAAAAACGAGAGACCGAGAAGTCAGAAGACTGAAAGAAGAAAAAGAAGAGGAAAACAATCTCGCTATCACACAACAGAGCAGCACAGCCGCGAAACAACAAACACAAAGCATATTTTTTTATAAACAACGGAAGGATAGGCCGATGAAAACACAGCGCAGCACCGTGGTAGTGTGGAGTGTAAACGAAACCGAAATACAGAGGATAAAATGCTGGAAATGAGGAAGATACATTAACATTCACATGGGAAATAAAAACAAACAGACGTGTATGTAACGGAATGAGTACGAAACCGACAGAGAGGACCGGCCACAGAGGAAGAAGTGTAGAAGAAGACCACAGACGCGCAAACTTTTGGACGCAAACGCAATCTCTCGCACAAAACAACGCAACACGCAAAACACGCAGGTGGATATAAGCGATATAAGGTAGAAAGGCGATAAAACCAGACGAAACAACGCGTGAAAACACACAACAAGCAGCGATACAAAAATATGGTGCGCCGGTCTTGTGCGGCTCTTTCCCGTGGACCCATTGGCCCATTCGCTCCCCGCAGTACGTCCAGCCGGCGTATTAGGCTTAAAAGTGTCAATACTAGCTACAAACACACATTAACATGCAAACAGCTAACCTACCGAACTACCCAACAACTAGTTTATAGTAACTGCTTAGTGGGCTAACGTGTTAGAGCGGTGATGGGAGCTTATGCTAATGGCGTGAGTTTGGCATAGTTATGCTTTTGGTGAATCGTTAGTGCTAGTGCTAGTGTTGTTTTCGTAAAACTATTTTAGTGGACCTGAGTAGGGTGGTGCTAGCTAAGGAACTATTTACACAGTCCTGTAAGAAAAGCGATTAAGATCATTGTGTTTTGGCTACAACTACAGCTTTTTTGGGAGGTTGCAACTGTAGCGCTCGTATCATTATTTTACAATAATTTGGATCGAACTCTCGATAGTACCACGACACACTAGCGCCGGAAGCACCAAACTACTAGAGTAATGGAAGAGAAAAATGTATTGACGTTTGACCGACTTTTCGGTGGCGACCATCGACGATGAAGGCGATCACAACAAGCTTTACACACACGTTCTGCACTGGGGTTCTGATCGTCGTTTTCTGTTCGATTCTAACTCTAGCGCGCTTCTCCTATATCTCTCGATATCTATACATCCAATATCATATTCGTTTGATAGATTTTTTTATTCTCTTGTCCTGTGCCACGTGTGCATTGCTGGTGGTGATGATGGTTGCCGATTCGAAGCAAGTATCGAAGCGTGTGCCAATGTATGTATCAATCGAATTGAAAAAATATCTATCTAAAATGAGTACTAAGTACTTCGGGTTTTTCAGCATTCGGATGATGAAAATGTGGGGCTGTATGAAAACGATGCACACACGTTTGTAAGGTGGCCCGCAGACTGAACAAAACCTCAATGCTGTTTTGTGTGCCAATTGCCATTGCCGATTATATGCGCGATACTAGGACATTCTTTGTTCAGTCTGCCACAGTCCCTCTCTCTCTCTCTCGCTCGGTGTGGGGCTACATGCACAACAAACCAACCAACGCAACGATTTGCTAATTTATGAAGCCAACACACCAACAAACGTGGAAATTATGGCACGAGAGAGAGCGTGAAAAAAAAACGGAGGAAAACATCATTCATTCATGAACTGAGGTTCGAAAAGAGAACAGAAAAAATAACAAACAAATTGTGGTGAAAAGCACGTTAAAATGATATCCATGCACAGCAGCGTCCGGGGGCTTCGGAAGTAGTAAGTGTG
The DNA here is from genome assembly GCF_943735745.2 of Anopheles bellator. Taxonomy (NCBI): domain Eukaryota; kingdom Metazoa; phylum Arthropoda; class Insecta; order Diptera; family Culicidae; genus Anopheles; species Anopheles bellator. The sequence continues at coordinate 22,132,047 of NC_071285.1, read as the reverse complement.
TGTGTTGTGGGCGCATTGGGATTGAGGAATTGGAAACATGATTTTCCCTAAACAGGAGGACGTCGAACCGGATTTTCTGCAGGCTCAACAGAGTTGGATAAAGAAGAGGGATCTATTTCGTATACCGCGTGGGTCGGCAAGTCGGTTAGTTCTAATTGTTTTGGCTGCGATTGCAATCTTAAGAAAGGGTTTCCTTTAACTGACTGCGTTTTCGATACACTACTCAAATTTTGATTTGAAACTTCAAACGAAACTAACTTTTCTCTTTACGAATCTTTGAATAACCTCTCGATTATACATTTTAATAGTTCTCTTTTCTCTTCTTGTTTATCTGTTGCTTTTTAATTAGATACTAGACGTCTGGCAATTTTTTTCTTTTGCACTCATGCAACATTTACCAGGTCTAAAATTATGAGAGGAGACTTGTAACCAGATGACTATAGCTGTTGATTTGATCCTCCTCATTATGCTTTTTTGGCAACATTGCTTTGTGTAGACATCAGGCAAATGATTTAATGCCGTAAAAAAAATTTAGTTGGCAACTTATCTTTGATTTGAACAGGTTGGATCATATCGGCTTTTGTGCTTGTACATGAGGGATTTTGCTGAGGTCATTGATTTTCTGTTACCTGCTGAAGAAAACTGCTATAGAATCGCAGCAAGTGGTCGTCGAAGCTTGTTTTTGAAAAATCTTTGTGCTTTAAGCGGTACAAATAATGGCGGAGGACTCAAAAAAGGACTTTCTGATGGAAAGGTGTGGTCTATCACAAGCTCTTAAAACTTGGTGAAACCGTTAATACCTCGACGAAGACGAAGAATTTTGTCGGCGTGGCATCCACGAACTAGCAGACAGATGGGGCAATTATATATCTAGCGTCTGAGAGTTTTTCATTTCAACTCAGTAATGTGATGTGACTGTGAATATAATAATGTGACAAACCTCTTTTCATAATTTTAGACCCAGTATAACGCATCCTACTGATGTTGCCTGCTACTAGAGTTGCAGTATCCTAGCCAAACACTGTCTACCGACCGACGGACTTGGGAACATTGAACCTTAAGTGGCACATTTATCATTTAGTTGCAAAACATATTCCCAAACGAACAAGGATTTTTAACAAGAACTCATAAGCGAAAAGCACGGCTGCTGCCACTGATTAGAGACCTTTAGCGAGACAATATTATTTTAGAGCCGAACAGCGAGTCAGATAGTCAGACATCTGTGAAGTTTTATGAAAATGTTAGTACACCGTAAAAACTTGCAAAAAGGGCTGGGGATAAAAAGAAAGGATAGCAAATGGCAGTAAGTAAAATTAATCAAAAAGAAATCAATCAATATTAGGATACCGGAAAGCGGGAGGGATCATAAAAAGAGTGGGCAATAATGACTCCGAAGGGGGATGTTGAATGTGTTTCAAAAGAAAAAAAAATGTTTCCAAAAGATGTTTTCAGTTAAATTTCACTTTAAAAAAATTTCTAAATGATTCTCAAAAGATGACCGGAAAAGACCGGAGATGATTGTTGACGTCGATTTGATTCGTTTCAGGATGGAGGTGTGACAGTTCTGGGTGGCGGGAGAGGTCTAAGCACGGTTATGCTGTTGTTACTCGCTCGAGAATCGAGCTGGGGGACCGCCGTTTCGTTGGTGGTTTCTTTGCTCTTTTCTTTTCTGTTTTTTCATCATCACTCCGCAGAACAGAAAAGAGACACAACACACACAAAATGGACTCCTCTGGTTAGGAGGGTAGGATTGGAGAGGAACGGTTCGTGCAGGGCCCGACGACTTACCCGTTGTTCCGCTAGCAACAGATATCCGATTTCGCGTGCTTTCACCAGATCGATCGCCTCGTGGTCGGACACCACGTAGCGGCCGCGCGCGGAATCGACCCGCCCGCTGGCGAGCGCGGCCTGCAGCGGCACGATCGCACTACCCTGCCCGATATCGCGCACCACCGTCGTCGTTGGATCAACGAGCCCGCACTCGATGGCCTCGCACAGGGGCCGCCGGTTCTCGAGGTTGGAACCTCCGTGGAACGGATCCCGGAAGTCACCCTCGGCCGGCCGGTATAGTTGGTAGTCGAGGGCTTCGTGCAGTCCGAACGCGCGCCGAGGCGTGGCCAGCAGGCCCGACTCGACGGCCGCCCGTAGCGGCACCCGGCGCGACGTGGCTGTATCGATCACGGCCGCCTGTTCCGGCTCGATCAACCCCTTCCGGAACGCTTCCGGCAGGTGGAGCAGTTTGCGTTTCGCACTATCCTTCAACAGGACCGATTCCGGATCGATCAACCCGCGCACGATCGCATCCCGGAGCGTCGTCGTCGTAGTGTCTTCTCCGTCTTCTCCGGCTGGCTCCTCTTCGGTGGTGGTCGATGACGGTTGAAGGCGGAACCGACCGGTCGACAGGTCCAGCAGATTCAGTTCCACCGCCCGATCGAAGCTGAGCGGTTCGCGCACGTACACCACGTAGCCGCCGTCGAACGTGAAGCACAGCAACCGCGGATCAACGGTGGCACGGGCCGACTCGCACAGCACCCCCTCCTGCAGGGCCTGGCGCAACGGCACAAACAACCCCGATCCCCGCCGCGGGTCCCTCACGACCGCGCTATCAAGCCCGACGATCTCATGGCGGATCGCATCCCCCAGACTCATCTCTTTCGGGCCCGCCCCGAGCGGTGACTCGCCGGCGGGTAGGGCCAGGTTATCGATCGACTCCCCGCCCTTACGCTCCAGCGTTCGACCCGTGATTGGCCGCTGAACGGTAACCAGAAGGCCGTTGGCAAGCGCTGCGTCGAAGCCGTACGCACGATCGGCGGCCTTCCGATCAAGGACCTTCCCGGCGGACACGTCCACGTCCGCGCTGGCAATGGCAGCGCGCAGTGGTTTGTCCCTCCCGGTGCCCCCGTCCCGGTACACGGTCGTCTCGCAATCGAGCAGACCGGCATCGAGGGCTTCCTGCAGATTGAGTGCCTCACCCGATGCCGGCTCAACGAACGTGCCCGATTCGGCCCGGTACAACCCCATCCGGATGGCGGCCTCCAACGAGAGCAGCTTCCGGTTCGTCACGATCAACCCCCGGCGCCGTGCTTCCTGTAGATCTAGCCGCTCGCTACCCCCCGGAAGCACGTAAACCCCACCCTCGGCATCAATCGTTCCCACACGGATCGCTTCATCGAGCCGCACGTAACGGCCAGCGGCGCCCGGTTCGAGGAGTACGATCGAGCCGATCGCACTGACCACGTCCTCGGCGCAAGCTTCTGCCAGCGTCAGCTGACGCCCGGTGAGCGGGTGCAGCACCCTTCCCGTCCCTCGGTCGTAGAAGCCCATCGCGAGCGTTTCGTACAGCCCGAACCCTCCCGATTCGATGTCCACTAGCAACCCGAGTGCGAGCGCTTCGCTCAGCGGAATAAACGCTTCGCTGCCCGGTTCTCGGAATACTCCTTCGCGTCGATCGATCAACTTCGCCCGGCACGCCTCGAACAGACTGAGCATCGTTTCATCCCGCTCGGCGAAGTAACACGGCAGCGCCGGATTGACCACGAATCGACGCATCGCTTCCTGGAGCGTAATTCGGCGCCCAGTGGCCGGATCAAGTAGCCGGCCCGTTTGCTCGTCGTAAATTCCCTGGTGGATCGCTCGCTGCAGGCTGATCGGAGCCTTCCGATCGTACAGCAGGCCCACATCGAACGCGTGACGCAGTGTGATCCGATCGGCACCCTCCGCCCGCTGGACGGTGGCCGTTTCCCCATCGATCAGCCCGCTAGCGATCGCTTCAGCCAGATCCAGATCCCGGTAGGTGCCGGTCGTCGCATCCCGGATCTGTACCGACTCCCGGTCGATCAGCCGCTCGCCGATCGCCTGCCGGAGCGTCAACCGGTTGCCCGTCTTCGGGTCCACGAACACCGAGCCTCGGTCCCGGTAGATCCCCTTCGCGAGGGCCTCACACAGCCCGATCGGTCGGCGGACCTCCACCAGCAGGCCCCGATCGAACGCTTCGCGGAAATCGATCCGCACTCCGTCGTCATCCCGGAGCGTTCCACGCCGTACGTCCACCGTGCCGTTCTCGATCGCTAGCTCGAACGGTACGATCTTCCCGGCGACCGTCACGAGCGTCGATTCTGGATCGAGTAGTCCGCGTCGGAGTGCCCGCTCGGTGGACATCTTCTCCGGTGTGGTGGTGCTACTGAACTGTCCCGACCGTGGGTCGTACAGCCCACGGTACACGGCATCCGGCAGGCTGCAGCGACGTTTCGGCCGCACGATGAGACCCCGTTCGAGGGCGTCCCCCAGGCCGACGGTAAGGCCCGCCGCCGAGTCGACGACGGTGCCGGCCCGGGCATCGACCAGCCCGCCGCGGATCGCGTCGCCCAAGCTGACGACGGTGCCGGGCTTCGAGTCGCGCACGATCAGATCTGTGGTCGAAATTTCGCCCGCATCGATCGCTTCCTGCAGTGTCAATGGACTGGTCGTCGTGGTGGAATCTTCCCCGGGTAGGGTGAGTCGCCCCGTCGCAGGATCGTAAAACCCGCGAAGCAACGCATCGGCCAGCGAGATCGGTTTCCGGTCGCTTAGCACGTACCCTTTCTGGTATGCCCGGTCCAGCGTAAGTTCCGGGCGCGTCAGGACCCCGCGCACGTCATCGACCAGCCCGCTGGCGATCGCATCCCGACACCGGACTACCCGCTCGTGGCCCTCGTCCCGTATCAGCACGCTCTCGATCTCGACCAGCTGCGCTCCGATTGCTTCCTGCAGGTTACGCTCATCGCCTCGGGCTGGATCGAGAATTTTCCCCGTCGCAGGATTGTAGAACTCGCGCGCGAGGACATCGAAAAGGCTGTGGGTGACGTGGCGTGTGTCCACGAGGTGCTTTTCGACCGCCACATCGAGCGGCACCAGCTCCTCGGTGGTGGTGTCCCGCAGTCGGCCCGACTCGGCATCGAGCAGCTTCCGGTCGAGGGCATCCTGCAGCGGTACCAGTGTGTTGCCGCGCGTGTCCTTCACGTTCGAGATCGTCGGATCGACGATGCCCTTCGCGACCGACTGCTGCACGTCCACCAGCTCCTCGGTGATCGTGTCCAGGATCAGTCCTGATTCCGCTTGGTACAGACCCTTCCGTACGGCCGCCTCCAGCGAGATCGGGCGCCGTCGGCCTGCCAACAGGTAGCCCCTCAGGTACGCTTCGTTCAGGTCGAGCTCCTCCTGCGTGTCGCGATTGCAGAGCACGCCGAGCCGCAGATCGATTACGCCCTGTTCGATCGCCACCGCCAACGGTAGAATCCTCCCATCGGATGGATCTCGCACGGAGAGTGTGCCACCGTCGATTAGGCCCGCCCGCAGCGCTTCAGCAATCGGAATGCTCTCGCCACCACCGCCCGGCACAAACTCTCCCGTCTTCGGATTGATCTGACCCGAAGAATCGAGCGCCTCCGGTTCTGTCGCTTCCCGCTGTACGATCCAGCCGCGCCGGCAGCAGTCCACAAACGGGATCTTCCGGCCCGTCCGGTTGTGCAGCATGTGACCCGTGTGTTTGTCGATCAGGTGCTTCTGGAGCGCGACATCCACCGGCTCGTACCGGCCGCGGCCCAGGTCCTTCACGTACACCGTCGCCCCCGGGTCGGCGAGACCGTCGATGAAGTCACGGAACGAAACGCGCTCACCGGACCCGGGATCCAGGAAGCAACCCCGTTCCGGATCGTACAGCCCCAGGTCCACGAGACGCTGCTCTGTGAGCGTCTGGTCGAGCACCAGGGGCGCAGCCCCAGTCACCACCGTGTCGTCTTCGCCTTCGACGAACGAAATGAGGGTCGGCGACAGGACATCGATCACGTCCGAAGGCCGTACGTTTCGATTGCGGAGGCCTTCCTCGACGCTGTACGGCATCTCGCGGTCATCCACGAGGATGCGGCAGGGGCCGGGCTCGATCGCACCCTGCGCGATGGCCTCCCCCAGCGTCATCCGCCGGTGAGGTGGTGGTGTGTTATCCGCTTGGAACGTAACATGCCGCTCGGAGGTGTCCGCCTCGTCGGGTTTCTTGCTCCGTTCGGCCTGAAGTGCATCGACTACCACCTTCCCGGCGAGGAGCGGTGCCCCTACGACGGCCATAAGGCCAAGCTTGGCTGCTTCTAGCAGCTTCTGTCCACCACCAGATCCGGTCGCAGTGTTCGTTGTTGGCACATCCGATGGGAGAGCAGCTCGCGATTGATGAACACTTCCCTCTTCCTGCCGACTAGGTTCCTTGGCCGACTCAGAGCCCACACTCGTGACTCCTTCGGGTTTGGCACCTGAAACCGGCGGTTTTGACGCTACCGGATCGGTAGACAAAGAAGTGACCGCAGTGGGAGACGGTGTGAGTTCCGTGGGAACATCTTCCTCCTCCTCCGGAATGCTTTCCTCGATGATGGTATCGCTAACCGAACCGAGTCGCTGGATGGTTGGAATTTCGTCCTCCGTATGGCTTTGTTGGCTTTCCTGTGACTTCGTGCGGACATCTTCCGGGATGTTGGATACCTGCGACTCGACTCGGTCTTCGGCAGCCTTAGGAGGTGACGTAGTAGTTCGCTCCTCCGGATGTAAAGCATTCGATCTTTCTGTCTCAATAAAGTGAGTCAATGAGTCCGGACGGTCTGGCTTTTCAACCGCGGCTTCTCTCGTAGCTTGATCTACAATGGACACAACGGCTGATGGGGATGAAGCATTCGCCACCAGGGCGGGTTTGTTTTCGTTAGAAACAGGAACCAACTCCTCGGCGTCTGTGGCGCGTTTCCGTTGAGCTGCCACTGGTGGAGCTGGTACCGATCGTTCCTGCACGACTCCTGCCACTACTTGCTGCCGCACTGCGGGAAAAGCGGTGGCCACATCCGAACCCGTGCTAACCTCCTGATCCTGATCGTCATCGCCCAAATTTACAAACGGAACCGTCGGGACTTCGGCGCTGCCAATAACCTCAAACTCGCCCGCGGCAGATCGCACCGCCACGGCGGATGGATCATCTCGCTTCTCGAACACCTTCTTGACCGCCCCGGTAATGGCCATGGCGCCCAGCACTGGCGCCCCAACCACCGCCATCAGCCCAAGCTTGGCGGCGTCCTTAATATTCGCCCCTAGGGCAGTCCCGCTACTGCTGCCCGCAACAATAGGTGCCGCCGCGTTCGGGTCTTCACTAACCTGAAAGGCCGTTTTCTTGGGTGTGTTCGCCGCCGCCGCCACCGACATGTCCGGCGATCGGTTCAGCGTTTCGTCGCTGGACGAGTGTGACCCACGGATGAAACCCCGATCGACAGCGACCGGTATCGACAGCACCTCGCCACTAGCCGGGTCCGTGAACGTACCCTTCGTCACATCGAGCAGCCCCCGCTGCAGGGCATCATTGAACCCGATGCCGACCACGCGCTCGGTGAGCGTTTGTTCGGTCTGTGCCGGCTCCGAGATGATACCCTCCTTGCGGGCCTCATCCACCGACATGATAGTGCCCGTCTGCAGGTTCTGTACCTCGTTGGCCGATAGCAGCGCATAGCCGGACTGAATTTCGACCGTTTTTGTCCGGATCGTGTGGTACCCGGTGACGGTTTCCTTCACCGACGTCACGGCCCGGTTTGCTTGCAGCGCCCGGATAAGCTGCGGCAGTGGCTTCACGATCAACTGACCCGTTTCGATGGCTTCGCGTAGTGGGATCGCCGCCGACGGCGCCTTAAACGACCCGGCCGCCGTGTCGATCAGTCCACGATCGATCGCTTCCAGCAGACCGACACCACCGTCCGGATGTGGAGTGTACGGTGTGGCCATGATGAAATCGTTGGCGAGCGCATCCTCTAGCGCAGTTGGCACCCGCGATATCGGGTGAAGCACTCGCTTCTGGGGCGCGTCCAGCAAGCCGCGTTCGACCAGCACCGGCAGAGTCATACCGATCGGCGGTATCTTCGATGAGTAGTTCGCCGCCGGCAAACACAACCCCCGGTCAATGGCATCCGCTAGGCTCACGCCGTCCACGGTGCACCGGTCTTCATTGACCAACCCGGCACCGATCGCTTGCTCCAGCGACATCGCTGGTTGCCCGCCGACGCTCACCTGCGCCAGCGGGTCGACGATTTCACACAGCAACGCTTCCCGTAGCGTCAGCAGGTCGCCCGACTCCGGATGGTATATCTTCGAGTCGGCCGTGCTCAACAGACCCTGCGTCTCGAGGGCCGGCAAACTGAGTGCACGAGCGATCGGAATGAAAATCTTGTTCGTGCCCTCCAAATCCAGTATTCCCCGGGCGGCGGCCTCGGCGAGGTTCAGCTCGTGGCCTCGCTGTGGATCGACGATTCGACCGCTGGTCCCATCCAACCGCCCGCTCTGTAATGCCTGCCCCAACGTTGGACAGGAGGCATCGAAGAGGGTCGGATCTTCAAGTGCCGTAGCCGTCGCCGGGTCGATAATTCCCTGCTCGGCCGCATCCAGTGGTCGCAGGACACACTTGCGTATCTTCTGCAAGCTAACCGGTCCCGCCCGCTGGCGCGCTTGTAGGTCCTCCTTTAGCACCGCAACCGTGACACTCTCCGACGAGCGACGACTGTCGGCGGACAGTTGCTTCCGTAGCAGGAGCGCCGCCCGCTCCGGGCTCGGCAGGGCACTGTGCGTGATGAGACCCCGTTCGTACGCCAACTCGATCGGAATCTGTTCGCCGGTCGTCGGGTCGGTAAAAAGTTTCAGTGCCTCGAAGGCACCGGCGGCTGCCACTAGTGGGGCCCCGGCCACCAGCAGTACCCCGCGCTGGATGGCCTCAATCATACTGATCCGGGGCGCGGTCGGATCCGACGTTCGAACCTCACCCGTTTGCCCATCGATAAGGCCCCGTTCGAGTGCTTCGGCGACCGATATTTGTTCCCCATTCGTGTGATCCACCAACCGTACCAGACTGGGGTCCACCTTTCCACTGACCACCGCACCCACCACACTGTCCGAACGTCCGGTTTCGGCAAATATTACCAGTGCCGTGCTGGGGTCGTAAATAACGCCCGGCGCTAGCTGCAACGGTTCCGGGCTCATCACCTCCGGTGTCCGCGGGTGTGTGGCCACTCCCTTCACCTCGACCACCGAGGAACCCCCCACCGAAACTTCCACCCGATCCGGCTGCCCCGGACGCTTCGTGACCTGTACCGTGCGGTTACCACTGTCCGCCGACGGCACCGGTGCGTCGTCCGGGCACGGCTCAAAGATGATGTACTCCCGGGCGATCGCTTCCCGCATCGTTAGTTGGTCGGCGTCCTTGCGGACCATGTACCGCCCCGCCGGGTCCAGTATCTTCTTCTCGAGCGCCCGATCCATCGTGACGCGCCGCTCTGTGTGCTTCGGATCGCACACAAAGGCCGACTGCCGGTGGATGAGCTGCAGCTTGATGCACTCCTCGAAGCTGACCAATCGATCCGTGCCGGGTATGAGCAGCAGACCAGTGTCGGGATTGAGCAGCCCCCGCTCGATCGCTTCCCTGAGGGGCCACCCGTTCGGTGGCAACCCGAACGATTGCAGTTCACCCCTCCGCTCGGTGGTGGTAACGATGTCCAGCCGCTTGCCATCCCTCACAACACGCGTTTCGAACTCGTGCACCTCCGCCAGCTCCGCTTCCGTGTCCGGCAGGAGCAGCCCGTGGTTGAGGGCTTGCTGGACGGAGTAAAGGTTCCCCGTGGCCGGATCGCGGTACGTGCGCGTCCGTTCGTCGATCAATCCGCGCCGCACGGCTTCGGTGAAGGAGAGCAGCACCTGTGGCTGACTTTCCGTCGCGTCTCCCGTGTGCGTGATCGTAACGTAGCGTTTGATGCTCTTCGTCACCGTTTCGGTGGTGAGCGTTATGTTGAGCAGACTGAGCAGCAACAGGGCGCCTTCGGGCGTAATGATGGACCGATCGATCGCCGGTTCCAGTGCCACAGGCCGGCCCCCGCTGTCGAGCAGAAATCCCGTCCGCGGATCGATCAGCTTATGATAGACCAGCTCCAGCAGTGTTAGCTCTCGGCCGCCACCTAACCGTACCCCGATGGGCCGATGGAACATTTCGTAAATTTCCCCCCTCACCAAACCCTGCTCAACGGCGTCGTCCAAGCGTACCAGGGCACCCTTGCCGCTGTCGAGCAGAAAGTGGCCTCGAGTTTCCTCGGCTTGCTCGGCTTCCGACGGGTGTCTTCGGAGCACGGTCTTTCCGAGTGCCACGTTGAAGGAGACAAACTCCCCACTGTGCGGATCCCGGAAGCCGGCGATGTTGAAGATCGACATGATCGAAACGGACGAAATGAGCCCACGATCGACCGCTTCCGGGATGGTCATCCGTTCGCCGGTTTCGGCGTGCCGGTAGCGATTCTCGAACGGCAGCACAATGCCCTCGTCCATCGCTTCGGCCAACGTGAGGAGCTCGGTGCCGGCCGTCCGGAAGACGCACCGTACGCTCTCCCCATCCAGCACGCCCAGACTGATGGCGCCCGGAATGTTGACACGATCGCGGCGCGCTGGTGACGCGATCCGTTCGCTCGCATCGTACAACTGCAGGTCGCACACGTCCTTGAGCGTGTACGGTTTGCAGATCAACTGCCGGTTACGCGCCTCGGCAAACGTTAGCTTCTCCTTCGTCTGCGGGTTCCAGTAGCGACCCGTCTTCGCGTTAATCACACCCCCCGCGAGTGCCTGTGCCACCGTGATCTTCGTGTCGTGCTTCGTGTCGACTACCTCCCGCACGTGCGGGTCGATTAGCGTGCGCTCGATGGCCGAATCCAAGCGGAACGTATCGCCAGAGTTACGGTCCGTCACCCAGCCACCGTTATCGACCAGCCCCTGGGCCAGCGCGTCCGCCAGGCAGAGTGTGTGCGGTGCGATCCTTATCGTCGTTGTCGCCACCGCAGTGCCGTCCACAATACGTTTTGCTTCCTTACTGACGTCGCCACCGCCACTGACGGTCGTTACCTTTATGCGCTTCTCGCCGCCGCTGCCCCTGCCCTCGTAGGAACCATTCTCGGCCTCGAGGATCTCCCGCTGGATGACCTCCAGCAGGCTGAGGGGGCGCCCATCCCGATCGACACCCGCTCCCGGCCGCAACAGATTGCCGACCAGGGCCGGATCGATCAGCTGTCGGGCGGCTGCCTCCTCCAGGCTCAGCCGTTCCCCGGCCACATTCAACTGGCCGGTTCGCACGTCCAGCACCCGTAACCGGATCGCTTCACCGACCGTCAGCGTGCGCCCGGTGGATGGGTCCACAATGCCGGGCGTGTTCAATATCTGATCACCGGCCGTCTCTTCATCCTCCTCCGGGCCACTGTTTGTGCCAACGCCTTCACTGGTGCGCTGGATGCGCTTCAGGCTACGGATCTCGGTAAACTGCACCGAGGAGGCTTCGTTCGGTGGATGACCACCTTCGCTTTGTTTCGGTTTTGCGAGTGGCGCCTTGCTTGGTACGCCACCGTTGCTATCGACCGCATCGTAGATCAGCTTACTGTTCGTGATCTTCGTGATCCTACAAGTAAATGGAACAGGTATTAGAATTCGGCGTGAAGTGAGGCAAACGCGAGTGCGAACACGTACTGTGATGTGCTGTAGGTGGTGGTGTAGATGTCCTCTTCGACCTCTCCTCCGACTGGCGACTGGCCACTACCACTCTCGGCGGTGCCATTTTTCGCCGGCCGACCGACACTGAACTCGACCCGGTACGTACGGAGCGGCTTATGCAGGCTTTCTGCGTAGCGCTGTGGAGAGAGAACAGAACGATCAATAACACATTGATGCACGGAAAATGCGACCTTGACGGTTGCACCTGGACACATTATCGATTCTATAGGAAGGTTAAATAATAAATTACCCGAAATTCGTACGAAAAGTCGTACTCGTACACGCCCTCATCGATCTCTTTCAAACGCTTGGTGGCAGCGTCGGAGGAGGACGCAATGCTTTTATCAAACGAACAGTCATGTTGGCGGCCACCGCCACCGATATCTTTCCGCTTCTTGCTGGGTCTAGCTTTTTTCGCTTGCTTTTGATCCTTGCTGCTCATTTTGACTCATTTAACACGCCACACACACTCAGCGCCTATTCACCTGTTTGCCTTGCGTTTCGATTTTCAAATTATTCAATTATGGTAATCCCTTTCGTGGGCTGCAACCTGTCGTTTTGCAAGATTGGAAACTTCAAAAACCGGTTCGCTGCAAACTGGCACACGTCATACTGCCGGCGGCGGTAGGATACTATCTTTAAGTTCCCGTCACTCGCTCACATATCGTCTCACCAAATCGCAAATGGCCATTGAGCACGCTATCCTGACACGTACGAGTACGTACGGGGCGCATAAGGACACGTGGCATTATGGCATGTCAACAGCGTTTTAAAGTGCAATGCACAGTTTAATTAATTAATTATGAGTGGGGTTCGTCGCGGTTGGAAGCGTTCGCCCGAAGTGAACAGTGTTTTCGCGAAGGCGGGGCGAAAAAGTCGAGTGAAGGAGTGAAGGAAAAATAAACACGAACTAGATAAACAATATTTTTAGAACACCAGAGTTCGCAACGTCCGAAACCATATGTTCCCGGCGAAGGTCCACCCTACCATCTGTTACAATGGAGCTAAGTTTTGCACGCAAAACAAATCAACCCGTTGGTAGCCACCGAATATACAACCGAAACGCTCACGCGCCCAGGCGTTGTCGCATTGTCACGCGAAACGCGAAACGAAAGTGAAAATAGCGCAACGCACCCCACCAGCCATGCGGTGGTGGTGTGGATGGATATTCGCAAATTTTCGCAAAACATTACATAAGCGTGTGACGACAAAAACTAAATAAACTCCGAACGGACGGCCGTCATCGGGCATTGCGAAACGGTGCCGCCGCCGGTGGTGATGATGATGCTGCAGACACACCACACGATCCGCGGCATTTGCGTCAACGACCAGGCGCCTCCATCTGGTGCGGATGAGAAGCACCTTTTACGTTTTTCTATGTTTGCTGATCTTGTGAGTCACTACATCACTATCGCTTGTGAGCGAATACTTTCTGAACGACACAAAACAGAACCACAGAGTCGGAATGCGGAACTCTTGAAAGAGTGCAATTTATCTTCGCGAATGCGGAAATCGTCGACCTCTATCGACGAGGGGGTTAATGGTTTGCGAATGAATTATGACTCGCGAGGCCACCGATGGCGGAAAAGCACTCCTCCTAATCGAAGAATATCGGTACTTCCATTGAGAAAGCGAATTCTACTTGGACGAACCCCTTGAATGCAGCTTACTCCCTTTAATGCTGGGCACACAATGACTTGCTGTATCTGGAGTGCTAGCCACGGCGACGGCTCTAGGACACTTCCGAGCCGCGTGTGTCTTTTGACAGTTTGAGTACGGCACGGCAGCAACTGACCGGCAAAACACGCGACGAGCCTTTCGGAGAGCGTACGCTGACAGTTCCGATACAGCACTAATACCAATACAGCACTTCGTTGGGGATTACCCCAGCATCTCAGCAGCAACCAGCAGGTGACATTGACAGAAGCCGGGCGGCCCAGCGCGAATAAAAGGGGAAGTTAAGGGTTCCCTCGTCGCGCAAGGAATCAAGTGTTCGAAAACATCCAGACAACACGCGAAACAGATGTTTCGTTCGAAAACATTCAAGAAACGGGAGCGAGAAAATGAGTGTCAAGTAGGCTGTGTGAGAAGTGAGTGAGTTTCCGTTTGAAATTTCCCCTTAACGGGCACTCACCAGCAGCCGCCGATGCTGCATCGCATTGCGTTAGTTTCAACCGAAGGGCTTCTTCTGTCGTGTTTGTATGTTTACTGTGTTTGGAAAGGATTTGGATTTCAAAGTTTCATTTCCACACAACGGTAAATGAATCAAATTTCTTCACTTTGCAATTATGCAACTTTACAAGAACCGGAAGAGCTAGTGGATCTTGTAGTGAAGAATGTGCCAGATGTTTCTTAAGCGAATCTTGTTAAGTTTGATTAAGTACGGCCTGGTCCGTTCTTCTAAGACTAAAATTTTTTTTCTTAAGTCATAAATGGACTCCATTACACACCCAGCGAGACATTTGTGTTCAATCAATTTAGATCATGAACCAAACGGGATCACTGCGATTTTTTTGGGACGCTGTTTGAGTTGAAAACAAATATTTAGAATGTAAAGCTTTAACATAGCACAAGTGAATTAAATAATTAACGATGACATAGATAAAAACAATATACACTGTCATCGATAATATTTTCAAATTTAATTTGTACAAAATATTGGCACAACAATTTCGAAAAAAACAACAATATTCGATCAAAACTGGGTGAGCAGGTATTCGTGGTAGTATTCACGGTGCATCGATGAATTAGAAAATAATAATTCAAATTCTTCAAAGTTTTATACATTATTTTTGCTAGCGTGTGCCCGTAAAATGTTTTCCATAAAAAAGGGTTTTAAATCCTCGCATAATCCTCGACCGGGCCGGAAGGGTTTAGCATTATCGATCTTGGCCGCCCGCCGTCCTCGCCCGTCCGGCTCAAGGTTGGACGAACTTCACCCAGCCCCATCGGGCGGACATAGGATATTATCTTCATCAGCGTCAGCTTAGTGCCACAGAGAGCAGAGCTAGTAGTGGAGAACCCCACCACCTGAAGGCGGGGTTTTGAACTATTTTTAAAGCACTACCCGCACACACTCGAGACTACCAGCGTACTTTCGATTGCCGGTGAGTAGACAAACTTTTCGCGTCACGCCAATTGGCAGGGCGATCGATCGACCCAATAGTGCAGGGTGCAAAAGTCGCCTCCGATGCTGACCGATGGGCGCCAGCCACACACATAGTGTCGTCACACGATCGATTCTCTTTTATATGACCCTTTTTGTTGCTGCCAACCATCGATCGATGGTTGCTGCATCGGACGTGCCAACGACGAGAGACTATCCACTTTTCGTCACTTCGACCCCGTGTCGGGAACCATATGAAAGGGAACGTTGGTTTTTTTTAACGGGCGAGAGACTCGTCTCCGTCTGACCTCTCCGAAGGGCGGCGGATCGGAGGAGATTGAACACATAAACACGTTGAGAATGCGTCATAGACACCGCCGTGCGCCGTGCGGTTCTTGGCCATATAACTTCGGGGGGGCAATTGTAACCAACACAGAATTCACCGACCATAACGCGAAAGAAGAGGTGTGATTGCCGCCGGTTGGTCACTTCGAAATATGATACCTTCCGGTGGCCGCCACTCGTAAGCAGCAAAGCATGTGGCAAAACTAGAGGAGAGTACCGACCACCGAAGTGCTCCACAAAAAATGGGAAAACACACTCGAAGGTGCTTCATTTGCTCGGTGTGTATGCGAGCGTGATGATGGTGATAATTGAAATAGCACCGCGCCATTAACCGGACACGAAATGATATAACGAACGTAGAGAACATGGTGCGGCGCCGCGTGGCCGGCTACTGCAAAATTTTTAAATGTGGCCTAAAGAACTGGCAGTGCCGTAAAACACCGACCATGGCCCCTTCTGCTAATCCAATTTGTTTTTATGCTCCGACAGGAAGAAGCGAGTAGCATAGCGACGTGGCAATAATGGCCCCCAAGTCTTTCGGAGGTTCAGAATTTCGAGAGTCTCTCTGTCAACATGTTTCGGGCGTAGGAATCTTGATCCGATCCGATCCGATCTACTGAGGGTAACCTCAAATCGCTGGCCGGCAGAAGCAACACTGTGAAGGACTTGGTAGAGGAACAATCGAGCATTGTGTGTCAGGTGATTGTTTCACACAAAAAGTTAATGTCTGGTACGCTGCATGCATTGCCGATTGCTTCCAATCTCTCGGCGGCAAGACAAATGTCTCGGGGCACAATAAATATTTAAATTTGCATTGGTATGACTGGTTAGCCTTTCTCACTATCATGGTCATGGTTCTTCATCGAAAATGGCTCAAGATTTTACGGCAGTGAAGAAGACACCACTCGTGTTGAGCAAACGTAAGATGTCTTTGAGGTGCTGCCGGAGACCTCAGAGACTTATCAGCACAGCACCCATAATAAACTTCTCAACTGAAGCGTGATTGTTGGGAAGAGTGAGCTCATTCCTCGGTGACACAACCGCCTCTAAATGGTCACCGGTAATTGGCACAAACTGTTGGCCACCAGCACGATGTGTTTATATTCCGAGTGCGCACTGATTGTGGAGCGTCGTCGTGTTGCAACGAATGTGCTGACGAATATAACGAAAAAATCACCAGAAGATAGAGCAAACGAACCAAACCCATACGCCTGCCTATAGCAAGAGCTCTCCGGGCGTTATTGGAATTGGGTTGATAAGAGAGATATCACAAGCTAAAACCTACGCGCTGTCGTAAAACGAAAGGAGCGGTAATAATTTGAACGCAAGTCGATATCTGCGATATCTAAGGATAAGGATTCGCTTTTTAAATATACGCTCTGGAATGCGGAACTAATCCTAATTTTGTTAATCGCGACCGAGCCTAAGCTTCCATCGCTGGTTTGCAACAACAAGGTGAGGCGCTATCGTAAACTAAACGACCGAATGCCAAGCGCCTTGGGGAGGCTTTACCGATCATTAAACCGATCATTAAATATGCAGCTAGTTTAAAAAAATACGTTAGTTTGTACTTTCATTCTGAAGCGCAACCTTTCGTCACCAAATAGCAAATCATTTTCAAACACCACATCCAAGGTGGTTGACGTTTGATAAATGTTATCCTTGAGATAAATTGGACCACATCGTCCACCATCGCGCGACGAATGATCTTCTCTTCCGAGCGTCACCCGCGGTTCTTCTTCTTGGGGTCCGCTTTAGGTGGCCTACGCCTGCGATCTTGCTTGATGTTTCTCGGTGGGTGAGTTTGGGTTGGTGTTTGATTAATTTATAACCTTGTTTCGCCGGTAGCCGGTAAAAGGTCACCGAAAACGACGGGAAACCAACAACCAACCCAAGATCAAGAAAAGAATGCGATGACGAAGGCGATCCGCTAGAAGTGGGATACCAAAAATACTGATAGACCATAGTTTGTTAACCGCCAAAACCAGTTTTTTAGTATCCAAAATAAAAATTCGGAAATTATCTTTTACTCCGTTGCATCCGATCCGATGATTAAAATATTCATCCGCAATTTGCTAGCCATCAAGGTGGCGGCAAATGCAGATATGAATTCTCTTCTTTCCAATGAATTATTGCACTCCCCGAAAGGCCCCGACATTTAATCGTTTTACGACCGATCCGTGGACCAAACAGATTATGAAACGTGAAGCGACTAGTGTCGAGATGAACGAACGGGTCCCCAAAACGTGGGAAGTGGCCCCGTTTGCGTACGAAGGATAAAAATATAAATGAAACCGTTCTTTTCGCGCGACCCAGAGGCCGACATTAATAAATCGGATGCGCAAACACACATCACACACGTGCTTCGGGTGGAACGTCATCATACACACCATAGAGGCCGACGGGAATTGTTTTCACACATGCCAAAGGCAGGGGGCCAGACCGGAATGTGGTTGGTTTAGTCTCTGCGTTCTCACCGATAGACTAATGAAAATATTCAAATCACACAACTTGGATTTCAGTGTCAAGAGCGCGGGCCTTTCCTTTTCTTGGGGTCAAAGTCAGTGTCCTATTTATGGTAATGATAATGACCGTGCAATGGCTCGCTGACGGACCTTCACAGATATAGCGCACAAGTTTATGGTGAATATGAGGTGCTAAAAATATCCCATTTTCCATCACAGACACACCTACCGCGACTATGTAAACAAGTCATCACTGTGTGTGATGTCCAGTGTGAGGGGTTTGTTCGTTCACCATCAAACTATCGAGAGACCGTCCCGAGGTACCGAACGCAGAATGCAATATATTAACTCGATTGCGACAATCAGCTGTGGCTGTGTGGCTATAGCACGCGCAAGCCCCTTGCCAAGTACCAAGTTCATGTTTGTGTTGACCAATTGTTGAACCAATTTCTTCGTTCCGGTGATAACGTGCGCCTCCGATCGCTAGAGAGCTAACCTTCACATTTTTCTGATTACCAGCCCAAATGGCCCGCCAGCAGCGGCGATAACACGATCGGCAATCAACGGTTCGATTCCGTCATCCTTGACGACGAAGATACGGCCATCTAGCTAGACGGCACGGCACAATAATCGGAATTGAATCGAACAACGCGAACAGAGCATAGATTGCATTGTGAACGATACGATGCCTGATGGTATATTGTTTGGAAATCCACTTCCATTCTCAGTGAGAGAGTTGACCCCACTCTCATTTCGCTTTCGCGAGATAAGCCATTCGACCATTCAAAGTAGCTGTCAAATATTCAAGCAGCTCGCAAGCGCAATAATGGGTCATGAATCACCACGCCAAAGTCTGAGTCCCGCCTTATCGCCCTCAAAATAGAACATTGCAGCACCATTCATCACAAAAAACAGTGGCCCCCTATAACATTGTTTACATCGCCCATCACGAATGTAGTGGCAACACAAGGGGCCCTTCTGCAACAACTATCGACACTGGGCGTTGGAAAATACAATCTAACCTTCCCGGGTTTGTTTGAAAATTAAAAAACGGCATCATAAAGTTGGGTCATGTGTTGGGGCGCGCTTGTAGGTGTGTAGCACTCCACGGTGTGCCGGGTATCGATTAGAATTCAGGGACGTTGCAGTTGCCCCACACAGCTGTGCTGCAACGCTGTGTTTCATGATTCCTTCACACCACTCGATATTCGTTCACGATACGGAAAATTGGATGATGATTGGGAACAAAGTGGATAACTTTAAGTAGAACTCGAACTCGAACTGAGGGCGCGTGATTTTTTCGAGGCTCCTGCACATCCAGAGTGATGCCAGATTTTCCGTTTTCCATTTCCAGCGCTGCCGACGAACCGGTCGATCCAACAACGACAATGGCGCGATAAACAAACCGAACACGAGCTCCCGACACCGACACTTCAACTCGAAACTGTACAACGCACGGTGCACAACTTTCCACAAACACACCAACATTGGGCCCGTGGCATCGTCGCGATTATAACGCCAACATTAGCCCAAAAATTCACCGACGACCGGCGCGACGCCGCGAAGGTCGCGATCTTCTTCCCGCCACGACGTGCGGGATCTTATTCTTTCTCGGGGTTTCGCCGGCCATAAAAAAACACCGTCGTGACCTTCAGTGCTCACAGAACACAGCATTGCACGCGATTCTCTTGCTTTTTTGTGGGTTGGTTGGTGACAAAAATTTAAATAATTTCACCACACGCGCGCGGACACAACCATGCGATCGATGTGGGGCTCCCCACACTTTGGGGGACAGCCGCTACATCTATTTCACTTCTTTCTGTAAAATGGCCAATTGGTGCCCATTGTCACCTTTGACTCTGGCTGCCAACACACTCGGAACGGACAACAACCAAAACACTAGAAACTGTTTAGTGATACGCGCGCGATAGGTTTCCTTTCTCGTGCCGTGAAATCCGAACTCCTTTCTCGCGAGTGAAATCCGCGCGTTGCGCTCGCGGTACGTGTAATCGGTTTCACTATCCCGTCAAAACTGCGGCGGCGGCTTCATTCGAGCTCCATACTCAGCTCAGTGATGCCGTGAGTGCCGTGGAGCGCACGAGAAAAAGAGAGAGAGTGCCTGATGTATAGGGTAGTCCTCGGAAGATTTTTTTTCTTTTGGTTATAACGCACAAGAGGCTTAATATTTTTGAACGCTTGAATGTTTATTCGAAAGGTTCATTCGTGACATTTGTGTATAAAAAAACATTTTGATTGCAAAAGTTAGGAAATATGAAAAACTTATTTCCAAAGTGATAGGTCTTCAATTCAAATGGTACCATATTTGAAAAGCACATTTCATTTAAGCTCATTTTCACCGCGGTGGCAATGTTGATAAGCAGATTTGTCGTTTTTGGGGTTCGGAAAACTCACACGCGCTCAAGACTATTGAAGGTCTCAAGACCTACACTCACATTGGATCAAGATAGGTCGAGATAGGACCAGATACAATCAAAAGTGTACTCAAAAGCAGGTGCAGCGAATGTGCTTCTCCTAAGCCAGCCGTGGGCGATAATTCGTCCAAAATTGTTTTACATAAAAAATGTAATGAATGAACCTTTTGAATAAACGTTCAACTGACGAAAAATATTAAGTCGTTTTTATTTTACAGCCTAATAAAAAAAAAAAATATCTTTCGTGGCCCACCCTGTACTAAAACCAGTGAGAGAGCGAGGCCAGTGAGATCGCCATGACATCACTTCGTGCCCGTACACAGGTCGGGGCAAAAAAAGACATCATCTCGGAAACACTTGCGATAGGTTTTCGTGAAGCGTCAACATTGACCAGGTGTCCTCTGTAGGTTGAGGCTTAAGTAGCATCATCGACAATGAGAAAAGCGATAGAAAATAAAGATGAATGAATTGAGCCCCGAGAATGCGCTCGGTAAACAAATACGACCGGAGAGGCGCGATCTGCCGATTCGATGGTCACTACCAACCGGACAGCCATGTGACGACACGCACTTATGGAGGGGTATGATGTCAGACACTATAAATAAGCGAGCGATGCACGCTTCGGTGGATTTTGAAGGCGCGCGCGACCGAGCTTTTCGCACAGTGTGGTGGTTATGGCAATTATAAGCTTCGCGTTTTGACTGCAAAGGTTAATAGGCGAAGAGAAGGCGCACATCAAGAGATGCGTTTGCCAGAACTCTGGACCGATCGGCAAACCGAGGACGTTCTCGTCTTGCGCAGCGCAGAATTTTTCGTGGCACTTTTTGTGCCCTAACAAAGAATTTCTCAAATGTGTGGGAATCGAGACAAGATAGGGAATATCTCCGACTGTGGCATTAAGTTTATATGACGCAACACGAAAAACCTTCAAACTCGGCATGGCGGCGGCATTGGGAGATCGAGAAGCCGCCACCGCGAGTTGAAACGAATTGCAATTTAAGCCTACCCACCAACTACTCGTGCTGTGGCGCCGTGTAGCTCCTACGCTTCAAAAAGCCTTCGGGGCAAAATATCTGACGTAAGAAAATGAAATGGCACTTAAAAATTTAAAACGAAGTCGTAAAATTATACGGTATGTCCCGTGAGCATTTACAAACGACATTGTGACATTGTGACAACATCAGCAATATGCGCATGTCAAGGATCGATCGAGGTAATGATAACGAACAGAATAACGAATAGTGTAACTAAGCAAAAAAACTTAGAGAGAAACGAAAATTAAACAAATGAACCTTCAAAAATTGGTTGCGATTGAAATAGAAAGAAACGATCACCAGGAAAGGACTTGTTCAATCAATTGGGGGAAAGAACGAGTTTGGCAGTTATAATTGCCTAGGCAAACGCACATAATACGATATTGACGACGAAACGCCACCGTGAACAGAAAAGCAAACAGAGACATCTTCATTATGCTCAAATTCATTCAAAACGTCTACACAGTCCCATAGCGTCAGTCGTCTATAATAGAAACGGTGACGACACGTGCGCCCACGGTCCACCAAGATCGCTTTTTTGTGACAAAAACGGATGTCCACATCTGCGACAAAAGCTGGTGATGTCAACGGCGTTAGTCCACGAACTCGATGTCCACCGGAAAGGGCGGTAAGGTGAGCTCACAAAATCGACCGACCAAACGGAGCCGGTTTTAAGCGGAGTTGGACAAGGTGACGCTTTTTTAGTGATTCGATTCCTGGTTGGCGCGGACCATCAAGTCGCAAGAACTGGTTCTGATTTTTGCATAATATTGCACGCGTACGCAGGAGCTGAATTTGAATCTGTTGCCGTTTGGTGACCTTAAGACTAGGATGCAGTCACCGGCAGTCACGTACCCAGGAATTGGTTGGAACTTTATTTTATTTATTTAATTTTTTGGATCATTTTTATATTCGCAGTGAGAGTGTCAAAAGAGGACGCTTCCTCGTAGGAATTTCGGGTAAAATGAATAAACTAAACACACAGTGCTACAAATCAGCTCTACGACCCTCGAAGATGGTGCACTATTTTCCGATTATTTTTCTGTTGTTAACTGAATCAATTGACATTTTGTCAACTCGAGTTCAAAAGTTCACTGATTACTCCGATATTGAATTTCCTCCATCCCATTATGAACATCCATCTCCAAAAGGACTTGGATCCTATTGTAAGGACCAATCTTAAAGCAAATTTGCAGCTCTGTGCATTGTTTAATAATTCTTCTAATACAAATAGGTTGGGTTGTCGTCTACTTACCAATCCGTCCGCGCCATTCACTTCAATAGCCGTCCTAAGCCGTTGGGTTAGTTGCTCGACGAGGCCCTCGAAACGACCGTTGAGCGTGTCGAGCCGTTTCGAGTATACGTCCGTCGCACCGGGATCAGCGTCCGCCGGACGCAGATCGTGCCGAGGAGGCGAAAAGCTTGGTCGCACCTCGGTCAGCCAGTCGATATAGTGGACACATTTACCATCGTAGATCTACTCGTGTTACATTTTTGGACATTGTTTTGGTTTACCGCGTCGGTTGCGCGCAGTTTGAGACGATCGGCGATCGGTTATCCGGTGATCAGGACCGGAAGCCGTGTTGATGTTGACGGATTCGAATTTGTGGACCAAGATTTCAGACGAGCACGAGGAACGAAGTGGTGACGTCAGAGCGCCGATCGACCGCGTTCATCGATCGTGTGATTGTTTCAGACATTTGGTTTGCATATTGGTATTATCGTGTTTAATATGTGTGTGTAAGTGTACATTGAAATTGGAGTTATTATATGGATTAGTTTCGGCATTTAATAAATATAGATTCGCATCAAGTTATTGCGGGAAGTTGGTTTGAGCATCCGTTGATAAGTAGGAAGCGGATCGAATAATCATCGGTATGACTCCTGGGTGCGAACACTTTCGAAGCGCCCTCTGTTTAACTTCATTTGGAATTTTCCTAGAAGTAGGTCCAATTTTGATCGCTACTTATCAACAGCGAACGGAAGGAATTTTCAAAAGTGAAAGAAAAGGCGGCGGATCGCGAGATGGGAAAACACAGTCAGCCGGAGTTCGGACACTGGAGGCGGATACGTTTGTGTATGGTCAGGCGTTGGCGCGAAAGCCTGTCGCTGTTCCCAGACAAAACCCCATATCTCCAGATCGATAGCATTGCACCCCCAAAACACACGCAGTTTTCTACGGAACAATTCGTTAGTCAATGTATTGCAAGAAGGAATTAAAGACTTTCATTTGCTACTGGTTTTGTGGTGCGTTACATACCGAAAAATGGTGGTGTCAGCAAATTGGGGTTCAGTTTTAATCACAACTACAGTCTGCGCGCGTTTCGGGGTACTATCGAGTGGAGACAGTTGGCACAAATTAATGAATGCAGACAGTCTGGAGAAAGATGGACGTTTCGACCTTTCAATGGGTCGTTGCTCCCTTGATTCGATTCGAAGCATCGATCGGAACTATGTTGCCCATTTTAGGGGGATGAAAAGCTTAACCAAGCTAACCTCTATTCGGAACAACCCGACACCAAGTGGCAAATATGCGGTAAATGCAAAGCGCGCAGCAAAGGTATTAAGTGGATAAAAAGCATCCTTAACTCTAGGAAGGCGGCAATCTCCTTTCACCGAAATGTGTGCTCCTATCGACGCGCGTTGCATCCTTATAAATCGCAAAACACTAACGCAACGGACTCTCAGTCGCACACGTACACACACTCTCACGATCACACACATGTACAAAACGTACACACTTAGGCGCTATAATAACAGCAGAAAGGACCGATCGACCCGCACAGCAAACGAAAAAAGCGATCCCGTTTTGCTAGTTGTCACCCGTAACAGGACGTCTTTACAGCGAAACACAATAACCAGAGAAAAGACACGACGAAATGACGACGACGACGACGATTTGGCCGGATTTAAACAGCGATGGGGGAGAGCTCGTAAAGAAGCACACAACAGTATTTGGGGTGAGAAAATTCTTACACTTTTGATAAGGATCGGGAGGACGATAAAACGAACGCTACAAAAAGAAAATCGGGGATAGGGGAGAAAGGGATACCTTGCGCCAAACTACGTACCTTAGCTTCTCGGATCAAGCGGCCACCGGTGAGATTCACCTGTTCAACCTTCGGAATACGCTCCACCGTTTCGCCAAGCATCGACTGCTCAACGATCGACGTAAACGAGGAACGAAGGAACGGAGAAAGAGACGACGTAGGGATCACATATCCGGATCGGATTGCGCAGATCGGAGTACGTCGAACAGACACAGTGTTGTGAAGGACGTGGTGGACGTGTGTATTGCATGTAATAATTGTTGTTGTTTGTTGTTTGGAGGTGGTGATCGTGGTGGTGGTGGTGTTCGTGGTTGTTGTATATTCGTGAAGATTACGCATTTGGTTTCCCCATTCGTTAGCAGGGAAGGGAAGAAGAATAAATAAATCAATGCATTAGTAGGATGTTATGTACCAAACACTACAAATTAAAGGTAAAACTAAGGTTAA
Organism: Anopheles bellator; assembly: GCF_943735745.2. Classification (NCBI taxonomy): domain Eukaryota; kingdom Metazoa; phylum Arthropoda; class Insecta; order Diptera; family Culicidae; genus Anopheles; species Anopheles bellator. Next base: position 22,107,606 of record NC_071285.1, on the reverse strand, counting down.
CTTTTGTGACAAACTACCGGAAACTATTATCAAAATACGCTAACGATAAATTTTGGTGTCTACATTGTTATCCTTACTCTGGGCATTACTCTTCTTGAAATATTCGGTTATTTTAGTGATTCCTACTCGGGGCGTTGTAACTGTGTCTCTGTGGCAGATAGTGTTGTGTTCTGTGCTTGGCAATTATTTGAGAAGCATCTTCTAAACATCGTTGAAATGGCCTTTAAGTCGTTCAAGTGGAAGTTACGGTGGAAGTGTGCTCTTGTTAAAGAGATATTATTTGATCGTTCCGTTACTAGTTTTATCCAACCCAAGGTGTCCGTTCTCCTTGCTTCAGGGCGTGCATTTGTCATTAGTCTTTGTCGTGTACTAGAGTGTCGAAAAGGCTAATATGGTGATCCTCTACCTTCGCGCTCTAAACCTCCGTATGCCTCTACTTGAGGGGTTGCAGTTAGTCAAGAGTAGTTTCGTGTTCTAAATTGGTAAACCATTATCCTTCTAAATAACCACTACTTGTTGGTAATTCGTTGTAAAAGTGTGTGTAGATAGGTTTGCCTGTTTTCTGCTAACCCTTGACGAACACGGAAATGGATGAACAATGATTTCTCTCTTTCTCTCTCTCACAAACACATTTTGTTGTTTTCTTGTTTCATCATCATTAATATCGCCGAAACACAATACTCTGTTCCAATTTCTCCTAACAAACTTCTCCTGGCCGTCGAATGTGTGTAGCTAAAAAGGTTTGTAAAAATGACGCAGACCTACAGCTAGCGGTACTTACATCGAGCTCCCGCGCGGATGTCGCCGTCGGAAGAGCCTGCAGCTTTTCCGTCTGTTTCTCCACCCAAGTCTCCTCCACGACAATGCTGGTTTGCAAGTTTTTCATCAATCCGATTGCCGTCTCAACGCTTCGCATCCTGCAATAAGACGAGAAGAGATTTCGGTTGAAGAAAAGCCGCAACATTTAAAGGACCCGAGAAAGGGTAACCCACCGATCAGCGAGCTGCCCGCAGAGGTTGTTCCAACGAGTGTTCAGACGTTCCACGTTCGAGTGGAGGCGCTTCAGGTCACCCAGCACCTTCGTCGGTACGCCCATGCGGCCGAGCTGGTCAGCCGAGTCGTTCATCTTGTCCATCTCGGACTGTTGGTTCGAGATGGTCTCCTGGATCGCGGTCAACCGCTTGTACACCTCGTACAGGCCTTCCTGCGTCGACGGTAGCTCCAGCTGGCGGGACAGTCGGCCTTCCAGATCGGAAATGACCTGTTCGTTGTCTTCCAGCCCCGCCAAGGCACCTTCGAGCAGCTTCAACCGGTCGCCGTGCAGGACGGCCTGAGTGTTCAGCTCTTTCCACAGATCCATCAGATTGTCCAGGCTCTTCTTCAGGGCCGGCGTCTTCAGCGTGATCGTGCGGAACGTTTCCTGGAGGTGTTTTAGGTCCGGTTCGAGACAGCCGAGGCGCCGCTTGTAGTCCTCCAGGATTTGCACCGTGTGCTCGAGCGAGTCGAGATCGCGCGGCATTGGAGACAGGATGATGTGGTCGAGCTCGCGGGCCATTTCTTCGAGGCGCGTCTTCAGTGAAATGCATTGCTCGGTAAAGATGCGGCTCGCTTGTTTACTCTCCTCTGCAGAAGACCAATGGATACCCTTGATTAATGCCAAAATTCGAAAACCAAACCAAATAGCTCTAAATGAATAGTTGCTGCAAACAGCTCACCGCGAAAGGATCTAAACCGAAATACACCCTTCATTCCTGGTTCTTTAGATTTCACTAGTATTGACCGAAAAAGCTCACACAAAATGATTCCAAGTGATTCGCAAACAGCAAACACGAACTTCCTCCGATCACGCCAAGAAACCGACTGACCAGCGCGTGCGTCTTGGGTCGATCGTACCTCGCATGAAGAGGAAGGCCTGTATATTTCTTCACCAGCCATAAATATACCTCCTACCTATGATCGCCATTAAATGACACCTTGTTTGGGAAAACAATTGGAAAATTAGGGGGATCCCATCAACAAGTGGGCCTCTACCAACAAGTGGGCCCCCGCTAAATGAATATAGCAGAGCATTTTGTGAAGTTAATCAAATGACATTAACATTTGATCCGGCAGATCGTCGCGCCAAAAAATGGCGCTCCCGACGCAGTAATTGGGCTCATAACTCTCGTAACCCTGCCGAGTCGATCCAAAAACGAAGACGTTTGAGAAGGCGTGATCGAAACTCGATCACCACACGCTATTATCCAATTAATCCGGTCGCAGTTCGTAAAAGAAGCGAATCCGTTTCGCTAAGATGCCTCTCTTTTGGTGAAGCTCAAAAATGAGCTCGGTTTATAATACAAACACTTTTTACAAAAACATTCATAAGCACAGATAATCGCAGACGTGCTCTTCTACATACCTTCCGCTCTGGCACGTTTCTCGAATTCATCAAACAACCGATTGACTTCGTCCATCTCGCGACGCAGCCGTCGCAGCTGCGGATCGGCCGGGTCACCCTCGGCCAGCAGCTTGTCGGCGTCGTCATTCAGTGCCCGCCGGATGGCGGTCCGCTGCTCGGCGCCCATCGCCAGGAACTGCTCGAAATCCCAGCCCTTCACCACCTTGATCGTAGCGAAGATCATGTTCTGGCGCAGGCGCAGCTGTTTCTTCTGCCACAGCGCCACAGACCGGTCGAACAGGCGCTTGAGCCGATCGGCCGCTTCAATCGCTTCCTGGTCGGGCGGCGGCAACAGCAGGCACACCCCGTGGACGGAACCCTCGACACCCTTCGCCGTTTTCACGCGCCACTTCACGCGCCCGGACGTGTCGAGCAGGGTGCAGCTTTCGTTTTTGTCCAGCGAAATGTTGCCCTGCTTGTAGGAGCAGATCGACTGCACGGTACACTGGCGGTTGACAGGCTGTTTGCGCTGCTTCAGGGGCACCACTGCGGTCGCCTGGTGTTGCAGCTGCGCTATCGTTTCGCCGAACGCGTTCAGCTCCTCCCGAATGTCCTGCATGCCGCGCAGCAGAGCCTCGCCCTGATCGAGCGTGAACTCCGACTGCGAGTACTTGCTGTTCAGGATCTCGTCACGCTTCGTTAGCCAGCTCTCGGCTTCGCGTACCTCGTCGAAAAACGAGTGGTAGTCGGTGGCGTGCTTCAGGTGCACCTCCAGGCACAGTGTCAGCTGCAACAACCAAGACCACTGCGACTGCAGGGCCTGCAGATGGCCTTCGATACATTTCGAGGCCGGGTGCGACTGGACGAGGAGCGCTTCACCCCGGTCGAGGATCGTTGCGAAGTGCATCTCGCGCTTCTCCAGCTCGGACATGAGATTCTGTCGAAAAACGAAACAAACAAGCGGTTAAGAGAGGGGCATCGCCAAGCGGAAGCTTAATGAGTGGTGTTGCCTGAAACGAGCACACTATAAAACGAACATTCAAACCAAACCATTGTACAGAAATACTCTAAATCCACTATCTACACAACACGGTGCTTTACACCCTTCTTGCATCAGGACATCAACCAAAAATACAGATAAAATAGGGGGACACCGATTACGACGGAATGGAAATGAAAACAACGAAAGCTACCAAACGACATAACTGGGCAACGAAACGGGGGATCAGAGAGGGAGAGAGAGAGCGCTACTTACTTCCTCGCCATTTCCGTACGTACGCTTGAAAGTAGACTTTTGAGGTTAGAATTTTGTGGCACAATGTGGGTTAGAAGGGTCACGCGCAATGCGGGTCGCAGATGAGCGTCGAGAAAAATGAAAATAGGAACACGGGTTTGGCTCATTAGTGAGGTGAGTTACGCAGGGGGAAACAACAACGACAGCGACATCCGGAGCGCAATGCCTCAGCGCACACCTACCTCATAGTACCGATGCACCGCGGAGAGGTCCAGGTTCTTGTCCGCCCAGTCGCGGCTCACCTCGATCTGTTCGCGATCGTTCAGCCAGCTCAGCTCGGCCGTGGCCGTCGTCAGGAAGTCGACGAGCGCGTCCAGGTCCGAGAGCCGCTTGGTCGAGGTGCTGAGTAGCTCGGCGTACACCTTCTGCAGCTGGCTCAGCCGCTGGCGGTACAGCTGCTGCTCTTCGCCGCTGAAGTTGGACACGTGGCGCTCGCACTGTGCAATTTTAGAGTGGAACTGATCGATCACTTTGTGCTCGTGCTGGTGGCGCTCCAGTTCCACTTTGGCCGACGGCAGATCAGACCCGTAGTCAGCGCTGTGAAGATGTTTCTAAAATGACAGGCACAACGTTAGTACTTCGAAGTCGTCTCTCTGCAGTAAAGACTTACCAATTTCGTTTGGCACCATTCGGTGTACTCCTGCAGATCGCGGAAGTAAGGGTTCGTCCCGATCTGTCGTGTTTCGGTCACGACGCGCGTTTCCTTCGTTATCGTCGTCTCCTGCACCGGGTAGCTGAGCCCGGACAGCTTTTGTACTAGGCTAGTGTGGAATGTGGTTCGCAGCTGCGACCAACGTTGATGTAGCTTGGTGACCCTGTGGACAAACGAAATCAAGAGTGAGTTAAAGAGATCGCTACTCGACAAATAGTAGTTACTTTTTGTGCAGGTCGTTGGCCTGCGGGTAGCGGCCGTCTTTCAGGTTGTGACAGTCGTCGTTCATCTCCCGCAGCGGCTGCTCCAGATGGCGGATGTCAGCCTCGAGACCCTCGACGATGTTCTTCGCCTCGACCGGATGCAACCGCTCGATCCGCCGGCTCTCCTCTGAGATTCGTGTTTCGGTCTTCGTGATGATCGTCTCGGTGTGCTTGTACTCGCGCTGCACCTTCTCGGCCAGCTTCTGCAGTCGCTCGAGCCGCTGCACTTCCTGCTGTAGGATCATGTCGCGGTCGGCGAGCGCCGACATCAGCCGGTGCCAGGCCTTCTCGAGCGCCTCCGGACGCAATTCCGTCTCGACGTCCACCTCGCCGATCGACTCGAAGTACTTCTCCAGCTCCTTGTAGATGGAGAACAGGTGCTGTTTGTCGCGTTGCCGTGGCGGAACCTCTTCGGTACGGAACCGGTTCAGGTCGGACAGCAGGCGCTTAAGCTCGATCAGCGTGGTCGGGAAGGCACGCTCCTGCAGCAGCGAGGTCTTCTCGCGGCACCAGTACAGTAGGGTTTGCGCCTGTTCGCGGTACTCCTGCACCCGCCGCTGGGAGTCCATGTCGAACAGCGGGTGCATCTGCGGTGGCTCCGGGAACACATCGTACAGCGAGCTCAGATAGGTTATCATCGACTTCTCATCCGGTTCGTTCGTGTCCACATCTGCAAAGGAGTAAAGAACACTTAGTGCCATTGCCAAACACGGGTAATCCATCCAAAAAGAATCCACCAATGGACATGGATGGATTGTCGGCCCAAATAAAGATGTCCACCCACCGCGACGGTTTCGAGTAATTTAACCTCAATTGCACAGTGACACAATGGTTGCCCACGGTCACCTTCAACAGATATTTCGTCTTTTGGTGAAGGCCAAATTGCAACGAAGGCCAAAGGAGGTGGGTTTAAGTTGTATCCCAACATCATTCGGGTACGTTGAGCCACCATTTTCCAAATCCACAGCACTGAGAGAGGCTGAGAACGAAATTAAGGTCTCACCATGTTTGAGTGTTCGTTTACTTATAGGACTAATTCAAGTGGCCTTTTTGACCTTCGATCCCAAAAAGGGCGTGAAGGCGGTGGACTAACGATCACGATTTTTCAATTTTTCAACACACTAGCTGGTACCTGTGACAAGGCTTTTCAAAGCTCGGTTGGTGGAGAAACCGAGCCGAATGCCTGTGGTTTGATTAAATATCAATAAAATGCACGCATCTCCTGCAATATCAGGATTTCTATTAATGTTGTACAAGGGTTTGTAAGCCCCAACGCTACGAAGGCAATGTAAAAACGCATTCCAAAGAAACTAGGTCCCAAAATGGAGTGTGAGCTCGTTCACAACCTGAGAGCGTGAAATATTGCCCTCGGGGTGCAACCCACCCCAGTCCCTTAACGGCTTACCCTAAGGGGCAATCACATAACTGACGAGAGGTTAGGTGCTGTGACAAACGCGCTGGTACTGTTTGATCATGCCGACTCGACGTCCGGGGCGAAAAACGCGGAGGATCCGCACGGGCGTCCATCGGTCCAAAACAACTCAATCAGCGCCTTAGAAAAACTTACCTTCCGGATCGAGCAGCCGCGTAACGCCGTACTCCTTTTCGACCACGTGGAAGGCCACCTCGAGCCGCTCCCTCGGTCGCCGCGATCGTGATTCTCGCCAGTCGATCAGATCGGGCCGGTTCCGGTGGATCAGCGCGGAGAACGCCAGCCCGTCGCGCCACGAGCCGGTGAAGTCGTTTACCCGTACACCCGGGTATTTGGCCGTCGAGCGGCGGGCCCATCGCAGCAACGCTTCGCGCGCCGTGAGATTATCCTCTTGCCCAACGACAATGTCGGAAATCTGTGGTGAGTGAGACAAATTGAAAGGTTGAAGAATGTTAATAAATATAAAAAAGGCTCGCGAAGAAGAACCTGCTTCGATTTCTTGTTTTGCAACCGACGAAGATTGACCGATACGATGAGTTTATCAGCGAAGCTTCCTATAAACGTACAAAATCATTTAAAATACTACAAAAGTTAACGTGAAAACCAAACTGGGAAACACAAAAACTCAAAAATTCGGATGTAAAATATTCATCTGTAAACAGACGAAGAAGATACAAAAGATGAACAATAAAACCTACTGAGCATAAAACAAAGAGTAGAACAAAACATAAAAAAGCATCGAAAAAGTCTTCTGTAATAATTTGCAAAATGATACAGTCATAGATGATAGATGCAAAATGATACAGTTATAGTTTTTCAATGTCAGGAATGGTACAATTCGTTTATGTTCATCATAAAACATTATATGAAGCTAAAAAGATTGCATAAAGAAAGCAGATGAACAAACAGATAGAAGATGATAAATTAGAGTAATAACAGTAAAATAAAGTCGTGCTATTTGGCAAAATAAATAATCGTGAAAAATGGAATCATTTGCTCTAGAATGTACAGTGTGAGCGAAAACATTCAAACTGTTCCGTTGATTTTTCTCACGCTTTTTCCCTGAGTAAAAAGGTTTTTCGCTCGATTTTACTAATTAAGAATGACAGGAAATAACGGCACCAGTGTGGCCGAGGTTTGTCAATTGCATTACGTGCGACCACTGGGAGAAAAATGGCACATTCTAAAGTTCAACAGTCCATCAACAAACAGCCCATTCGCTATGCGCAACAGGTGGAACAATGCACAGGCGGCGTGCATTGTGATGTTGTGCACCTACACACATAATCGCTCTTGGTTCTGTACAATTCAATGTCAATTGACTGCGATACCACAACAGACCATCCGACTATCGTTTCCATTGTAAAACGCAAATTAAAGGTCGGTAAATGAATTCAAAATATGCATCTACTTCGTGTACAGAAATGAGAAAAATCTTTCTAAGTGTATAGGTAATAAAACTTTTCAGAAACTAATTGCAAACCTCGTTTCACAAAAAACTATTCGCTGACCTGTCGCGGATCTAGATGTCCTAACGAGCAACAAAGCTCCCCAGACAAGGTTACTCCCCGGTTAGACGACGACGACGTGTGCGTGATCTCTCTCTCGCTCTGTAGTGGATAGTCTGTACCCGAAATGACTGACTTGGCTCCCCCCTGGCGCGCTGTCACGGTGCACTGACAGGTTTTAATTGAATTAGGGAAAACTAATTAATTCATTTAACTGTCAATCCGACGTCCTCCTTTGTGGTGCCCGCTATGGCGCTGCTGTTGCCCATGTGTCTCACCTTCGAATGCTGGCTCATTTTCGGGCTCTAATCTTCTTTCTGTAAATTATGGTTTCTCCTTCTAGGGAGCACTCAATGTCCATCGTAAACCGATTCTCTGACCCCCCCCTTCACATAAAGACGGGTTTAAGGCGGGCAGCCCACACAATCGTTCTCGGTCGTAACGTCGTGCAAACCCCGATCTCTCTATTGGGCATGATGAATGATATTTGGAGGCAGCAGCAGCAGCAGAAGTCAAGAAGAGCATAACCAGAGGTGGTACGCGCATAATGATTTAAGCACGATCGGTTCGATTAATAGTGCACGATCGTAATAGTAATGGGCGGCGAAGGATGAAGGTGAAACTGTGTGCTGAGCATAAATGTTTCAATCATGATGGGAAACATATTTACGATGAAAGCCATACTTTAGTGGCTGGAAACAATTACATCCTTTTTGGTTTTGGCGTTAGTTGAAAGTTTATGTAAATATTTATTTATAAGATTTGTAAGAAATAAAGAGAATAGCAAAATAAGTTTTATTTTGCAGATTGCTATGCAAAAAATCAAAATAAACATTTTTGAGCATTACTAGCAAAAGTAGTTGTTGTTTTGCCAGCCCTTAATTTTTTCGTATTTATTTCCTAAAAAAATAATAAATTTCCTGTTTTGTTTTTCGACAAAGCTCTCGTAAAAAAATAAAAAATTGCGATTTAACAATAGCAGCTATCTGTTTAGTTGCTAGCATATTATACAGATCACCCAAAAGTGTATCACCCGAAACACTGCTGACACACATCCAACAACTGTCATGTAACGGAGAACTCGGATGTCATGTCGCTACATACGAGTGGAAGGTGTGTGTAAAACGACTCCACAAATTTTATAGCAGCAGCAGCAGGGAAAAAAAGGTGTCAGGTGAGTGTCACGCTTCACGGATCGATGATGGATTGGTTTTCAAACAAACCCACCTCCGATTGTCCTGATCACTTTTGAAACATTAGACACATCAACACATAACTCCGAGACGGTTCGTAGCCAACATAAAAGAAAAACAAAACAAAAACGCCGTAAGAAGGTTGATAACCAGCTCCGAGCTCCGTCGTCGTTGGCGAACTCCTAAATGAATGTTTATCGACTTCCTAAAGCATCATAAAAATCTACACCCCATATCGGTGGCGGCGGCGGCGTCGATGTCAAAAACAAAACGAATAAGGGTTCCTTCCTAACGAACGACCCTCCTTTTTTGGGGAGGGTGCGCGACCGTAAACCATCACACACGGGCACACATAATTCACGCAACACAATATAGCCATCGTTTCTCGACTTGTGATTGCGAGACGGTGATGATGATGATCCTGAGGATGATGATGATGTTGCTTTCCTAATCGACCCTCTCTACGGGGCGTATGGCACCATCGAATGCCACCGGTTGTCTTCCTTTTTGGAAAGAACAAAAAACGACCTACCCGAAGAGCAATACTAAACAAATCCATTATCCGTAGGCGCCCTCCCATAGCTGAGAAAAAAGACAAAGAACGCCACGAATTAACACCAACAACTTGAATAGACTTCAGTGTGTGGGGGGGGTCTCTCTAGTGGAGAGCATAAAATGCCAACCCACTGGTCTCGGCTGGCAGGTTTCGTGCTTCGGCATCACAGCACTCACTGGTCTCGGCTGGCAGGTTTCGTGCTTCGGCATCACAGCACGGAATGTGGTTCTTTTCGATCAATTCAGTTTCGACTCGTAACACCGTAAAAATTGGGAATTTATTTAAAATTTTAACAAAAATGCATTATTTTCTTGAGCATTGAACGACTGCACCGTGACGCCACCCAATCCCGGGGGTTGTTGTTTGGAAAAATGGACATTTTCCTAACAGCTGTTCGGCTACTTAATCGACCAGCCATTCACAAGTCGCGCAAGAATAGCGGCTTGATAGCGTGTGATTAAAATCGCCCTCTCTCGTCGGGACGACGAACCAAGAATTCGGTTTAGCTCCTGCTGCCTCTGGAAGGCATTGGATTCCGGTCGATGGGTGGTGGTGGTTTGTTTGTGAACTTCGCCCGATGCGAGCTGCTCAATAAAATAAATCAATCCCACACGATGATCGTCCGCTTCCGAACGGGTGATCTTAAATGGTGCGGCGTTTCGCTATGATCGCAATAGGCAATCGAGACATTTTAGTAATCAATCGTGGTTCACGTACACAACAACAATCACTGTGGACTAGGACAATGTGTGTGTTTGTGCGCACCATTGATCGGCGTCAAAAGACCGGTGGCCCTCGGGACGAGAGGCGTGTTACAAACGTGACACATCTCTCTCTCCGTTTATGAGAGCAGCGCCCACAGAGCGATGAGAGGGCCTTACAAAAGAGATCAACAAACAAGTACACAACGACCCCGTCACAGTAAACGCGCGGTTGGTCGAAGGTAATTGTTCGCTTCGAGCGTGTGTAACATATGATTGTAAACATTGAACGAACGATCAACACGACCACCATTACGAACAAAACATAGACGAGTCCAATAGCGACACCAACTCATCGGGCCAGAAGCACAGTTCGTCGTTTGCGCGTCGTTGAAGTCTTTCGTTTCGAAAGCCACACCAACGCAGATTTCGAATCGCAAATTGAAATCATCGCTTCCCGTTTTGCGCTCTGTGTGCATCATCGTCGTTTGTTTCATCGTCATCATCATCGTCGTTTTTTTGTTACACGATGACCTTGTTGTATGATGTTCTCTGTTGTTGTCATTGTTAGAGCTGCAGAAATAATGCCACAATAAATGTGGCGAAGGAATGCAGCAATAAATGCCGCACATGCTTTCGGGCTCAACAACATCCTGCATTCACTCACTGGTTGGATCGGCCCAGGGTTATTAGTTTTGAGGAACGCTACTTTCAAGTTTATTTTTCGGAAATACCAGCAACGTCGAACCGACTGTTAGGAAATGAGCAGCGGCCTTATCCAAACCACGAGTAAGGCGGGATCCATTTGAAATGCCTATTACTGCATGTGTGGGCTTTTCTTGTACTCGGCATATCAACCTGGATTGAGATTTATCTTTTATGTGGCTGTGTCCAATAGATTAATCTGTTGGATCGTATCCTGTTTTTACAATCCAATAATGACTGATGTTTATTATCTAATAGTGCAGTGAGTCTATTTGGAAAAAATAGACCAGCATAATTACATAGTTCCCCAGTTATATATAGTTCAATTTTGGGGACGTTTAGCAAACCGAACAAGCTTCCCGTCTAATAAAGAACAAGCTTCCCGTCTAATGGGCTCAAGAATGGATTTACATCATTATTCCATTGAGTTGCTTTGAATTGAAAGGATTTTCTTCGCCAGACTAAGGAAACGCGTTGATTTGAGAGCCGCATAAGTAAGGGAATAGTTCGAATTATTGGGAAAAAAAGATTAGGAAAAGTCAAATATATACGCTTTTTATGGACAAAAAACTGGTTAAACCGTGTAGCATTGAATGCAACTTGGCTTTAAATGTTTGCCTTGAATGTCCTCGCAGTCGAGAAAAACATCAAGTCCAAGGGTTCCTCGCCAAGCTCTCAGTAGCTTCTCAAATGACTGAGTACCATGTAACTTCAGGCTATTCTCCATGTAACCAGTACTCCAGTACCATGTAACTCAAAATTATATTATGTTATTCTAAAAAAGTCATCTCAGGACAGGAGAGTTCTGAATTTTGTAGAAATTGATCAGAGAAACGTTTACTTCTCAGATTGAGTCTGTTGGGAAAAGGATTACTCTCTAAGGTTTCTTGAGGTTCAGGACGGCGATTCCAACATCAATTTGAGAATCGAAGACTTAGTTTCGAAGGTCTATCGAAAGGGGAAAAGGGAGGAAAGGGTTTAACAGGGTACCTTCGCCCGCTTGCCATCGGTTCGGCCGGTGCGCATATAGCCAATTTCGGTCGTCTTGACGTCCCGGTTCTGCCGGATCATGTTCTCCGCCTGCGCCGCCTGTTCCTCGGCTCGGGTCAGCGTCGTAATCTTGCGCACGATGTGAGTCGTCATGCGCCGCTGCCCATCGGTGGCCCGCTGCGACGTCTTGGTCGTCTCGAGCGTGCTTCCCAGCACCTCGGTCGAGAGGCGCTTGTTACGCGTCACCTCGGTCACTACGTCGCCGCCACCGTCGGAGGCGCGCCGGTGCATCGGGACCAGCTCGTTGCCGTACGCGAGCGACGACGGCAGGGCCCGCCAGTGGTCCCGGTTGATGCCATCGATCACGTCCGGCAGCTCGGTCACCGTGGCCTCGATCACCTTCTCGTTCAGGATCTCGTGCCGGAAGCGCAGCTGGCTGTCGTCCAGGTTGGTGGTGATGGCCGGACCGCGCCCCGAGTTCGATCGGCTGACCAGCGCATAGGACGGTGACGGGGACGGTGACGAGCCCTCCGTGGACGGATGGTGTTCGCGCTGTGCCTTCATAAACACCCGGCCGCGGGGCCGAAACTCCCCATCGATTTTGTACATCGCGCGCGGGGAGCAGCAGTTCACTCACTCACAGGACGAGCTAACAGGATTCACTCAGCACTCTAGCGATGAGGTAGATATGGAGTGATCGGGTCGGGTCCATACACCTCCCATTCGACACTGGGCGGCCACCCCGACACTTGAGCCAACAACACACAACGGCAGCCACGAGAATAATTTCACGGTTCGCGGAGAACTATTCGTTCGGCGTAGAGAGAGGTACTAGAGGGTGGAGAAGTACATTCCAGCAACCATCGCGTAAATCACGTGCTACAATGACAGCGAGTGGACGAAAGCGAGAGAGAGAGAACCGGCGTGACGTGGAGCAGGTCTAGGCCCCTGGAATGACGCCAGACACATTACGCAACAGAAGTCCCCACACCTGGACGACGACTCAGAAAGGCTTTCTTCGAACGAACGGCTCAACACACTCGCGCGCCACAAACACACGCTCAACACGACCCGTAAGAACCACCGCGCACCAGGTAAGTAACCTTTTGACAAGAGTCTAACGGACGCCTCCTCCGCCCGGTAAGGAACGAAGATTTCTCACTTCGGGAAAGCAAAACGTGCGTGAAGCGTAAAAACAGGTGCCGTGGGCGAGTCAATCGGGTGAATAGAGAAACAAAGAAGGAAGCTAGCGTAGCTTTGGGCGCATGGATCTAGCTGGAGTGCAAGAGCGGAACCATATCGGGTCATCGGTATAGTTGAGGTTAGAAACGGTCTGATTTTGACAGATTTCATTTGTAGTCTTTCCAGTGTTCCAAGGTTGAAAAAGAGATCGCGTTGAGGATCACCACCAGCGATAGACGTGAAGAAGTGAAGGGCTTTTCCTACCGCGCGAGCTTCTGTTATCAAAGGATAACACAACATGATAATGTGTCAAATTCGCTAATTTCTTTATCACGCCGCCGCCTGCCGCGATTAAGATGGTGTCTTTTTATAGCAAACCCCCAAAGCGGCCTCGTGTTCCGCCGACAGATAATTGATATTGGCCTTGCGCGAATCGTGGTGTACCAAACACAGCCGACCTTGTCCTCGGCGTGTAAGAAATGTCAACTGATAACTCGGAGGGGAGCGCATTGCGGACTTCATTGAAGATTTATGGGAATTTATTATTTTGTAGAAGAAAAAAATAGAAAAAGGATCCATATGCATAGGCATCTGTATGGTACTAGCGCCGTTTTGTTGAAACCAAATGTCGTTCATGTTTTAGCCTTCAATTTTGCCGAAGCTATCAGCAGCTAACATTTCTCGGAAGCGTACGCCGTTTACGGTTAAGGCGGCTCCTTCTTCATTTTTGAAGATAAATCGGAGAAAACCGAGGTGGAAATGAGTTTCAACGAAATAAGCTTTTCAACTTTAGAATTTCGTGCAGTTTGAGTTGAAGTGTCAACGTAAACGTAAAAGTCAACGTGTTGTAAAAAAGTTTAAAATATTTCTCAATTTTATGCAAGCGTATAGCGTGCCATTTTGTAAATGTTAAAATTGTTACCAAATGTTGACAACTTCCAGAATGAAGTTTAACGTTTTAAAAGTCAAATAATCGGTAGTTTAAAATCCAAAAACACTTGATGGACCAATCGATACAGAAGGCCAAATTGCCTAAAATCAAACCAAACGGAAACAGTGTGTCAGTGGTGCCCCAGCCAACCACTGACCAAACACATGATACAAAAAGCTAAAATCCCCAGAGGGACCGTAAATTACAGTTCACAAAAAGAGAAGCCAATTGATTTACGGTGTGAGAGGGAACAACAGGTTGCACTTAAGATTGGTCTGCCCAATCCTTCGCAATTTTGTTTGAATCGCTCGCTCAAATCCTGTTTCTAATGCATATTTTTGGAGTCCATTCTGAGTAGGCGCGTTCGGCTGAAGGCATTCGCGTAAAAAACTCCACAGAACTCACTGCTGTCTGTGGGAGGGAGCAGTAACAAGCGACCAGCAGTGACCGGAACAACCGGTGGGTGGACCACTACAGCACAACGATTGATGGCGGCCGATTTGGTCGATCGCGCACACCCACAGTCCACCACCGCGATGCAGCGCGCGTGCTGTACAAGTTAGGCCATCGGTCGGAAGAGCCTTTCCAAAAACGCATTTAAATGCACTGCTGCGGTATTGATAATCAACGCACGCCCCGTTTGATCGTTGATGGCAGTTCGCAGTTCTAGGTGGTGTGTGGGCGAAATAGTTCCCGTTTAGTACAAGAGTTTAGTACAACGGCTACCCAAAGGGTGACCTTTCCGGGGGAGAGATGTCTTAAAGTGCATTTCAATACACAACGTTGAACTGGGAAATCCGACTTCCGATCAAGTATTGAACGTTTAAAGGCCAACAAAATCAGAGCTTGATTTTAATTGATAAACCAATTATCCTAGCCCACCTCTCAAGAACTCCTAAACATCGCGCGCGCAGTTATTTGAGAAGGCAACCCACCAAGCTCACAGCAACAGTGTCTCCGGAATGTCCGGTCCGGGGATGACGGACCACCCGTGTGGGAGTCGGATATAGCAGCGCAACAACCCACTCGCACTTGACGATATCCGCGAGCACGGCGACGCTTGCCTATTCGAGCGAGTCGCCGCCTAGCGTTAGCGGGGCGTTAGACCCATTCTGCGCGACACCAATCAACCAGCACCGGAACTGGATATGTCGGCGGAACCAATTTTGCTGAAGGGTGCTTGTGGGAGGTTCTGAAAGACCAAAACAGCACGCATTTCCCGCCCCAGCGCGCCATCGATACGTTCTGCGTTTTGCGTTTGCCGCCAGAACACCGACGTCTATCACTGTTGGGGACTGGGCTAATGCCCAATTAGGCCCTCTGTGGTTTGGTTCGACGGCGTGTCGGCTTCTCTTCTTTGGCTTTAATCTAATTAGTACTCTGTTTAGAGTCTTCGGTAGGCAGGATATGGAGACCCCAAAGGTGCCCCAGGATGGTTTACGAAGATGGTAGGAGGCACTAGGCACTAAGTAAACAGTTTACAAAATTGATGAAGACCTTTAGGTCAACATTACGTCAAAAGCGTCAAAAAAGAATTCATTTTGATCGTTGACCATAAATTCTTCGGCACCATTTCGGTTACAAAATATCAAACTAGAGATACCATGAATAAAACGATAAAAACGAACTGTTAAACACTCTAGCTGTCAATTGGGTCTTCCTAATTATGGTTTTTGGCAACATTACACAACAGGTAAATGATTTTGGGTTGAAAAAAACCCATTTAGTTTGCAACTTATCTTTGGAGAGGTTAGACCATGCCGACTTTTGTGCGTGAAAATTACGTTTCGCGGGGATCGTTGGTTTTCTGCTATCTCTGCTCTGAAGAAAACTGTTACAGAATTGCATCAAATACTTAACGAGCTTACGGTGATCAAGCCCTTGGAAGATGGCATTACTTTCGGCGGTTTAAAAATAAAAAAAATGGTGACTCTGACATAAGAAGCAAAAAGCGTCGGAGAACTCCAAAAAGAGACTTTCTGATGGGCCCAGAAAGGTGTGGTGTACCACATACTCCTTAATCAATTTAATGAATAAAAGAGAATTTTTCATTTCAATGCAATAAACCTTTGATTTCTTCGTTTTATCGTTTTAAGTCTGGCGAACTTGAACTTGAAGCCGCGAACTTGAATTTGGAACTATTCTATTTGCTCATTATCCAAAGTAGTGTTTAAAAGGGCGCTAGGTACGTCAATCATCGCTTAATCATCAGGATCTATGCCGGGCGTCATAAAAGCGAGTAGCCTTCCCAAGAACGAGATCCCATTTCAAAGCTGGAATCGAGCTATTGCTTTTGGTCTTCCATGGGGAAGCGGTGCTTTGACTTTCAAAAAGTCACCATAAAAACAGGGATTCGCGTTCCGCAACCGCCGCGGATCCAGCCGGATTTTGAAACCCACTACACAGTGGCGGCGGCATGATTAAGTGTTCCCCGAGGCGCGTATTGAAGTGTGCTGGACGCAATCGCGCACTAGACCCCCATCACTGGAGGTGTGATGAAGAGAAGGTGTCAATAATGTGGGGCACCGCTACAAAAACATCGGCGCATCGGCATCGCCACCTCTTATCACCAACAGTCTGATGGATCTCCGCCCGCGATAACCACAAACAAACGAACACGGCAATTGCGTCAAATGTGGTCTCGGGGGTCTAGAGCAAACCAAACCACACAATAGTCGAGCGTCGCTGGTAGGGGTGCTGCGCGCTCGGCTCGCTTGTTTTGCATTGATTTCAGCGAGTTCATTGTTTTCGGCATTTTTTCGGTGGAAAAAAAAGAAAGGTAAACAATATGGAGTGTGCTCTTAAATGCACCATCATCAGGCGCCCATGGACGCCGCCAGAGTGTATCAACACGCCTTAATGGATGACACATTTTCGGGTGATCATAATCGGAGTGTAAATTAACCGCTCACGACGTCGTCCCTAATTTCGGGGTCAAAGCATCACTAGGCCCTTATCGTACTACGCTCTCTCTCTCCCTCTCTCTCGTTCATATGTTCGTCCGCTCGCTGTCATCGGTGTAAACTGTCACGCTGTCTCACGATCTCCAAGAAGGGGACGAAGACGATGAAGCCACTAAACGCACGCACAGGGTGGCGGTCGGTGGGTCACTTGGCACTCTTTCGCTCCATTTGTTTCACTAAATTTTTTGACTAATCCACAACACAACAGAAAACACAATGCCCTCCGCCGAGAAGGTATCGAATCTCTCCTGCCGGTCACCGACTTGTTCTCACAACTTTAGCACAACCAGCGCAGAGGAACTGGAGAAACTGGAGCACAACAAATAACGCACAATTAGGCGTTCACTACGGCGGTGGTGCCCGCCTTTCGCCATGGGAAACAGTTCCGAGGGGACAGAACAATAGCGCATACACCGGGGAGCGCAGCAGCGGATGAAAGTTTGACTGATCACACTCTTCCCAGGGGAAATTTGGCATCGCGTTCAGCGCGGTTCTTGTGTGTTGGCACATCACAAATCCACTTCCAACCAAAGTACCAGAGTTGAGAACTTTAGGTGCTCTCAACTATTTGCCAGCTGCTCCCTTCTGGGCACAGTTCACTCAATCGGGAGGCTTCACATTCAACTTGATTCCAGCACTAAGTGGATGCCAACCTTTCGGGGACTTTTTCGTACACACAACCCCCTACTAGGGGTGGCTTTCCATTGACAAACGATAATTGAAACAAAAAAAAAGGATTGTAAAACACAAACAACACACGCAACAAAAGGTGGAAAATTCGAAAAAACAAAAATCGAAAGGGAAAACGAGAAACACAAAGTGGAAGTGGAAAAGTCCGCGCGCGAGCTGGACCGATGAACCGCTCGTGACGTTTGCTGGAAGTTGACTGGTCTCTGACAGACCGCGACCCGACGACACTCTGCCGTGGCCGCCGTCTAACGAGAAGGCCCCCTCATTATTGCCATCTCGCTCTCGGCGAGAGAGGGTGCGCCCCCGACACATCATATCCGCTGCCCCACGCGGAACCACCTACAGTGCTGGCGTGGTGTAACTAGTCACCACACAGCGTCTCTCTCTCTCGCTCTCTCGTTCTCTCGGTCCTCGCATTTTTCGCGCAATAATGCGCAGGGGGGACCAGAGCCAGGAGCAAGTGACAGCCGCTTTGGTGATCTACTTCTCTATCGCGTTCGTTCGTTTTTAAACTATGTTGCATTCTTTTTCTAACCGAAGGAAAGTGGTTTTCCACCCGCGCAAGAGAGTATGAGTGTGAGCGAGAGAGAGACAGAGAGAGAGAGAGATAAAACAGGGAGCCTCGTTCGCCCGACGAACGGTTCTCGCATGATGAACCACCAAACAAGTCAAAATCAAAAATCGGTTGACGGTACAGGTGATGTGGCCCCCCGCGGAACGATAAGTTACTAGAAGCTGATGACCGTAACGGAATAAAATGATTTTTGAACATTACCTCATTACTTTGCTTTGCTCTCATAAATAATGGAGAACGATGGATAATCCCCTTCACAACGTTAACCGATTTTGAAAGGTAATGGACTGTAAAAGACCACTGCTCTGATTTTTCTGTCCAGCTCGAACAATATGGGCATCGTATATTACAACATCGGAAACGAACAACAGAGTTTAGCGTTTACCACTAATGTTTTTCTAATAAGTTCTTGTATAATAATAAAAACTAATAGTCAAGTTTTAATTTATTCGAATATGCTAGGGACCAGCGGTTGACCTCAGATAAAATTTCGTACTCATTCTTCTGTCTTATTTTCATATGATTTAAAGAGTAGGTTCATTCTTAGAAATCAGCCTATTTTAATGTATTTAGTGTACCAATTAGTCTTTCGTATTTCAACAGGGCCGGCCATAATTAGTATTACCGTATTTTTCCGTGTATAACGCGCACCCGTGTATAACGCGCACCCATATTTTACGAGAACAAAATTGGAAAACAATTTTTTTACTTTACATTTTTCAGATATGTGATATCCAACAAATATCAAATGATAATAATGTATTACTCTAAATACTCTATAAATATTCTAAAGTAGACTAAAGATAAAATGCGTATACATTGCAAAAGACATACTAGTATTTTATATTTCGGAATAATCTTCAAACTCAGATTCACTGCTGTCTGACAAATTGATATTTTCTAATTGCTTTTCAATGTACTCCTCATTGTCACTCTCTGAAGAGTCCTCATAAATTGCGACATCTTCAGATCCATGCTGATGCCACATTTTTTAAATGATTTCACAACAACTTCTGTTTTAACTCCCTGCCATGACTTAAAAACGATATTGTATGGATAATTACATTCCTAACAAGTGTTTCATTTTATAATTTATTCAATAATACTATAGAATATGTACCTAAAAGGGCACATTTGTATGCTTGGAGGAGACAAAATGTTTACTACCCTTGTATAACGCGCACCCAGATTTTAGAGCTAAAAAAATTGGGAAAAAAGTGCGCGTTATACACGGAAAAATACGGTACTTTTGATGTGATTAATCATACAGTAAATTTAAATTTTTAGCTTTCTGATGATTTGATGAGATGCAAACTTATCCATCGGCAGTATTCTGGTCCGGGCTGCTGTGTGACTGTGTGCACTACAGTGGAACGTCCCGAGAGATCGTAAAGAAAATTCGTGACACCATAGTTCCGTTCCGTTCTCACTCCCGTTACCACTTTAAACCCCGCTACTGCATCGCAACGCCCAACGCAATAGAGGATCCGCGATCACGATCACTACACACCAACCAACCAAAATCTCACTCGCATTCTGTGGTGCTTATTTTTCACCAGTTTTAGTACATGTCCAATTTCGGATGCCGTACCGTTAAAGGCAGCCCGCTCCTTTAGTCGCCGAGTCGCTCCACTAGTGACAGATCCCATCCGTCCACTCTAGAAGAGGGGTCTCCTAGATCTCTTGAAGCGGCTTCGTGTCGTTCGTAGCACGTCACGAGTCCGGAGAACTATGCTTTCGGTGGCCGCCAGACTGGCCAGGTCATGGTTTGGCGGCTCCACTACTGTCACCGCCGCCGCCGCTGCCGTCATTTTTTGAGGTACAGACGTCCCTTCAATAAAATGAATAATAAATTTCGATGCGTGTACGCAAAAAGATTTATGATCGATGTAAATAATACGACCCAAAGCGTGTGTATATGTGCCCGTGTTTGCCAACCTCATCGCCGGATATGTACGCGGCCTACTAGATGTCACTACTTCAAAGTTGCGGTGCGGCCCTGCGCGGGACCCGTCTTCATCAGCGGTCTGCTCAGTCCGAGATCCTGACCAAAAATGGTACGATCAAGTTCACACAGAGCAAGCGAGCGCGTATCTCGGTTACGTCACGGATCGAGACCAACAACACGGATCGAGATGATGCCCACGACAACCACGAACAGCAGCTGAACGCGGCAGGTCTGCTCGACACGCGGCCTACTCTTTTCAAACGTCGATCGATGTCGCCAAGGGTAACCAATAAGTGGCCCCAGAAGTCACCACGCGCGCGCGCGTAGGAGATGCCCGACGTGTGATAAGGCCGCCAGCCAGCTAACCAGCAGCCTGCCCCCGATCATTAGCGTGGGGTGGTGGTTTATGAAGATCGCGCCGTGGTGGTGCCGATGAAATAGGGCAAGGACAGCAAGCAAGGTTCCTTCGTAGGCGTACAGACTTTGTGAAGAGTGTACGCCTGCCTACCTGCCTGCCTAGAGAGAAGCAGTGCCTTTTTCAAGGGTGCGCCGCCTCTCAGCACTAGTTTATGGTTCGCCACGATCACGGCAAGGTCTCATTACAGGGCGTGCTGTTGCTGCTGCCCTTTTAGACTAGTATGGTGTGTGCGCAAGCACACATAATCTCGAACAACTAGCCGGTGGACTCCACAACAATCAATCACGTGCATCCCATCTGGTGGGGCTGATGTTAAACAAACAAATGGATAGGATAATTTCGAAGGGCCTCATCGTGCCCAACAACAAGCATACTCACTTCGGTCGGTTGCAAAACACTTCACCCTTCATCAACTAAAATCACACATCTTGCTCACCTGCAACGACATAAAGAAAGTTTAGAGTTAATCACACAGAATAGCAGCGAGATGCGATAAAACAATAGAGAATATGGTCGGCTGTGGTCCGAAATTTAATGCATTCGCTTTATCCAATTCCAGCCAGTCAGGTGCCAGGTGTGGTTCAATATGCGATTCTCTAAGAGTGCTTAAGGGGGTTATGCGATTACGATGAGATACATGCTGGCAGGCAAGGAGATGATGAACTCAAATTATATCGGTGACTGGTGACGAAATACAATCTAGTGGCACACACAAATTACTGACACCATGTCGTTCGAGCCGCGATTAGATATCAGAAACACGACTCCGATTCCGTCGGGACTCATTAATTCATTTCGCCACTCATCGTTGTTCCTTGAGAGGGTGCTTGTCCGTTCATGAGTATTATGTCAGAAACGTCAAATGGTCGCGCAGTTTGTGGCCTGATTTTGTAGTATTTGGGTGATAGTGTTTTGACATGAAACAGAGAATTCGTGCGCAGAGAATTCGTGTCGACAATTCGTCAGACATTGGAGTTCAAGAATGTCCAGAAATTGTACACCTCACTCCGAAAAGGACTTAATTTACATTTGAAAAAATTGAAATTAAAATTCACTTAAAATAAACTCTAATTTGTGATATTGTTGATTATTGAGCTGATAATTTTTCCAGAGCAAGGTGCTCTCGGTTGACTTTCTAATCAACCATTTCTCAAGGTTGTAGACTTTTTTCAATCAAATTGAGCCGTACCTTTCGATCAAACCACGCAACCAACCAACAATCGGGAAAGTGCTACATAAACGGTTTAATGAATGAAATGCCGACTTCCGACTACTGCTACAGCCGTGGAAAAAGAAAGGCTGGACGAGACGAGCTCTGGTCGAGCTGATTAATATATTGCCCCGTTTTGCTCCCAAACAAAGCGCCCATTGTGGGAACCCTCCTTAACACGACCACGACCACATCCGGTACCGGTACCACCGTGGGTCTTTACTATTCTGACGGCATCTCGAAAACCAGAAGACGCTGAAATGCACGAAACCCAAACCTCGAGACCGCCGGCGGCATATGGTGACATAGCTCTTGAACCTTACCGTTAAGCTTCACGCTTCGTTTATCCCCTCAAAAGCGGGAGAGAATGAACTGCATAACCGTCAGCGAACCAGCGCACGTACCGGCGAAAAACGAGCGTTAGTGGTGGTGGTGTGCGCAACAACACGCCGCCACACCAGCATCAGCGACGACTTTGGGGGTTCCGGTCGGTGAATCGTCAGCTGGACGGACGCGCAACTGTCAACGCGCAATGGAACGGAACCCCATATGCTGGCTAGTGGCGACTGTAAATTCCCCCGGCTGAGGGTTCGAGCCACAACATCACTCTCACAAAACAAAGCGGAGCCAGCAGCAGAAAGTGGCGGCTTCTTTATATTCAAATTGAACGGAACATCGGTGGATCGGCTTACGTAAGAGAGGCAGCGGAGTGGGGGAGGACACGATCTGTTTTTGTCTAACCTGTGTGGAGATATCAAAAACGTGAGCCACACATGAACACAGGGCCGCGCTAAGACCGGAAGGATTAGGTGTGTTTTATCGCTTGAAAAGGATAAGAAATTCAACCGCCAACGAAGCCGGGGTGAAACTGTTATCACTTCGCACACGTCACACTGCACAGGAAATGATCCGGGAGTGTCTATTTTTAGATAGCTTTCTGGGGGGCATTTAATTTAATTTAGGCCAGTAGCTATTGTTTTCATTTGAATTCTATCCTTTCCAAGCATACGACGTCATACCAAAAGTACCTTTTTTTTAAATCAATTACTGATACTTGTTGATAAAAAAAGGGTTTAAACTAATTTTAAATTGATTGGGCATTATAAGAACTTATTTTCCGCTATACAATGTCGTTTCAAATATTCAAAACTCTTTTAAATATGGACAAAAGACTTCAATGTCTGTCCAAGAGACGAACCCTACCGGTATCGGTTTTAATGTCTATGTTCCGTCGTGGCCAAGAATCTTATGCTTAATGTGCGCAAAAAGATTTCGTTGCTGTGTCTTAAATTCGTTACGGTAGGTCATAAACGCATATTTCGTTAAACCGATGTCTTGTCACTCGACAATAGAGCAAACTCAACAAGGTGACTTTTTTGATTCGACAAAAATAGGAGAATACAATCTAAAAGATGAAAGCTACACCACCAGCAATGGAATGGTGAAAGGTATCCCCCAAAAACAAAAGCCGAACGCCGACAAAAGACAGCGTCTAATTAGCGGGGACCATTATCTGATTGGCGGGATTTTAAAGATAACGGTTAATGATAATTCCAAACCTTCGCGGAGTATCAAACAGCGAGCCGGCCGCCGCCACTTTGACATCCCTCAAATTGACGTTAACTTTTGCAAATTTTAACAAAAAAAGAAAAGGACGTCAACGAATAGATAAATGGTTTGATCGAGCAAACCATAAGCGGAGAGAGAAACTAAACCAATTCTTTCGCTCGATTGAGTAGCTTTCGTAGCTGCTGGTTTTTAAATTAATCTAACCTAGCTTAAGCAGAAATTGATTGCTAATGAATATGATTTGCAAGCTTCATTTTCGTGTAATAAAAAAAAAACAAACAACCTAATGATGATAAAGTGCAAACATGCGTAATTCTTATCGGCGGCGGCCAAGCCAAACCCATGTTTTAGCATTTTGAGTCGATTTTTTATTATTGCCCTGGGGCAACTTGTAGACATCAAATTGAGCTCGCTTCTTTCGGCTCAAAGTAACGACGCCGGTGAACGACGAGATAATTGGAGTCATGTAAATACCATATAGCGTACCGCACGTCGGATCAATGCTAATCAGCGCACCACAACTATGCAAGGATATCATTACATCGGTTGTTCGGCGGAGTCGGTAAACTACAAAAAGGTAGCCCCACAGCCACCCTCTCTGTGTCTGATCAGTACCATCTCAGACCCTGAGGCAGTAGAGGGCGCAGCATAGCACTTCGCGAACCGCGCGTGCGCTGCTATGTTAATCGATTTTATGCAAACCAGCGCCTTCTTTCCTGGTTTGTCGCTGCGTTCGGTCTCAACAAAAAAAGAAACGTGTAAAGCCTTAACAAAGTTACGTCATTTGATTTTATTCACCGTGAGAGTCATCGTCACAAGGTAAGTTGTAGGCATCGTATCGTCAGTGGCTTCATGGCTGACCGACAAACGGTAGCTGGGTAAATGTGGCATGGTCTGTTGGCTTAAGTTTAAGTTGTCTGACATCATAAACAATTTAAGAAGCCATTCGCAAGTGGCGATCCATTCGAGACAGCAGCAAGCCATTAATTCAAGCTAACCGTCAAGAAATGATTTGCGCTGATAGGTAGTTCCATGGCGGCCACCGCAACGCTGCGTAGCACTCCATACAAGGCACATATCCCTGTCTGGTTGAATGATTTAATTTCAACGATCCGACTTATCAGGACATTGCGCAGGGTGCGCTTTTAGTAAGTTGCGTATGAATCAAGTATAAAGATAGGACAACCAGGCTAAACAATCGCAATAAATTGCGATAATTGCGATCGCAACCCTATATATTATACATTCACCGGAGAGGTACAAGCGCACACCGAGTAGAATAAATACTTATTCAAGCGAAACCCGAATCGATATTACCTACTAGGGTAACGATGATGATCGACACGCATGGTGTCCGAGAATCTGGGGGTCATGTCTGATTTGCAAATAATATGGCAAACCAACCCCCCAGGTAGCCTTCAAGTGTGCACTGTATGCCTTACGATGCTTTAAAATATGCTAATCCCCGAGACTGTACCAATATTCTAACGATAGTTTTCAGCCCACGGACAACAGTCGAAGACGGACAACAAATCCGCTATTGTACTCCCTTAAAAAGCTTAAGGATTAAATATGGAATGTGGTGCTATCAATGCTTTTAAGATTGTCACTGTGTTCAGGATTTATCATTATTATAAAAGTAGAATTTCAAGCGGCTGATTTTAATAGCCTACAACAATTGAGTTTGACTGATCGTTTCATGTAGATCATATGGATTATAGATGCTGTGTGCTAATGTAATAATAATTGATTTCATTGCACATACTATAAACTTTTCGTTCTGTAAAAGTTAATGTCAAGATTTATACATGAAATTGCTAGGGTTATACTAAAACAAACATATGAAAAAGATTAATCAATCTCATGAGCTCATCAGGCATCTCATGATTAGCCAAGACACTTCTAGTAAGCCGGGTTTAGCCGGGACACATTGTATCAGTTTATATTCCCGTCGGTTGCCACTAGGAGGCGCTGCCACCACAATCCGCGATTTTCAAGTAAAAAGGGGAAACAAAACGTAACCTATTTGTGTTTGCTCTACACGACAACAATTGCGCGGCTTAGAGGCTCACGTAGGGGCATCTAATGTGCAATTCGTCACGAACTGAAACGTGCACAGGTCACGTGACGCTCTTCTCGGGTACCGATCGGCCATGGCAAGGGCAAGGCAGGCAATGTGGCGAATCGAATGGAAATATTGATTAAAGTTTTGCAATGCCACTCTCTCGTTGGCGGCTCCGACAGAGCTCCGAGAGGTTATTTATGGCGCAGGTCGTGGCCGCGTCACAGCAGCGGCGGTGACAGAACAGCGCTGAATTGCTAAACGCTGGGAGTGTGTCGGTTGGTTGAACGCACACAGTAGTAATAAACCGCGGTCAGGCGTAGGCCTTTTTGCCTTCCCTTTGCTATCGCGACGACTCAACAGCCTTAAGATCCGACAACCCAACTAGTAAAGTAAGTTGCCTCCTGGTGGGCGCACACACTCGCTAGTACCATCAAGCATTGCGGCCAGAGGATTCGCTTTCGTCGCGTCGTTAAAACGACAAAGGGCTACGATCCCAACACCGCCCTGCAGAGGCAGTTACGGCACATCATATAACCGCCGGATGATGGTGTGAATTGACTTGAACTTAATCGCATAAAAAGCGCCGCAGAAGGCGTTGGATCTAGCATTCCTACAATTTTATGACAGTACCAGCTCCATGACAACTGCATCAACAACATGATCATCGTTAACAGGCGCTGGTTCGTTGACA
Organism: Anopheles bellator; assembly: GCF_943735745.2. Taxonomy (NCBI): domain Eukaryota; kingdom Metazoa; phylum Arthropoda; class Insecta; order Diptera; family Culicidae; genus Anopheles; species Anopheles bellator. The sequence continues at coordinate 22,081,691 of NC_071285.1, read as the reverse complement.
GATTTTGTGGCCCACGAAATAAGGGCCTGGACGGTTGTCAAGTAATTGCTAAGGACAATAAAATGAAAATATGTCAACACTAAAAACGGGCACAAAGGAACGATAAAAATATATCAACGGTTTCGTATTGTTTCATTAATGATGAGGAAGATGTACAAAAACGTTGTGCATGTTAACATAAAGGTTCCGTTTGAGCAAATATAAAAACAACGTTTGTTGAGCATAAATTCTCCGAGACAGAGACAATGTTCATATTATCTTTGGATTGCAATCTTAATATTAGACACAAAATTTAGACGATTCTACTTTAATGAAAGCACGGTAATCGGGCAAAATCACGATAATATCGTGAGCCAAAAGAGCCTGAAAGGTAAGCCTTATCTTGCGCACGTGCAATCTGAGAACTCTTATGAACTCACAAGTATTGCCACCAAACACGAAAGCCAACCGATAAAGTGATTGCGTCGAAAGAACTCTCGTCATCAACCGACAGCCGTTCTCGACATAGTTTATCTAATAATTCAATTACGCAAATCAGTCCCTTCGGTTAACGCTAAACGTATAGCCACTGAACGGGATCGCGATCGTTCGTATTCCAGATCGAGTTGTGAGTATTGTTTCGCACAATCTCCAATCAATCAATTAGTGTTTGACGGTGTGTGGCCATCGGTAGATCGGGTGCAAATTCGTGTTTCGATTCGATCGAGAATTGCGAATACATTGGGTAAATTTAACCGAGAGAAACTGCGTCTTCCACTACGTAAATATTGTTTATGATACGAGTCCGCGCCCAGATCCGCCTCTGCACTCTTCCATCTCACGCAATCCATTTTCGAACCAATTTACGAGCTATAAAAAATATCACACCGTCCAACGCCCGCGACTACGCGCAGTGTCGACAGTGTAGAAAATTCATTCATAAAAATAAAGGTGATCAAGTTTCGCGAGGACCTCTACTCTACAACACACCTACTACTCGGGCTGGAGCGAGTGGTCTATCGATTAGTGGCTCGATGTCGCGCGGCGGCGTCAATGAAAACAGATGGTGTGTACCGGTTGGTGTTTTTTCAGCCATTATCGTGTGGGTGCTATGAAGGTGAACGCTGGGCGAGCGTAAAAATGGAGCGCAAAACCAAGCGACGGCAACCAAATCACCAACCTACACACCACGCAACCCACCACGAATGTCCGATCACAACACCCTCGCAACCGGATGCCGCGTACTGTGTGGACATTTTTCGAACGCTACGTAAGCTTTTGCGTAAAAATCGCCTGGCTCTAGAGCCAATTCTTTTGGTAAACAAAGGACTTCCACTGCCAGTAGGCGACGAACCCGATTGCGGGATGGATTGCAAGTCACTGAATTCTCGCTCGTTAGGCGCCACGAGTTGCAAAAACAAACTAATTGTTGATTATCGATATCGGTACTTGCAAAGTAAACGTAATGATCGACGGAATAATCGACAGCTCAAGTGACTGGCTCGCCGGTCTGTTCCCAACGTTTGTCGGGTACTCCCGTCTGTACGGATATGCCGCTGCTATAACTATTTGATTGCGGATAATTTCTCTTGGGAACAGCATGATTTAAATAGAACCGGAAGACATTCAATAAAGCACTGTATGGAACCAGGTTGATTACATGGGCGATAATGGGAATCAGGAAGCGCACAAAACCCGGTAAGTTCAACTAAGCGTTTTGCCTATCCAAAGCGCCATTAAAAGCACAGTAACAAATCAAACATGAATTTAAACAACAAACAATGGGTGCGTTAAGGAAACTGTCACATCATGCACAACTGAGCCCGCCAGGGAACAATTGACGAATTGATTGATCATGTACGCCATAAGAATTAATTATACAAAATTTATCGCCCAACGTATGAAATCCATCTGTCACGGGGGTCCAGCAACCTACACGGCGGCGCGGGTTCGATTTATACTTGATTGCTCCCACATAGTCAGACGGTCAGATCAGTTAAATAGAATAACAGTTTACAGGAGATTATCGGCCGTGCCAGGTTTTTTGCAACTCATTCTACACCAGAGCTCATGTAAATGTGTTCATTAGCGAATATCCGTTGCCCACGACCATAGGCCAGACATCGAGAGCTCGTGAGGACACCGACAATCGTTTTGCGAGCTCCAAACGAGCAACGCTGTAGAGTTCCACAAAGTTGGTACAATCAACCAAAGTCGGTTTCCAGACCACTCTGAACCGGATTTGTGACATAAAACAAAATTGTAAACTGGTTCACTTTATCTCTCCCTTGAGTTATCGTATCCGTAACTATTATTCAGTATCGGTCAAAGGTCAGCACGGTTGAGAAGTTGTCCAGGTTTTAAGCGCACAAACGGTTGAAAAAATCCTTGGAAATGCCACCTACTCAAATCAATCTGCCTCAAAACCCAAAGCGAACCAATAGGCGGGCATGTGGGTTGTTTCTGGTACTAACCTAAAACGCGGAGACTCGCCTTCGAATCTAAATCCGTCGTTAGCTGGGCCTTTAGTTATAGTGCCACCGGACGGAGCAAAGCTTACGTTTTGGGGCAACATCTAAATCAAATCGCCCACGGTCACAGCGAGGAGGGCTTTGAAATGTTTAATCTCGCCCTATTTGGCATAGCCTTAAATTGAAAGATAACATATTGGTGTAGAGCTGAAAAATCATGGTCAAGGTCCCCGAAGGTAGCGATATGCTACGAAAATGGGGATCGCACATAAAATGTGATTGATGCTTAATTTACATTCCTGTAAATAATTTTCCCTTTTTTTATGTGCTTTGCCTTCTTTTTGTGAATCTAACGAGCATAAAACATAACAAATGGCTATGATGAACTTCTGCAGATCGAGCCGAAAGTTTTGATTTTACCATTGATTTATTAACATATTGGGTAATGGTGCCTCATTTGTTGCATTGGATGGAAAACCAAAACAAAAACGAACGAACAAATGATTGGAGCAAATGTTTCCTCCCATCGAATGAATGCATGCAAATTTGGCATCCTGTCAGCTCCGAAACCGAATCAAAATGTTAAACGCAGCATACGGACATGGAACTAGGGGCAACCTATGTAAATGATGAAACATCTAACACAGGGTGGTGGCAAGCACACAGCGAAATGAGAAGGCTTATAAATATCCTAGCAGTGAGTGCTGGGCTGAGGACTTACCCGTCTACTCCACTACACACAGACACACACCCAAAAGAGGTTGTTATGGTGATGTTTGATAAAATTGTATTTTTATGGGGCGCGCGATTGGACCTCCGCCAATTGTTTTTGGTGTTATTTTGATTTATGGTATCAACGGTTGTGTCAACGTGAGAAGATATCATAAAATCGGTGCGCATTTGAAGGGGGAAACATTGTTGAAGGAGCATGCACAACAATGGGTGAAGTTAAAGTTGCGTCAATAGTTGAGGACAGATGCAGTGTGTGTTGCCGTGAGAAAAGTTCCGTGAATTCGGGAAAAAGGGATACGAAATGCAGAATTAGTATTTAATGCTTTCGGTTGAACGGTTTCCTACGTACGGTGTGTAATTGAATGCAATGAATTTTGAAACGAATTTTACCAAAAAAGATCGATCGATTCTACTACGGGTGCTTAAGAAACATTTGCCATCTTTTTTGGCTGCCGCGTTTTTGGTACGTCAAACATCGGAAAGTTTAAACATTGCCAAAAGAGCGAATAGGTAGCTTAGAACATTGTGTAAAAAACCACTACAAAAAGGTTCATCGTTTCGAAGATAAAGTCAAAAATTAATCGAAACATACTGAACGTTCTACTTTGAGGAAAAAAGCGTCATTTGTAGTTGTGAAAACGGACGTACCTGGAAGTGCAGAATGATGGTCCATATCAGGCCAAGCGTCAGCTTCGGGTTGCCGTCGACAATGTCCTCCGCCCGGATGTTGACTAATTTGATTTTTTTGTACCGCAGAAAGTCCAGTGCCATCTGCGCGTTCTGCAGCATATGGAAGCGCATTTTTCCTTTCTCCCTTGGCTGAAAGAAAATAACGATAAGGGTTTGAAATCACAGTCTAGTTCGGCAGCCTTTTGTACATTATAGGAAAATTGCAAAAGAGCTGGAACTTACAAGGTGTTCGCCAGATAATACTTCCAAGAGAGAAAGAAGATTGTGTCCATCGCGCAGATCTTCAAACAGGTCATCGACACGGCGGCTGGCCTACGGAGGGTAAAACAAATGTTAGGGGCTATGTAAACACTAGGAGGCCGACGCGCACATGCAGTACAGCAACTGAAAAGTACGTATCAAATGTGAATGTGAACCGAGGGTAACAGTGTAAGGATTAGCCAGGAGTACATGACGATAAAAACGGTTGTTTATCGACACGCAACACTCTTAAAACAAAATGAACACATGTGTCCTAAAACCACCGAGCGTTTTAATTGCGATAAGAGCGCTGCGGTTAAGTAACGCAGATTTATAAGCGATAAAGACGGAGGATATCGTTTCTTTAACTTCTTTTTTACTTTGGAGTGAGCACATGCATTCAACGCTTAATTCGCAAAGCTTGAGCGACAATTATAGCCAAGGCGGTATCAATCTGCGTAAATAAAGGCTCTTGGCGTATTGTGGTAGACAAAGTATGGGCATAGGCATGGTTTGGGAGGAGCAAAACTAACTGCGCACAATGCGATAATAAAATCATCGTTATCGAAAAAAGTGGCGAAAACAATACTAAACCATCGATGGAAGAAAATCGAAATTAAGAAACGAGAAAACAACGAAAAATTACACAAAAAACTATCAAAAACACCACAACACGGGCCACTAGAGGGCCAACACGGCTCCCAATAAGACTTACAGCTGGCGGACAACAGGGTGTTCCGTTGATGGTTACACAAACATGTAAGTGGGTGTAGGTCTGTAATGAAGTTGAGCAAAATAGAGAAAAAAGACGCAAGGGTCGAATCAATACAGCCGATTAGAGCGCATAGTTTTATCAACACAGCGTCAAGCGCAACAGGAAGCCACAATAACGAAAAAGGCATAAGAATACAAATCTTGCGAAACTTTGTTCAAATGAAATAATGAAACTGAAACAACAGAACAATCGGATACAAGAAAATAAATTTTACAACTCAACTACTTCAATGAAAGTAAAAATACGAGCATTCGAAAACGAACCAACGTTTTCGAAATAATACCAACGAGGAACTGCTCAACGTAAAACAACATAAAAAAGCAGTACAAGGCAAGTACATTCAACAACTACTACGAACAACCAATTTGATTAGCAATAAGAGAGCGGCTCTAGCATACCTTTGAATATTTCCAATGCTTTTTGGCGAATTAATCGGAACGAGAGAAAGAGAACATCGACATTAGGAAGTTAAAAAGAGGAGCGAATCACAAGAATACGGCCACTATTTAAAGTGCAAAAAAGAAATACGAATGGTTTGATTTACTTACGAGTAGAACTTGTGTGAATTCTTGAGTAACTGATAGAGACACAAACATTGAACATATTCTATTTCGAATTTCGTACAATCAAATGAAAAATAACACAATACTGAATAAATTTTAAAAAAATACCAGTTTTAGAATATTTAAAACATTATTGTTAATCACCCGGTCGAAACATAAAAATAAATAAGCAATGAGAAAATCACGAATAATTTATAGGAGTTGGGAAAATGAAAACAAAAACAAAAAGGAAAAAAAAAATCTGTACTATTTTTCGATTGCTCCAAAACGTGTTATTCATGTTTGGTGACCTAAACTCCGTCTCAATAATGGTGATATGTCGAACGAACCATTTGCCAAGCAAGGTCTTATGGTTTCCACATGAAATAAAAAACGCCCACGTTCGCGATAAGATATCGCGTTGCTTTGCAAAAGCCGCCACCAAGGAAACGGCGATAAGGAACATTGTGGCATTGCCGTGTCACGGTTTTATTGATGAAAAGTATTACAGAGAAAGACCTTTAAGTTGTGCACACGTCATCGATCCAAAAAGTTTACAAAGCAGACAAACATTTAAACCCTCGAATCGGGGCCGAACACAATGGTTGATTGAACTTTCACTAAAAGTACTAACTTCCGTGACGGCAGCACCAAAGCAACGCAGATCAGCAGTGGCCAGGGGGAAGCGATCAGCATGAGATTAGCCTCTGGAGCATGAGATTAGCCACCACCAACTAGGTCGAAAGGTGTTTCTCCCAGTGTGTGTTGGAATTTTATCAATTTTACGATGAAAACCTCTGTCGTTTACTTGCTTCTTTCATGAAGGCAAACTCAGCCGAAATGGGCCTGCGCGTAGAAAATTGGAATCAATTGGAGGCGCAATGACAACAGCACACCCGCCGTTATACTCAAAAGCTTCAAACCTTTCAATTTGCGACCTCCGCCGATATTGAAATCGAATTAGGTCGCCCTTCCGCTCAAATCATCAGGCAACTAACAGGAGAACAATTGGACAACACAGTTGTTTCCTAAGAAAAAAACAAATTAAGCCCAAACCTGGTGAGTGTGTTCCCTCCTTTCATTCGGCGAACGTTGGCCGACCGTTGAAAGGCAGTTGCCTTAGCTTAAAATTTATCATACGGTGTGTGGCAACTATTCCCAGCTGTGTAATCGATTAATTCAATCGCCAAACGGCCGCCAGAAGCCGGGACGTGTATGATTCATTATTTTCATCAACCGCGATTGATTTGCGATTGATGCTACTGCTAATCCTGAGAAAAAGAAAAAGCGAAGCGAAAACGATAAGCTTAGTCAGGCATTTAGTCTGAGGTAGCATTGGACTGTCGCAAGCCATCGTTAACGAAGCTCCCTTTTATTTTTAATCGCAGCGATCTCAGTCGGAAGTCTTTGCTACCACTTTCCTTTGAGAAGAATGGCCAACGTTCGTTATACAGATGAGCGCCAAATGTAAAACTGTTTTCGAAAAAACAAGAAACCAAGCATTAAGCACTAATCCGAGGATAATATTAAAAAAGATGAAAGTTACATCAGAATACATTTGCCAAGTATTAGGAATGGTTCAATGCTAAAACAGGTGTGTCAACAAATTGCATCATTTTGCTAACATACTTCTGTAATCTAATGACTACCACAAATCAACTGCCCGACCAAATTTTCCCAAACTTAGCACTAAATTACAAGAACGATCAGTGGCGCTATATTAGCAGTAAAATATAACGAAGTAAATGCTACCAATTGCAGCATTCTAAACGGATAAACCTGGAGAAAGGATATGACTCTCCTACCAATCGATACTGTACTAAATCAGGATGAAGCAGTGTAAATTATGCAACACATTTTCTCAACTCACTTGATTTACTTTAACTGCCCCATAAATATTTTTAAGATTAAGTTTCGAACTATCATACTGATTAAGAATACCCTTAAAATGGTCTGATAAACTTTCATGTTCGCTGAAACCAAAAGGAAATATCTAATTTTAAATACATGACCAACATTTGACAGGATCTCTCAAAATTAAATTCAAATTTAAAAATCGTTGAATAGTAGTGGGAGTTAAAGACTGCTTCTAGTCCCCCAAACCAACCAAAATTGAAAGAAAAAACGCTTGCATGGCGCACAGCTAGTGGTCTATAAATGAACACAGGAATAAGTAATTAGGACAAAAATAGAAAACTTACGAAAACTCCAATCAAACTGAACATAAACAAGCGACAATATATAAGAATGAGTGTGGACAACAATCATAGCAACAACATACCATTGTTGTATTGTGGCGAATTTAATTTTAATCAAGAATAAGCTTAACGCGTTACATTCTCCGTTAAGAGCTATTTTTACCAATTGCTTCAATTGGCTGGTTCAACAGTACACTTTTGGTTGATGACTCTGTTTATGACCACAGCGGTGGTCATTAGCATTTCATTCATTCACTCAACCATGCTGCCTGTTGCCTTATCTGTTCACCGTGAGCCGTTTAGCTCATTCACTTCCCGTCTTTTGCACTGTCTTTTGCAGCTCGTGATCATAAATGTCACACCACAAGATCAACCCAAACACAGCGCTTTGACTAACCTTTCACTCATCTTTCCATCGTCCATCGAGAGATAGCCCTAGAAATAGATTTCACTTCCTCGACGCAAACAAAACACCAACCGTCTGGCCTAATGCAAACCGACGACAACGACGACGCTAGAACACGCTCATCTTCTTCGTTTTTTTGCACCCCGCGTCGTTGATTAGTGGAGGCACCAAAGTGTAACAGACAGGGCCACTGCAGTATCCATCATCGTCACGCACCACATCGAGAAAGCCGAAACGATGTCTGCTTCGAAGAAAATGCTGCTTCCCGCAGACAGCCAGGGAAAGAGAGTGCGTGAAAGAGGAGAGACACACTGTCACGTCAGCATATGGTCTATGTTTCGTTGCGCCAGGTCAACGTACCGAAAGATGAACACTCTACAACGGCGCAAGCTAGCGATGCTGGGTTCCCGCTGGAAGTGTGTGCAATTCTGGTCCGCTCGAACCAGGGGCAAGCAAAACCGGGTAGCGGGAAGATCACACGAAGGCGGCAGCCTCTAACCGAACCGAACCTTTGGGCTTCTCCTTCACAAACGCTCCAAAACAACAATGTCTAGCTGCCTGGCGGCGGAAACGCGCTTTGCATAAACTATTTTGCGTCGCTCGAAAAATAAAAAACGGCAAAAGGCCAACTCCATATGGGGTGCTGCTACGAGTTGTAGCGAAGGCAGTCAGCCGGCCGCGTCTGCAATGATCTGCAATTCTGTTGCCGCGCTGTGACGAATTGTGGTTCATTTCGAAACCCTAACGGTCGACCAGTGGACGACAGAGACCGAAGAAGAAACCGATCGAAGAAGAAATATGTTTATACGCTGCTGCGGTGCGTTTCGAGATCTGCGAACGCGTTTATGTTGGCAAAAACAGAAGACGTTTTCCCGGGAACGTGTTTAAATGAAAACATGTGTTGGACAACACAGCAGGCAGCGCGCGATCGGCAGCAGCACCATCATATTCGACATTTATTCTTTGCAGTTTCCTTGCTTGTTGCAATTGTTTATTTGTAGATTGCTGTCTATTTATGTACGAGGGCTGTTTAAACCTTTTTGTGGCTTTTGAATTTCCACGGGTTGTGTATATACGACTTAAGATTTTTTTTGAAGCGTTGTGTTGGTACTCACTTATGTTGACAAATTCGGCGATTTTGAATGATCAGTCAATTTTCGACACCTGTTTGCTTGGACGTGTTTTGGTTCATCGTCGATTTTTGTCTATTCCAAATAGTAGACGACAAAGAATCTGTATCAAATTACGAAATTAAGAGCGCTGACGTATTCGAAATGTTGACCGTGCATTATGGTGAAATTATTTCGTACCAAAGCAGTGTTTATCGGTGGTTCAAAATGTTCTCAGAGGGCGGTCACAAGCGCCCGGATTTGTGGTAAAACAAAAATTGGCTTTTGCACCATTGTTGTTTCTGCGCGAAATTTTGGCCAAAACAACACACTAATGATGCCACATATGGCAACACACATGGCGAACTCAGTGGGAAAAATTGTAACACACGGAGTACCGCTTCACAGCAACAAGAGTTGCAGTGTGGTGCAATTCCTTCTGGAAGTCAGCAGTACGTGCTGTCCGGAACCAAACAAGGAAATTAACCCATTTGACGAGCGCGTTGATCAGCTGTCAAAACCAATTACGAATGTGAACCATCATTGCAACAAGCAAGCACGAACGCGAACCTGGGCATAATCGTTGTCACCAATCAAGGGATAAATTAATCAACTGTCTCTCTCCTAACATCACTCTTTAACGACTGGCCAGGCCAGCAGCTCCGGGCTGGCAACAGTCGAAAAAGGGAACCCATTTATCCGGAGCTCGATATTAATTGATGATACCAGAGTGCATCAACCGCGCTGGTACCGCGATCGCGATCGATTCCAAATTGATCTTTGAAAAAAGTCCCATTTTTCCCAAAAGACATCGAGGGTCCAATCGGATGCATCGGTTGCACTCGCTCGTGGAACCTGGAGTCATCTCGGGGGAAGTTGAGTTTATTGATGGCTGCCCCCCACAGTCCAATGGATATTAATTGTTGTTGCTGCGCGGGTTAAACGGGACGAGCGTGCGCATGTTGCTGCGCTGCCGACTGTCTGTTTCGCAATGCATCGGTGGCCTCAAAATTTTATAGTTTTTCCAGTTCCAGCATGTAAATTTTTGCACCGACAAGAACCTCTTTCGAGATACGAGCTGCGAACGAGCTGCGAACGAGCTGCTTCTGACACTCTAGGGGCCATTATTCATGCAATTAAAATCGGCGCCATTTGCGGAACACATGGGTTGCGATGCGGCAGGAATGGTTCGCGTTGCGCGGTTTAAAATGTGAACCGAATGCAGTTTCTAATAATCAAATACTGACGAAGGCAGGCAAAATAAACTGATGGTCGTTTTGTTTAATAGAAGCGGTTTCTCGTCATACTCCAATTCTTGCCAGGTCCAGGACCCGAGTTCAACATCCAATGCTCACAACGAACTTACAGTTTAACCCAATGTGTTTCAGATTGTAAATCTTGGAATCAAAACTACCAAACCAACCCATGCGTCGGTCGCCAAATTCGCTTCATCAACAGTCGATACAGTGAGAATTATTACCGTACGTCGCGGCACATCTTTGTCAACTGACTGCACAACAATATCTTCGATTGCGGTTAGAGAGGACGGGGCGCAGGAGTTTGTCACGCGACCGCTGGCGACAGTGCGGCGAGAAAAACGTCGCCATCGTGTATCGGTTACTTCTACCTCACGTAGCCGTTTCTCTGCTAGGCACCTCCAGACTTCCTCTGGGTTTTCCGCAAACCCAAGAACATGAGACGGTGATAGCGCGAGCAAGGAGATCATTGTTGTACCCGAGACCCAAGACAACGACGTGCGGAGGGGGCGAATCAATAACACGTGTTCTTACCACTCAGCCACACGCAGAGACGCGATGGTAGACAGAAAAACGAAACGAAAACCACCCGGTTGGGCCGGTGTGCACTGATTTAATTAAAATCATTTTCTCGTTCCGGTAACACGGCGGCCCTAAAGGGTTTGGCGCACTCCGACTTCGAGTGCTGAACGGTAGAACGCGTGGGGTGGCTTGGCGCGTGTGGCTCCTCCCGATTGGGCCGCCCCTTTGGACCGTCCTTTTAAGGAGTCGTGTCGAACAAATTGATCGCCATCGGCTCTCTCGCGGCGGGCTCTGGTTTTGGTTGGTGGTGACCTATTTGCATTTGAATTGTAAACGAGCTTGTCGAGCAGAATAAAACTGGAGCACTGCATCAGCCGACGACGACGCCGATCGGCTGAAATTGCACTACCCGAAGATGGTTGCCGCCGCTATGCTTCGGTAAATTCAAATTATAATTCGAACCATAAGAATCAATTAAACAATAAATATGCGCAGCTGATAGTATCGCCTCTACAAAATCATCGGAGGTGCTGAGGAAGAGATGACAGTATCGTTTGATGTGCTGACTCAAATGGATATACGTCGGTTTTTCTGGGAATCATCAAATAAAATATCTGGCGATCGTTCTGTTACAATTAGAGCTGTCACGCGAAGGGATATGTAGCCATTCGGACGGAAAACGCTACAACTTTCATTTTTATGAAGACAAAATCTTGTTGCCATTTTTGACGAACCAACAATGAAACTTTCATCAAAAAACGTCAATAACCCCGAAGACATCTAGCTCACACATGCTACGTTTCTCTCGTCAGGAGAAATGCTTCTCTCAAATTCCATATGATACGCCGCCTCAATTTGCAGCAGTACCTCCTCCTTCACGCTGAGGGCGTTTTCCCAGGGCAAACAAAAATGTAGCCCTTGATCGTCGGCACACAATGACGGCACCGTATTTCGCGGATTGATACTATCTAGCGAACCCCTCCACAGCCAAGACGCCAGACGCCGATGGAAGACAGTGTCGTTGCGACCATAGCCGGTTTTGGTCGAGAGTCCGCCTTCGGCTGCCCTTTGGAGGCGGCGGAATCGAAACTATGCACACCTTGGCCGCAGACGATTGCAGCAGCAGTAGTACTCCGAAGGCGAAGAGCGAGAGATGCGTCTCTGGCAAGCCGGTTGGAGCCAGTGGAATGAGAGACACAAACCTTTTTTTGCCGGAGAGAATGACTCGGTGCCCCACGAGACTCGCTGCCAGCACTGATTGGCAAAAAGTTCACTTGGCACGTGCCTGTGCGAGGTAGTCTCCGAGGAGCGATCAAACCCAGCATACTTTGGAAACTTTCACGATCCTCTCCGGACCGATTGCTTTGCACTTCAATTCGGTGTCATCAGATAGTCAATTGTTTGTGTCCCCTTTATAAACATAAGCTATAAGCTTCTAACTTAGTATACTAGGTTGTTAAATAAGTTTTAAGCTTCGATAACGGAGGGCGCTAACGGAGGGAAGATTGCAAAGGAGTAAAAGAAATTTTTGAACAAATGTTGCAAGTGTATAAGGCCTCTTTGTCTTCAATTAGTACTGAAGAAAGATGGGTTACTGAATTTAAACGTGGTCGTACAAGCCTTGAAGACAACCCTCGTCAATGACCTCTAAAAATCAGTAGCAACACGTGAAATCGTAGAAAAAATACAGTATTTCTTATAGGAAACTCGTCGAGTGACTGAAATTATGAAATTGCCTTAGGCATCTAATTTTCTCAACAAAAGAAGAAAATTCGTGAAAATTAACCCATTTTTACAAAGGCAAAACTCCATGAATTAAAATTCGAATTGTTGGAGCATCCACCGTATGTTTTTCTTATCGAAGCTTTAAGCATATTCAACAACCTAGTATATCCTGGGCGTTGCCACTGGCCAATGTGTCCTCCAAGCGGAGTGGATGCTGCGGTTTGCATACAACGACGACACGGTGTGTTTTTTTAAATCGAACTGCAAACACGCGGCTGCTGCACCCTGCACTACTGCGGCGTGAAGGTCATAGAGCGAGCGAGCGCGCGATCGAAGGAGGATCATAAAACTCCCGACAATTTACGATCAATAACTCAAACTTCGGGCCACTAATTGCGCCGGACCACACGGTAGCTTTGCCGGACCGGGCGCGATAAATGAGAAAAACAAGCAAACATCTTCACAAGCGCGCACGTCAAACAACGGCAATAAAAGGCGCACGATGTGATGTGTGTCAGTTTTGTGTGCATTGAGAAATTGATTGCCGGAGGTCTGCTGCGGCGTGTTTTGTGTTTTGTTGCAAGTTGAATGAGTGGGGGCTCTGGGTCCCACCAGAGAGTCCATCCATTAATTGAAATATTGTCATTTAATCAACGAGAATAATGGTGCACGATTTCGAAGGTTTTTATATGGCTGTTGCTGCTAACGACAAGAACGAAGCAGCGATGGCCGAGCTGGTAACAGCGCTCGTTACGGTGCCACAGCGCCAACCCAGTCCACCGCCAACCTATCACGGGTTCGAATCCGGGGTTCCTTTCGGGTGTGTTTCGTTCTCTGTTTCCAATATGAATGAAGGACTAGCTCATTGGATTTTTAAGCATAAGCAGCATGCTCATAGTGGATCTCTTTTTTGGGGGGTAGACCGTTCTCATCGAGGGAACCGAAGAGGACGACCTTCGCTTGCTGCAATTTATTCCCACATTCGGGAATTGCATGTTATCTAATGGGTGGGATTCTAAGGCATAATTGGGTCTTCCTAATCAAACGCCCCACAGTGTTCGTGATGCAGTCGTTAGTGCCAAAGGGGTGGTATTTGGTGGGAGCAATACTGTGGGATAATATGTTCGTCCTCGTTTTTTGCCACCACACATTTTGCGGGCGGCTCGCTGAACAAGTGGCGGCACAGCAGCAGTGTGGCACACCTCCAGCAGTTCCAGGAGATAAACAGGGACTTTTTCTTAGTCCGCGGAGCCGGGTCGGTTGAGAGAGAGAGTGCATAATTCACGACTTCACGAACACGCTTTCCAATAACACCCTTCCCGTGGAGAGGCTCAGAAGAACAGTCTAATCAAAAGGGGCACGTCGTTCCGGAAGTGCCTCTCTTTGTTTTGACAGTCCCGGCGTCGCCTCCGGTGTTTGTTGGTACCGTGGCGGTACGGCTAACCGGGAATTTCCTAATTCCAATTCGATTCGATAGTTTTCCGCCTCTCCGCGCTAGGTGATGGTGATGGTAATTGCAGACCCCGGCGGCGGTGGTGGTGGTCAAGATCACACGGGTACCACCGTGCAGAGACCGATCGTCCCAGACCCGGTCTTGGCGCATGGTGTGCGGACCTGAGATTCCTCTATGATTAGCTCGAACTGTAATTCCGGCGTGGAAAAGAAAAGTGAAATTGGCCGCGCACCCAAAGGGCGTTCGTGTGTTGCTTTCGGGATCGCGGGGCGCATAGATCACACACCGATGGGGGCACCGCGGCCTGCCAACTAGACTAGAGAGACGCTGCATAAATTGGTCTGGTGTTCGTTCGTCGTTTCGCTGCTTAAGATGGGAAAAAGCGATGCATATTTTCCAGACTACTATCGCCCAACGGTTCCGGTTTGTTACGAAAATTTACATTTGACTGTACCGACCACAGACTCACTGAATTGGAGGATGAGAAGTTCGCATAAACCGTTGCCGTTAACAAGACACGTAGTGGTAGTGGACCCAACTATTTTGACGATCGATGGTAGGTAAAATTGAACCACTACCAAACAGCTTGTACACCAGTCAGTAAATGATTGGTCCTCAAAAATTGGCGTGAGAAACTCTCGGGGGTCTCGCACCGCGCATAACCCACCAATAATTGCGATTCAACCATGGCAGCGATCCGTAACATCATTGTTTCGAAAGTCCGATCGTCATCGGTGGTGGCGATCAGTTTATACCCAAAAACTACCAACAAAACCGGACCCGTTTCAACACCGGGGCACCACAACACCCGAGAGAGCCATTGTATGCAAATGTCTTCTTCCACTTCAGCAAAAAAAAATGGGAAAAGGATAAAGAGACTCCACACGCGAGGGATTAAGAGGGAACCTTCATATACCATACGTCCAGCGCAAGCAACCCGGAGCCAACTCAAACCGAGGGGACTTCTGTTGCTCCTGCTGCTGCTCGTCGAGTCGCTGCTGACAAGTCCATATAGGGTGCAGAGCATTGGAGATAAGGGCATACCTTACGGGATTGCATCCCCGGGCAGACCACCGGGACCTTCGTGGACCTCCTCTTCTTGATTGGTACTTGTTTTCTACCGCACACATCTCACACGAAATAAAAGTGAAACGGAATGCTCTCTGCCTCATGCGGTGACTAAGAAGCACTCGTCGAAAGGAATAAATCCCGCACAGTAGGCCGTGGGATGTGTATGGGAAAGAAATAAAATCATGAAGCAGTGCACATTCCACAGCATGCTGCACACCGGGGGCTGAAAGTATTCGGCAAAGGCCGGGTCTACTGCTGATTTTGTGTGATTCAAAGGAGATTAATTGAAGAACATATAGCGATTGTTTGACTCGCACGGGATGTACAAAGGAGGTTCGAAAATTTCTGGAAATTTTGAGTTTCCGCAGGCTACGTATATTCAATTTTCGAATTTATTGTGACTTTTTGTTGAGGCTCATGCACTAAGTTTAGGTTTTCGCCATGTTCGGCTATTTTAAGTGATCAGTCAATTTTTGACAGCTGTGTTGGCTCAACTTGGACAACTTGGACGTGTCTTTGGCGCGTCGGGGATGTTTGTCTATTCCAAAAAGTGGGTGACAAAGATTCTGTATCAAATTTTGTGTAAAAAAAAATTAAGTTTGGAATGCGCGAATGCAGCGTTTACCGGTGTTTTAAAATGTTCTCAGACGTCCGTGAAGACGTGGCTGACGAAGAGCCAAGTTCGGCCGACTGTGAAACTTTTGCTTATAATTTTCTTCGATTTCAGGGGCGAGGTGCATCATGAGCCTTTACCATAGGGTAGAACAGACATTAAGGAATATTACCTGCAAGCTACGCACAATTTAAAAAAATTGGCTTTCGCGCATTTCCATCGTTGGTTTTTGCACGAATATTGATCAGATAAAGACGGTATCGACAAAGGAACTGAACAAGATCACAAACAAATATTTTTGAAGTGCTTCGAGGATTGAAGAAAACGTTGGCACAAGTGTGGAATATCCGATGGGGACTACTTTGAAGGGAACAAAATGAATATTCATAAATAAACCAATATATGAAGAGAAAACACAAAAATCTCAGAAATTTTCTTACAGCCCTCGTAAATCTCCACCGTAATTCTGGAAACTTGTAACAAGGCACGAAAGTTCTAATAAAATAAAATTTAAAAAAATTACAAAAACCACAAACACAAAGATAATTGTTGAAGCACAATGGCAACTGTCCCCCTGGGGTCGCCGCAATACTTTCGATCGCCGGTGTCGGTACATCGGAGCCCAGGAAGCCACCAAAAACTCTCGGTGGCGCAAATAAATAAGTAACGGTGGCCAACACCAATCGCTGCAAATGTTGCCATTACGAAAACTGCCATTACTCGCCACCCGGCCCACACATTGCCTAGAGCGGGTCAAACGGGCCCGTTCCCCGTTCGCCCTCATTAAAGGGTGCGCTTCTCTGGGCCTTCGATTTTAAGCGCCACGTTCTCGGCTAATGAATGGCGGGTGGAGTGGAGAATTGTCGCGGCGCCACACGCTTAGGCACCGCCGCCGCCGCCGGCCAAGGCGCATAATAACAAACTGCATTCATTTTTAACTTCTACTCGATGGGGCGCGAAATCGTGGAATGTGCGCTGGACCGCGCACGCACAAGACTAGCAGAGGTTGAAAGGGAAGCCGCTGTTTTCTGCGCTCGGATCTGCGTGACTGCGGAGAACAGGCGGGCGGGTCTGCTCTGGCGTCTTCGGATCGGTGCCTTCGGCCCTCGAAATGACTTGTCTGTTTTTTTTTTCGGGGGGTGGTAACGGTCATTAGATTACGAGCGCCACACAGTATCCGGTCCATGCGCGAATCTGTGTCAGCAGTCAGCGCAGAGGGCTTCCGTCCGACACGAGACGACGGCTCCTCGTGTCCTGAGATGTGACCCACTCTCTTTCGGAGGAGCCGCTCGGGATGCCCGCGGGTGTTGGCATATTACGGGCGGCGCACAACGAAGGCACTATTGGGCCTTGCGAGGTCTTGCGAAATGGGACGTACCGCCTTCTACACTGCGCAGTCGACAAATCACGACCGAAGATGAGGGACTTTTCCTGGTCCGCACCTTTGTTTA
The DNA here is from genome assembly GCF_943735745.2 of Anopheles bellator. Lineage (NCBI taxonomy): Eukaryota > Metazoa > Arthropoda > Insecta > Diptera > Culicidae > Anopheles > Anopheles bellator. The sequence goes on along the minus strand of NC_071285.1, from coordinate 22,064,458 downwards.
TGGGAAGCTTCACGAACCTTCACTGCTAATGAATTCCCATAATATGCATTTCGTCGACGAGTTGCTGCTGCTTCCTTTGTCGATACCGTTGTTGCTGAGGGATGTTCAATTTTTTGTGCGGCAGTAATTTCATTTGTCGGCTTTAAACACAATCATTACATTCGCTTTTTTCGACCAAAACAGACCCACAGATAAACCCGTAAACGCCCCCGCCAAGGTCGAACCGCTACCGTGGGATACAATCGCCAAAAGCTAGCAAGAAAAGGCGACAAGACGCTCGAAGAATGAAGCGTGGAGTAATTCGCTGCTGACTACGCGCGCGGAGCCTTTGATTAGCATACAAATTGATAATTTGACTTTGTGGCTGGCTGTTGCCGTGGCGTTAAAAAGAGGGCCCAACCACTCTCTCAAGTTTAATCGTCCGCGTTTAAGTGTGGTTGCCATATCTTCGTTCCCAATGCCGACGGCGTCCCCCGCGCGTTTGGCAATGAGAGTTAACTCCGGGAGCGTTTTCTTTAATGTTACAATACGAAACATTAACGGCAGTGAGAACCTCCAATGGAACGAACGAGCGTAACTGATTGCTGCTGGTGGTGGACACTTTTATATTATTTTTCTAATATTTTTCGTTTCTACACAAAAGAATAAGGTTTTAATTAAATACAACCAATCTATTAGCTGCTCCTTCGTTCAAGTTATTCAGCATTTGTTGGGCTTATGGTCCGAATCTCTTGCACAATTGAGTAGGAACCATTGCGAGGAGTATGCTTCATGCTTTAATGGATACTCTCAAGCGATATCGTTCGAAACTTTATGGGAAGTTCGTTCGAAACTTTATTCGTGTAGTAAGATTAACAACGCTTATATCAATGACCATGCTAATAACATGACTTAACCATAACCAGGATATGGTGCTAAACAATCATTGTTGAAGCTTGGACGACCTGGGGTCAAGTGTTCCCAACAACACTTGCTATGCTTCATTTTGGGCCAAATGCAGGTGCCATCATAACAGGACCGATTTAAATATCAAATAACCCCCCCTTTTTTCAGTCAATTTTGACGAATCAGCCATATTCTGAAACGTCAGCCTATGCCAAAGAAGGGGGATGAAGTTGTAGCGCTGCACATTGTAAATGTCCGTTCAACTGTGGAAACGTTAAATTAGTTAAACGATTAGTTAAAGTACAAATAAAATAATTAACCCATACATCTGGTACAAAACGTAGGGTAGTAGCTTGTTTTGTACAAAACATTACAACGATTGAAACGGCGCAGATCCGTCACATTACTTAGTACCATTGAACCACCTTTGGAGACCGAGCAGTTCCTGTATCTCTATCTCTATCGTACCGTGAACCGCAAGAAAGTAAATGGTTTTCCGATCGACTTTTTGCCGCGTCTCACACGATGAGGTACGCAAAATGGTATATGGCCTGCGGGCGAGCCAGATACCCTGCTGACCGAACCGAACGTTCAGGAGCGCAGTGGAACCACCACGGTTGCTTGTAAACACGATCGGTGGTCGGTTTCTTCAATCGGCAAACGGTAGCCACTACGCGACACGGAGCAGAAGTCATTCGCTGGTCACAATCAAGCACATCTAGGGCACATTGCGTCGTTGGTGCGCCACATGGACGAGCCTTGCAATAAAAAAAGGATTGAAAGCAGCCTGGCCACGAGCTATTGCCCAGCGCGTCTACGAAAGTCGGTAACCAAAATAACTAACCGGTGCGGCGCTGATGCTGGAGAGAAATTGTAGATCGCTTTTGCTGGAACCATTTTGATCTTTTACGAGCCACACACACCCACTCTGGGCGAGATAGAGGACACTCTTTCGTGAGCGGTGCCTAAATGAATCGACGACGACGACGCCTTTCTCTAATGGCTAACCGCCGTTGCGATCTGTAATGAATCCAACAGCGGAACGCCATATCACCCGTTACTTTCACGTCCGGAAATCCCACGTATGGCGAAGGAACCAACGCTAACAGCATCGCGAAAAACTCAATGGTCAAGATCGAGGAAAGTACTCGCGCCTTGCACAGAACTACAGAAGTCAACAAAAATCACAACGAAGGCGTCACAACACGCGACGACAATAGTGATGTATTAGATCGTACAGATTGGAATTTATTCAAACCAGATTATTGGCCAATTGTCATTTGGGCCATTCGAGTCTGTTCGTTTTTGTTCCAAAAGAACCTCTCTGTCACCAGATTTCATCATTAGCTGTGTATTTCTTGCGGGTACAGTGAGACAATGGCACGCATTAACCTCGCGCCCCCGCTGGGAATAAATCTCTATTGAGACCTTTTGATTAACGCGACACTCGGGCCGCGACCAAACGAGAACTTGCGAGGAGTCTGTCCAGCAGATCAATCCACGCGCGAAGACAGGGCATGTCTGTTCACATTAACAGCACAAAGCCATCACCACCAAGAGCCGCCGCAGATTGCCGAGATTGGTTTCCGCCGAAGTGAGCATAAACGGTTGACCCAGATTCTTAAGACCAACACTCGGTCAATCAGGACCAACAGCCGGGACGCGCGTTACACTGTCTACCGCCAATCAGATCTGCCAGAGCAGCGCGCATCAATTAATCATCGGGTAGTCCCCACACTTCATTGTTTCCAGATGACGGACGTGAGCCTCAAGGAATCTACACAAGAGGTATATAAAGTCTGGAAATTCTTCTAACGTTTTTAAACAGTTTCAAGACGAGTGAACAAAGTGAAAATAAGCAATGTTAAACGCATTTTGATTGTGAAACGAGCAAAACAATATGTAAACAATTCGATAAAACATGGGCAAGAAAAATAAATCTCCAAAATAAATGGCCAAAGGAATATAATTACAAACTATCAATTGAAACGAACAGGATTGGTTCGCAGGGGAACAAAGTGACTTCTACTGCAAACACAGGAACAATGAAAAGGAACACGACAAGAGAGAGTGAATAAAAAACTCGGGAAGTTACGAGAGAAGTAAAGACACCAACAAGACAGGCCAGAGGTGTGTTCTGTAGGAGGGTGTGAAGGGTTACAAAATTGAACTTACAGTGAACAGTGATTGTGTGGGTGTACCAGTATATTTACGAACGTATTTACGTGTGTATGTCACACATATTATTAACGAGGCATAAAAATTGGCAGCAACGTGTCTTACCTTTTTCAGATGTTTGTTGACCCACTTTGTGAAAGTTTTCTTCTGTATGGCATCTCGTTCGTCTGTGCCGTATCCACGCAGCATACCATGCCGGAGCATAAGAAGGAGTAGATGGAGGGCGCCAGCAGAAGAAGCAGCAGCAGCAGCAGCAGCAGTACCATCCAGCCGGGAGAAAGGCCGAATCCATCCAATAAACGCCGGGTGGAAGCGCGCGTGTTTTTGTTTGCATCGCGTCCGCGATAAATTCGCACAAAAAACGAGATGAAGATAAAATCATGGAGCGAAAGAGAGAGAGAATATAAATATTAGCAAATTACGCATTACAGATGATAAATCGTTATTTCAATCAATCAAACAACAACGAGCGCGCGCATGCCACAAACAACAGCAACAACGCAGGGAAACATTTTATGCGCGCCATTATGGGCGGCGATCAGCAAACGCGATCGCAAAGCCTCGTCTCGGGTGGACTTTTGCTGGATGTTGAGCTGCTCGGAGATTATCGAAATTGAACAAGATATAGTTTTTTTAACATTAAGGAAACTTTTTTGCAGATTGGAAAAACGGACCCTGTCGTATTTATAAAAATTAATGACAATTAGATGCATTATGTTATGAGAAAAAAGCTCTTCAATTGATTTATGCGATTGAGAATCCGATTGGCCACTGGCCGAGGCCGAGTAATATTCCTTTAACTTATACTAAGTACCCTTCAACGTAATAACTTCAACGTAATGAGCGTAATCATAAAGGCGTCGTGGCTCCACCATCGTTTGATATCCAAATTAACGCATTTATTAAGTGGGCTTCACAAAGAAAGGCGCCCGGTCGGCTCGTTCGAATGCTCAAATTGCCTTTACATTTTTATAGACCCTTTTTGGGGGAACACCGACGAACAAACGGCCTGTCAAAAGGTTGTTCAAAGGGGCGTCGTTGCCGTCGTGTATGTAACCGGCATAATGAGGTGTTGCTCGCATAATACAGGGTCGGACGTTGGGGGCTAAGAAAAGCCGTGAGAAAGCCGAGGGCTACGAGAGCTATCATCGGGCCAACAGCTGTCTGGGCGGACAACAGCTCTTTCAAGGTCCAACCACGCAACAACGAAAAAAAAACGAAAGACAACAACATGACAAGGTGTTGTCACCGAACACGAAAAGATGCCTGAACTCCCCCTGCGACTCGAAAGATGATAAGCGGACAAATTTGTTTACTTCCTCCATTGGCACCACACGCAACTCTCTGCTCGAGGCTACCCAACCCAAAACACACTCTCGACGGAAAGCATCGGGCATAGCCGAGCTTCCGCCCCACCAGGCAACGTAACGGGCTGATTCGATTAGAGGCCTTCATCTACGCACACGATTGACACTCATTAGCATGCCGCTCGCGACCAACCAGACCCGCCGCGGACAGAGCGCGTAGCGTTATCTTTGGCACGGTGGACCTCCTCCTTTCGCATGTTTTCCCGTGAGTGATACTCACAATTCGGCATTCAGCGCTACGGCGTCTGGGAAAGGAGACTGACACGTGCGCGCGCGGAACGCACTCGTCATTAGCTGATTGGATAGTTGTGCGCCCTTTTTTACATACCGGTTACCATTGGCCGAGTGTGCTGATTACAGGAAAACGATATGAAAGGGAACGCCGCCGCCGTACTCTATGTGTCTTACGAAACCACCTGATTGCGCACCCAACTAGCCAGCTCTTCGCTGGGGCCGTTATCATGTCATTTTTAACTCGGTTACTTCTCACAGCTGTTACTGTTTCTACTTTGTTGTCACATTGCTTCGAAGCGGCGATCAACCCCGTTACATCCAGCGAATGGTAGAAGTAAGATCACATTCAAAACATCGTTCGAAAGAGGAAATGATCACACTACTGTTACATTACTCTTGAAAACCATTTAAAAAAAAACTAAGTAAAATAGTCCCTACGTACTATAAAGAGCGGTTGAAACATAATAATAGCAAACCAACACAAAAAATACGATAAAAGGAACAAAGGAACAATTAATAAACAGATGTAAAGCCACAAGAAAAACAAGAAAGTAGCAAATACAAGATATACAATACACAAACATTCTCATAAGACAAAAAAGAGCAACAAAAAAACAAAACGTAAAGTGCTGAACGACATAACGACATAACTTCATAAACAAAAAGAAAAAATTGAACAGAATCAAATAAAACAATCTGAAGCAACATATTTTCGACACAAAAAAAAATCTTCCATTCGCTCGGTGCAAATAATGTACAAAATCTTGCGAGACCGTACGAAAACGAGGGACCGATCGTTACGATCTTCCGATACGCCAAGATAAAACCTGCCCAAAGGCACGGCACGGCACACACCACAGCAGACAACTTTTATCTCAAGGTGTGTACACTATCGTCGTGTTGCGTGCAAGGCGATCGTGAATATGTGGGGTAACATAAGAACCATGATCACTCATCGTCCCCCACCGAACCAACCCGCCATCCGCGCGCTGGTCGGTCCCGGTCGCGGCCCAAAGCCAGGCACCAAGAGGTGTGTATAACAGTACAAATAAATTGGCTGGGCGAAACCGGGGAGTTGGCCACAAATTTCTTCTCCTCAATTCAATTACCACCCCGACGAGAGCTAGCGAGAGAGAGAGAGAGACGACGGGGCCAAACCGGTTTGCCAGAGCCACCCTAACGTCATCTGCTATCGCGCGGGCGCGCAGGGGGTTGGTTGCTGTTGGCCAGTAGCCCGCCCTACAGCCCTAGCCCTCATCGTTCCAGGGGAGAAGATGAATGGCCAATTCGAGAGCCCCAGGAAGCGCGATGTAGTCGAAAGGAAGTGACGAAGACAGTCTTGTTGTTGGTGGTTGCAGTACGTTTGCTTCTTACACAGACAATCGCACACACACAGACAAACGCTCCACAAACACACATACACAGGAAAATAGCGCACACTTCGTCATCGGCCACAGGGAAAAAAAATCACGGTCAACAGCGTGACGGTAGGGCGAAGAACATAGCGGCGAAGCAGAGATTTAGCGCTGGAATGCGCCTAGTGTTTTCGTCGCTGTTAAACGGGTCGACCCCGAACGTGTGCTGGATTTGAGGAGCTAGGGCGCAATCCGTTTGATAATGAGATTTTTGTTACGGTTTTGTTGGTCCCCGCTAACAGTGATTTTGGAATGTCAAGTTTATATAATTTATTGTGCTGAAACTAAAGCAAACTGTACAATAGAGTCAAAGAGATGAATACAAAAAGTAACGGGAAAACTAAAACAATAATTCAGAGTAATGGACAGAAGAAACAGAAACGGAAAATGAAAACAAACCACAAAGAGATGGTAAGCAAAAATGCAAGGTACAATGTACAAAATTATCGATGGCATCCTGGCATGCGTCACACATTGATGGACTTTTTGAATTGTCTTAAAAATATTGAGCAAAAAAAGGGCTTGACAGTCCACGGAATCTTGTCCTGTATGACAAAGCTGTAAATGAAACTATTTCTACTTAGCATTCCGGTGGCAGACCCACCCTATACAAGCACAAATCTACAGGGGAAGATGTGCCCGGTCTCTATTTCGTGCAAATCGCGCAGTGGCAAAAGTGAGCATAACCGCCAACATATCGGAAGGTAAACCGATTGGATTACGTTGAAAAGTATTCCTAGACATCCTAAACCAACAAAAAATGGCCTACCACCAAACTTCGTCGACACAGATTCGCGATCAATCAGAACATCGTCCGTGAGGTGAATTGTAGCCGACGATAACTTGTGTGTTGGGTTGGGGACCAAAGGTGTGCTCGATTAAACGAAACAACACTGTCCGCTGCCGCCAGCAGCACTGATTAATCACCGAAAAGAGGCGATTGGAAGAAATAAGTGAAGTGAACCACGACGACCTTCCGAAGTTCTTGGTTTTCATAATTGAATCACTGTAATTGTAATCTAGCTTCAAACACTTTCAGCTAATCAATCATGGTGCATCAACGACAGCCGGCAGCGGCCAGGCTGAGATAGAAGAGAACCGTCCTCCGTTCCTCAACCCTCTACCGTGTGATGGTGAGTTCAAGAACAACATCTTATGAACCGCGTGCGACAAGCAAGCACGCGACACGCGAGAGTATGATGAATTGCGTACCAAGGTAGCCCGACACTGGTGGTACCTGAAACACGTACACCGAATCGCTCACTCCCTGGACGGAAATTCCAATATTGTTTGAGCTCGGTGGTTGTCAATGCCGTCGTCGATGGTCGTCATCCGGTGTGTGTCCAGCCATTTACAGAGCCCTCGCTGTCCGTGGCTTTCCGTACGTCAATTGCCACACTCTTCCTTTCGGTGGCGACGGGCGATGGACAATGAGCGAATGGTTAATTGAATTAAATCTCGTTAGGGGGCGCCCCACCCGGTCGCCAAGGAGAACGCATTTTTGTACGAAATGGCGAAGAGTAGTATAATGAGTCATTGTCGTAGAGCAGTTTATGCTGATGAAGACGTTAATGATCAGTGGTAATCGGTTACTTCCTGCCATGTGGAGTATTACGTATCAAACAAGAAAATATTATTGGAGTAAGGTTTACTTTAAACAATTAGCAAAACAATAAAACAAACAATATTTTATCTTGTTTTCGGCCAACTACATGTTGAACCTCCTTGATCCAACTGTTCATCTTAAACTTTTGGATGTTTTACCTTTATAGTTATTAGTCAATACATCAATTGGCGATTTAGTCCTTGATAAGCTCTACGCCAATTTTGTTTTCTCATATTTTTTAGTACAAGAAGTTTACTTTACGAATTACTTTACTTTTACAAGAATTACTTTACGACTAATTTTCTGGTTGAGCCAACAATGTTTTCAACGTTTTCACACAAGAATAGTACCGATGGGATCCCGCGGCCCGGCTGATTCACGTCGGTTTTGCATTGCACTTGCGTAAATGCATCGTACAGCAATCGGACATTCGTGACGGCGGAAGAAGCCACACGATGAATAATCGCTCCAGTCGCCTGATTTCAAGTCGCGTCACCATTAACCACAGCACACTTCCACGAAATTCGCGCAATCGTGCGCTTCTTTTTATGTCGACAACGTAGGAGAGACGCTATAACAACATTCGACAACCCCTTTTTGGTGCCCATTACCTATCGATCGAGGTATTAAGCCCTGAGTGGGAGAAGGAAGCTTGTTTCAGATTGTGTCCCCAGTGTATCGGTCAATGTGACTCATATGGAGATAATACCCAGCTGAGCTGTTGATGACGTAGGGTGACGTAGGACGGGAAGATGACTTGGAGTCGAGAAGTCAACAAGAAAACGAAGAAAAAAAACCTTTTGCATGACTTTCAATAGACGAACGATATGTGGTTGGTTTTCATTTCTTAAACAAGTAAATAATCAGATAACGAACCAACCAGCTGTCAAACATGCGTTGGTGACGTATCGTTATCAGTGCTTCTATATTGGGGTCACCAAAACCTTGGCAAACAGGTTGTAAACAAAGAACCAAACATGGCCAGAACGACCAAAACGATCATTTAATAAATTTCTCAGAAAAAAGTGCAGCAAATAAATGACACAACATGATATGCTCAGCACCCTCGGATCTCGGTTAGAAGTTACCTAAGACAGTTTCATCTGATATACGAGAACGAATCAACACGAAAATATTGTAATTCGAAATCTAAACCCAAAACCAAAACATCAAACATAAAAACCTAATCAAACAAACACATGAAGAATCGCAAAATGAACAGAACCAAACAGAATCGCAAAAGCGACAAAGCAGGTAAAAAATAGAAAACACGAAGAGTAAAACGATACAAAGCAGTTCTGAGATTGAGGAAGCGAAGGAAGCATGCAGACCAGGACAAACAGGATGTTCTAAATGTACTAGGGGCACGCAATCAAGAAGGGAGCACCATTTGTTTACTTTCTCATGGCGCTCTCTTCAGGGGGCTGACTTCCGGGTGCGTTGCGATTAGGAAAAGGGAAAAAACAAACAGAAAATGACAAAAAAACGGGAAAAAGAACGAAAAGGAGGAAGAAACACATAGGAAGATTGTGTTTCTCCACCAGAAAGAGCCGCCATTAAAAGCACATTCCGTAAGAGGCCAGGCGACAAAGAAAAACACCGTGCATTTACAAAACCTGTCAGAGCCGAACCGGACGCGGACGCACCTATGATATCCCACACAAAACGCTCCCATATCGTCATCAACTCAGTACCTTTGAACTGCGTGAGCGCATCCTCGTAGCCGTAGCCGCCTTGCCAGTTGACGGCGGTGGTCAGGGGCGACGAGCCGGTGACCGGCGACGACGACGACGTCGCCGCCGCCGTGAAGGACTGGCGGTGACGTTTGGCAGGCGTCGTGTGGTAGTGCTGATGGTAATCGCCACTGCTACCATTGTGCCCGCCGTTTGGCTGGCCATTACCGGGCCCTGGGCTGGCGCTACCAACACCACCACCACTACCGTTGCTGCTGTAGTATTGGTGATGTTTGCCCACTATTGTTCCGCTGGAGACACCACCACCACCACCGCCGCCACCGCCACCGCCACCACCACCAATGCTGTGACGGTGTGTGGTGGTCGTGGTGATCGTCTGATGATACTGCTGTTGCTGCTGTTGTTGCTGATGATGGTGGCTGTGGTGATTGTTGTTTACAACGTTGCTGCTGCTGCTACTGTGGTGATGGTGCTGCTGCACTTCACTGTTGTTGTTATCGTACAGGGCTTCGCGAGGATCGAACCCCAGGCGATCCTTGTAGTACGACTGGGTTGACATTTTGTTTGTTTGTTTGTTTGGTCGTTCGGTCGTGTTCGCTTAATGCCTTTTCTGTTTCGTTTTCGCTCTTGTTTCACGATTGTTGTCAAACAATCCGCTTCTTCGTTATCTCTTCTTATGTTGCTTGACTATTGTGTTGTTATTCGTTGCTTTGTTTTATTACTCGAAGCGCTATTTTGTTGTTATTTTCTTTTTCGTTTTTTGTTTTAACTTGTGTAACGAACGTACATTAGCAAGGCTAGTAAGGGTTGGTGAGTGGTTGGGACGGACGTAAAAACCGGCGTTTTGCAGTTGGTGATTAATGGCACTTTAGTGTGGATTAATGTAGTAAAAACGCAATAATAAACACATAAAAAACGAACAAAAAACATGCACATACACGTGGAAAAACGTTCCACTTTTCGCTTCTTCTTCGTTTCGTTTAACACGCACACACACTTCTTCGGAAAATTTTCACATTTGTTCGGCTGAATCTTCGTCGTTCGATTAGATTTCGCTAAACGCTGGGATGTTATCGGATATTGGAGTGAAAAGAGGTTTACATTTTAATTACTTCGCATTTCCGCTTTTTTACCGATTTTTTTTCATTTTCTCTAACACTTGGTGGCTTTTGGTTCTACTTCTTTTATTATACTTTAAATTTTCCTTTTCACCTTTATTAGGTTAGTGTTTCACGACTCGCACTAGGTTTCTTGTTTCTTGTTATTTCTTTTTTTTACTTTTTCCACTTCTTTGCTCTCTTCCCGAACTCTTTACAATATCTCAGCCAAAGATGGATAACCCCATTCTGTGGGCCATTTCACTGGCTTCGTGGCTTCTCATTTAGCACAGTTTAGCAACACGATAGAAGGAAGTTTCTAAACGTTCTCTGATCTCCGCTAGGCGCACCACGAACAAACTTCGTTGGAATGTGTGTAACTTAAACCACCATATGTTCCCGTTAGCCCGTTAGTGCCAGTCGGTCCTGGGCCCTCGGCGAGCTGCAGACAGAGACCACCTCCGACGAGGCAATACCTTGATCTTGCTGCTCACCGAATCAAGAACTGACCATCGGACCCGATTCCACCACGGGTCCCAAAGTGCCGGGGGCTGCTTTAAAACGTTTGTGTGTGTCTGTCTGGATTCCCGCATGAGAGTGTGAGAGTGTGACAGCGCACTCTGCCGGGCGCGTACCGAACAAATTCCCGAGCCGTCAGAAGCCCGGGTAAAGACCGGTTTTTTCGCGGGGAGCCCCGCGAGTCCAAGAGATATGCTCTGCGCGCGCGTCCGCTCCATCCAGGTCACCACTTTCGCTGCGCGATCCGCAAATTCTATCCTTCCCGCGGTGTGTTCCCTTCCCTGTAGGAGAACCAGGAGGTTGTTGGTCCAGGTTGCAATTTATCTTTTCTTTCGCTCTGCGCCTCGGTTCCCTCTTTTTCTGCCCCACGCAAGTCCCAAAGAGTTCCATGCAAAACAACGCTCCGTTCCTTTAGAGGACTCTCCACACACGCAACTCCTGAACGTGAAGAAGCCCTGGTCCGCGGGACCGGGGGGACTGGTCACAAACTTCGCTGCCCATAGATGGGAAGGCGAAAAATATGAAAGAATTCATCTGTCCCATTCGCTGTGGCACACTTATGGGCGCACACATACACCAACCAATTGCTATTTCTGGACCCGCGCATCCACCAGTTGGATTGGAGAGAGCGCGAGGGCTCCTCGCAGATATTGTTGGGAGCGAGGGCACCGCGGGCCGGGTCACCAGAGAGCCGAGATATGGCCGCCGAAATCCAGACAAGTTCTGGGAACGGAACGGGAGCCTCGCATATTTTACCTTGAGGCGGACCAAAGGAGCAAACATGACAATCAACGGTCGGTCGTATAGAGACTTCCCGGCACTTCCATTTTGTGGCGAATTAATAATTCGGCCTTTTATGAGAGGAACAAAATGCTGCCGTTGGGCGCTACACAGTATGCAAGGGTCCCTTAAGGGTCTTCTCAACTCAACACGCCTTTACAGATAAACGCACTCCGCTCCGGTCCGGACAGTTACCACACCGTGTCTCGACCTAATGAGCTTAATATTCATATCACTTGCAACGACGAGTGGCGACGCCTGAGTCTGGAACTTAATTACCAGACATTTTTTCACTTAATGACTTCCCAACTGACGCCCATTGGCAGTTCAGTTCTTCTCGTTCTCTCCTCTATCGGTATTAACTACAAAAATAAGGAACTCGAATTGGAATGTGAGAGGCAGAGAATTCTTGTAATACGCACACGTCGGAGGAAAACCAAAATCAACCGGTGTTCGAGCAGAGTTCGGAAGCGATTTCTGATCGTTCGCGCGATCGATTTGCATAATCGATTCTCTTTGTGGGTCGCAGCAGCTTATCGCTGTCTCGGGTGGGAACCCTACCACGGGGACCGGATTTTCTTCTTTTAATGTCTCGCACAAAAGTGCAAAAAACCCGAACCGAAACATACTCATAACGCGTTCGCCCATGTTTTGTTGTCATTACTTTTCCCTTCCTTCGCCAGAAGCCATTCGGAAAGAGGTATGCAAATTTTCTGTACACAAGAATGTGGTGATCCGATCGCCATGGCACACGGTTTAAGCGGAGATCCGCGGCAGAGATCGTAGAGGTGATCATCACAATTAAATGGCAATCAAAGTTGTTGGAGACATTTTGTGGTCAGCAGATCAGCAGAGGAACCGGAAAAATTTATTCCATCCGGGCACTGTGCGCGACGAAACTGGTTCCCGCGCGGACCAAGGAAAGCCATCAAATGAGTGTATCTTCGAAGATCGAACGGTTTTTGAATCCAGTCCCCGGACCAGCTCGTTAAGGTGAGGTGGTGCCATCCCCCCCACTGGTATACCTGATAATTAAAGTCCTATTAACGAAACATCATAATCATCGGCCAGCGAACGATTGAAGATGCGCAATCGAACGGAAAAAGGCTTACATCACCGCGACACAACACCAGTCAGTGCGCACGCCGCTATCTCTCTTTGGGAAAGCGCAATTCAAGGCAAAAGCCTAATAAATCAAAGGCCTCGAATGGTCCCCCTCATAGTCCCGTGTCTGTATTTTATGGGAGTGATGAGTTTTCCTCCCGCCCCAGTTATGGAGCTCCAAAGTCCAACGGATTAAGAACAACAGCTCTTCGAGAGACTAGTAGAACCCCTTTTTAGTGTGGGCCCAGAGAGTCACATCAATAATTCATTAGCGTCGCGCAAGTCGTCAGGCAGGCAGGGATTTGAACTGGACTTTGGCGGCCTCCCCCGGAAACAAGCCCCCGCCCCGATGTGGAGGGTGACTTCTTCATCGCGCACCCGGCGTTATAAATTCCTGCCTTCCGACGACGAATGATGGCTAGGAGATCGGATTGTATAATTCCGCCGCCGCCGACGAAGGCCGATTTTCCACGAGCAGAAGATTCGCCGACTCCAGCCGCCATCATTACCCAACACACACACAAAAAAAAACTGCGTCACACAACGAGAAAATACAGAGAAGTACCAACGAAGCAAGCAAAAAAAATCGCCGAAAATGGAGGTCCAACAAGATCGGGGCTTCGGGACCGGACCGGAGCTCAGTGATTTCACTTTCCCTCGCCGGGTTCAGTGGTGCTTTAATGGAATTGTTTTTCGTGGTTCGCGGGCAGCTTGCTTTAGTGCACCCGAGGAAGGTGGCCAATAATTGTGTAATCGAACAGCAAAACAGTAGTCGCATCCTAAAGTAGTCAGCCGTGGCTACCCCTTCACCATGATGCGCGCGGGACTTTGTTGGAGATTCGCTCGTGGGGGGATGTGATCTAATCGCGGGTTTTCGACGCGAAAGTGATGGACATGCCGAAAAGAAGGTGTTTTGGATTATCTTCTTTTTTCGAGTATCTAGAAACTCGGAACTTCCACTCGGAACTACTTTCTCTCGTCGATCCGTCGATCTTGTCGATTTCCTCAAACATTAACCCAACGATCTGGACGGCTCCAGATAACGGTCATCGCTCCCGCGGAAACACATGTAAACGAGCCAGGAATGGGTTTTCCAAAAACATCCGATCCGGCTTTCCGTCTTTCCGACCTTCCGACGATCCATCCATCGGCATCCACACTTGAAGGCACTACTGTCGCGGTGCAGACCCTCGGTGCCAAGCAACACCAAGAACCCAAAGGTCCCGTGGCATGATGTCTCGTGGTTTTTCCAGATCTCGGTGCTCGGCGCTTTTGGTGTTTTTGAAAACCGATTCGCTGCCTGAAACGGGAGATGGGTAGCACGTTTTTCTCCGTCACTCTTTCGCTTTTCTCGGTGGAAGCGCGTGTCGGTGCGTCGCCATTCACGACCAAAGGGCGTCCCGGCCCGGCCGCCACCACCTACCCTGCTCGAGTAGGGCAACCAAGAAAAGCCACGAATATGCGCGCGGCCGAGACAAACGACCGAGAGGCGCTCTTGTTGTCCGTGTGTTGGTATTTTCTTCCTCTCCCTCGGCTGTGGCTGTCTTATTCCCGTGACTTTGGCTTTCTTTCTTTATGGTTCATATTTTCTCGTCTCCCTACCCCTCGGTGGGACCCGACTTGGACGGGACACAAAACGGAAAAATTGCCCCGGACCGTCAGCAGCAGGTTACATGGCGCTTATGATGGTGGTGGTGCAGTCTCTCTAACGATCACAAAACAATCGATCGGGAGAAGTTGTGTTCAGCGTCGTGCGCCAACCAGAAACTGTGGCTCTTAAGACGAAGAGTTTTTCACATTTTCTTTCTGTGGTTCCATCACACATACACACATACACACTCATTCGTGATGCTCTCTTTGAGTGAACGCACGCACACACATTCTAATATTGTCGCCGTTGTGTTGTTATAATTTTTATCCTTTTAACTTTTCGCTATCTAAAGCATCCGCGCGTTCGTTGTGTTATCAACCCCACTTGTTGATAACGCACAATAGACACGATCACACGCGCGTGTACGTGCTCCCCTCAAAATCCGGGGATAGGATAACACACTGACCCAACAACGATAGACGCGCGTTTCTTCACACACCGCACACGGGGACACGGAAAAGACGAGGGCAGAACCGCACGTTACAAACTTCAGCTTCAAACTGGCGGTGGCCGGCGACCGCGGATCGAACGTCAAGCTGCGCGAGTCTCTCTCTCTCTCTGTATGGCTGTGTGTCTCAACTCCTTGTTCTCTCCATTTCGGGTTCGCGCTCTCTTTGCCAGCTTAAATTGCAAGACAAGACAGAGAGAACGGAGCGTCGCACAGACACAACCGCATCGCCGGCGCGCACCTGATCTGCCGCGGCGGGCTGGTGAGCGTAAGTGCGCGGGCGACTTTTATCTTGGCACGCTCTCACCCTTTTTAGAGCCCTACGCACTCTCTCCTGAACCCCGACGAGATACTGTGTCTCAATATCTCTTGCTTATCTTATCTTCGCCCTCTACCTCTCTCTTTCTCTCTCTGTGTTTTGCTTTTTTGTGTTTCTCTTGAGAAGGTTTGACACTTCCAGAATTTCCATAATTCCTCAATCAACAGCCAACTCTCGCCAGCCATAGAGTCCGGAAGCAAGAAAGAGAAAGGAAGAATTGTTCCTTGAAAGGGGGCGAGAAAGGATGAACAGGGTAACAAACGTTC
>NC_071285.1:22033898-22048495 GCF_943735745.2 Anopheles bellator | reverse complement strand
GTTCGAAGGTACAAGAAAGGGGGTGTAAACTTCAAACGAACGAAAATAAAGCGACGGGGAGAGAATCCAGGCAACCCAAAGGCCAAACAAACCAATTTGTAGCTTTGGCCAATCCCAAGCAAACTGCCTTCAACGACTCTGTTTTGTCTGTTATTGTTTTTCCCTTTAATCCTGTTTTGTTAATAGTTTGTGCTGTGCAACCTTTGCTTCATGCACTCAGTTATTGCCTCTTTCAATTTGATCTTCGTGTCTTAATTTTTTATTGTAGCTTTTGGTAAGGTTTTTCTAACTGCCTTTTGATTCATTGTATGATGAGTATGTTTCCATTGATTACAATTTGTAACTGATTCAGTCTTTTTATGAACTTGTTTAGTTACAATTATTTTTACGAAAGTTTTTACACATTTTTTATATTTAATTTCACGATCCGATTAACCAGTCGAGATTTGTAGAAATTTCGCAAAGTGTCATCGCTGAGGAAGTTAAAAAAAACACAGCAACTAACTAAGAAAGTGGACGACACGAATCGCTCCGAGGATAGTCAGCGCTTGTGGCCGGCCCTCCGCGCTTCGACAAGAACCGGTCACCTCGATGAAGTCATCAGTTCGTACTAGCCGCGCGGGGGCTGATCTCGTTGTTGTCGGTAACTTTCGCAACAGAAATTTGCAGCAGATCCGGTTCCGGTGCTGCCACGGAAACAGAACCGGAATGCAACCCGCGACCGGAAGGCATGCAGCAGCAGCGACACCAAAGACCCAATTGAGATCGGCTACTTAACGATTTCCCCCTCCTAAAGATAAAGAATTGAATCTTTCACACTGAAGTTGCGACGAAACAATGCCGCACCGAGAACATTATTTTGTTGTTTTGTCGTGCGAGTTCCGCCAACAAGGTCCTTACTCCACCCCTTCACATTTGGAGTTACCTTAAAAAGTCACAAAAATCCCTTCATCACACCCGAAGAGCAAACCTCCTCGGGGATAACGCCTACGACTGCAGTTCAACGAAACGCAGCATGAGTACGACACGACCAGCACACATCTCGAAGGAGGAACAGGTTTTATCCGATTCAAGCCAGCACCGCACGGCACCACCGCACACGGCAAGGGCGCTGCCTGCCGCCGAATCTTGACGTCATCGATATTCAGACGTGGGAGAAGCAGTGCACATAGCACCGTATGATCGACACTTTCGAATCGACTTCGGAGCTGGTGTCCTGGATCCAAATCCGGGTGACAAACTTCTCGCAATCTCTGGCTCTACAGTGCAGCGCGCCAAACAAATTGGTTCGTGGGCACCTAATGGTTCAATTCGATTCAAACTGAAGCGCCTATTTATGTCCAGAGGCGTGGGGGTTGGTTAGTGGTCTCAAATGGATTCCTATGGACCGCTATCGAACTGCGCTTACGGTGCGTGAAAATATGAAATTGATCACCACGAAGTAACGGCAGGAAGTCCTCGATCTGTCCGTAGATTTTATAACGTTTCTCCGACAAATAGGCAAATCTCCCTGAAATGGATTGGGTTATGAGGCGCCCATACACTATTACAGAGTTAAGGCGGTGGTGATCATCTTTCTGCTAGTGATGTTACCTTGCATCACTTCTTGTCGTCGGGAGCCATTTGGGGACCATTCCTGGTGTTTGACAACTGGTAGGTTCTTTACTTTGCTCTTTGCCATCCTATCCATCCTTCCACAATTGATCCACTTTTTGGCTTTTCGCACAACAGGATAGAACTGCAACTGAGATATATTGCACCAATCTTGTTTAGATCGTACTCTCACTACAGAGTCCTTTTCTTGCCCATAATCATCTAGAAACTAGCCAAACTAGAATGCTGGTGGCGTCACAAAAGAATGGGCCCTTACCCTTCCGTTTGTTCTTGTTGCGAGTCTCTACTTGACATCTTAAATATTGCGACAAGAGCATCCAATTGAACCTGATTGCCAATCCCAATAAAAGCACCTTGACAGGGACGTATCAAACGACACTGTTGTCTGTTCTTCTTCTTCTTCTTTGGCACTACAACCGCTGTGCGGTCTTGGCCTGCACCAGAGACAATTGTTAATGTCAATTATCCCTGGTGCTATCTGTAACAGTTCGCTTTTACGGGCGGGGTTGTTGGTCCCGCGCCAACCCCCTCTTGTCAGCGCCGGTATCGGGAATCGAAACCATGGCCGGTTGAGTGACAACCGATCCCGGGATTCGAACCCTGGTCAGCTGCGCTGACAGCGAAGAGCGTTACCGACTACTCTATCAGCGGGGGCCAACTGTTGTCTGTTGTGTTGTTGTAAAAATCAGGTGGGCCGCTCACATGCAGCTCCTAAGTAAATTAAACAACTTTCAACATTTTACCGACTCAAACCGTCTGCCTCTTTCTGAACTCCAATCTCGGACGGAAGCTGTTTGAAATCGAAATGCCTCTCATGCATTTCACTTTATCGCCTCTTTTGCGCGCTCCGAATGTAAATACCGTTTCGCGCCTGAAAAGCGCCTCCCGTAACAACATAACAACACACACAGACACTTCTGCCGGGCACTGGGGAGGAATTGTGCAACCAACGGGCCAACGTTGTTGGCCACCTAAATTTAAATGGATATTTGTTTTAACCGCCGACACCGATCACCATCGCGCCCGATGGCCACCAGAGGCTTACGGAAACGCACCGTTTAAATACACACCTCCACACACGGTCGGTGTCTTGGCCACTTGGCGGCGCGCGATATAGACGAGAGGGCGAAAAACCCCGCCCGGCACGCTAGGAGATTGGAATTGCAATTCGAAAAGCCAGCCAGCCGCTCGGTGGCATCGTTATTTATTCGTTATCGGAGCGGGGGCTCGAGCGCTGCAACGGGCCATCTCACGGCCACTACTATCGTGTTGAGTGTAGGTTTCACGGTACACTTCTTCACGGTACGGTGAACAATCGGAATCGAGCGACTTTCACTCGATCGGCCATCAGACAGTCGAGTGCCGCCCACACAAACAATGCCCAGCGCCCGCGTATGCGCCCCTTGAGACACACAACAATTGGTGCTCGATAAGAGAGGAGGATGCATTTTAGCTTCCCATGTACACGCTGGACACATGTGATCCCACATCCCAATTCCGCTTTCGCTCGCGTGCTGTCAATTGGATGATGGATGGCGCCCAGTGACCCAGGATTTATTTGTATTGAGTCTCGTTCGCTGTACAGTCCCTCTGTCCTGTATGGGGCACCCGACGACATCCAAGCGTTGTTGTCTGGGACACTCCCCTCCAGATCGAGCTGGACCGGAATCGGACCACCGGACGGACGTATTAAGGTCGAGGCTAATTCTCAACCGCTGGTCCGTGTCGGTGTCTACCGGTGGCCAATAAACGCATCCTTGGAGTGGCTGGTACGACGTGGGAGGAGGTTGACACTGTAGCAACAACCATCCGGTACCGGACCATGTCGGTTTGAGGCGCGCTTTGGACCTCTGGGAACGTAGGAGACATCGAACCACACGAAGCGAGACCAAAGTCGAAGTCAAATATAGGGACGAGGATAAATCTGAACCGTTTTTCGATGTGTTTATTTTGCGCGTTGCGTCGGAGGCGTAGTGTTTGGTCCGTCCGGAGAATTGCCACGCTCTTCTTGCTCTGGCTGCTTCCGTCCATATTGGGACATTTCGTTGGAACAAACCGAAATTTTACGACCAAGACACGCCGATCTCGCACCTCCTTTTAATGTCAGAACGCTACCAGCCTCTTTTTGTCTTATTGGTCTTACGGGGTAGCCAATTTGATGTGGGAGTCATGTGGGAGCCCACGTCCCCTAAACACCACCTTGTATTGAATGTTTTACGATGCGAAAATGGTTCGAACCGCGACAGACGAAAGTATTTGTCACAGTATGGTAACAATAAGAGGATCGCGAGGCCGTTGACGATCACAAGAACCCCGTTGGAACGGGTTCTAAGTTGTGTGCCGAAATTCGGCACCCAAATTCCTGCCCCGTCCAAAACTCAAAAGGTTAATGTATGCGCGCGCCTCGGACCCATTAACAGGTGGTTTGGTTCGGTTTTGTTTATGGTTTTATTTTGATAAACTTTTGACCGCGGTTTGGTTGCGGTTTGGGCTTTTTTAAATCACAATTTGTCTACTCAAAAGAGCTCTGGATCAATGGCATGCTGGCTTAACAGCGCTTCGGGATTAGTTTCGATGTCTCGTCCGTTCCGAGAATTTTGTTACGCAAAACTTAAACCGGTTACCGACCAAACGAATAACGAGTATCACAGTCCGCATCAAATACTGGCAAAATAATTTGATACGTTTTCCAGGAGAAAAAAAACGAAAAACTACAATTCAATGAAGAAGGAAAGGTTCGTCGCTTTGAGTCTTTCGTTTCGAGAGTCTCTTTTTCGTAGCCACACGAATGACAAATTACTTAGTTGATTTTTAACACATATTTCAACGAAGTGTAAAGTATTTTTCAGCACATTCAAATCATCTATTACAATTTATGTATATCAAGTACTCACAATAAAAAATTTGCAATAAAAATATATAAGAAAATAAGATCGAAGCTAAATTAATGTGAGGTTTGTCGCTTTGAGTCTTTCGTTTTAAGAGTCTCTCATTGCTTCCTTTTATTTTCATAACTCTAATATACTCGAACAAAAACCCCTGATTTAATTTACTGAAAGACTGTTTACACGACATGTAAAATGATTTTAATGTACTGCAAACATTTCATTGAATGCTATGTATTTGGAACAAGTATCGTTCGATCTTCGAACGAACCTGAAGGCGGGGATCGAAGTCGTGGGTGCAAATACTGTTTCCAGTTGAGTGGCTAGATGCATACCAGTGTACCAGCCGGGTTGATCTGGGTGTAGGCTACCTTCATCGCCTCGGTTCCACATTTAGTTCATTGCTAAGCCCCCGCCCGTTTTGGGCGCCAATTGAAGGTTCTCGTCACAAGGAATGTAGGTGACATAATTTTACGCCCACAGAGGCGTCCGCAAAGAAACACAGAGCAACGCCAGTGTTACCGCCGTCTGTCGATCCGGAAACCGGAAACGGAGTAACCATGAGCCACTGCCTCCGCGCGCGCTCCGAGTGGGTGATGGTTTTAGTAAATACCCAAAACTTCAAAAAGCCAACCAAGGCCACCGCCTAAGGCGACGCGCAAACACATATGGCGCCGCGCCGTCGACGGGAAGCCCAACCGGCGCAGCCATGCAAATTAGGAAAGTGATGGATCACGACGACAACGACGAAAGGAGAGTCAAAATTTCACGACGTTTTGCCGACGACTGTCACGGTCACGTACAATGACGACCGAAAGCCTTGACCGCTAGCTACTGTCGCTGCCTCCTTGCTGTTAGGAATCAGGAACCGGTTAATAGCCGTAAGCGATTCTGCAAACGATTGACGGAGAGAAAGTTGCGCTTTCCAGAGTGACTTTTTGTGACAACCCTTGAGACCACAATCGTCTCCGTGTGACCTTCTGTTCTCTAGTTTTGTGGGTGCGAAAGGATCCGCGCGCGAGAGCGGCTACTTCTGTCGGTCGCCTTGATTGCATGAAATGCATCGTTTTTTTGTTTCGGCCTCCACCAATTAATTAGTCACCGATCGACGTCGTTCGGCGGAACCAATCCCATCCACAGACGCTTCCCTCTCGAACGGAGACAGTGCACTTGAGACAAGCATCACCCACGGTACACGAGCCACACTCGCCACGGGTACTAATTGCACGAATAAATATCATTCGCCCAAGGGCGAGGAGCTTAGTCACCGTTTCGTTTGCCCAAACGAGGGCGAACTAATTGATGGTTTTGACACAAATTCCACAAAGTGAATGGAAACAGTAATAATACAATGAACAAAGAAGCGTAAAAAGAAGTAAAATTTATTGTTTTAGCACTAAAAATGTTCCTGTAAAATAGGATGATAAATTCCTGGTTTTAATTTTTATGCTCCTCTCCTCCATCCAAATATTTGAATAATTATTTAACCTCAAGTGTATCAACATTTGACATGAAACTAAAGCAAAGAATATTTTTGGATTTCAACATTACTACAACTAAGCAATAAAATCCCTAACCAAACATAAAATCTCCAATAAGTTTAAGGTTTTATGATATCGATCGATCCTTTCGGATGACAAGTTGCTCTTTTGGTACATACAGGATGCACGATATAAATACGGATCCATATAGGTGACGAGAAGCTTTAAGGAAGCAGACGCACCACCTCACACGTATCTCTGCAAAGATTTATGACGATCACCGCAAGACACTGCGTTTTTTTTTTATCGAAACAGACCAATGCCCAGAAAAGGAAGACACGACGTCGTGAACGTCATTTGTCGTCGGGGGCACAATGATCCCATAAATCAGTGGCCCCATTTACAGCCCTCCCTTTCGCGGGGCATAGAATGTCGATGTGAAAACGTCATCTATTTAATGCAAATGTCATCGCGATCGAGTGGCGATCAGTGGCGCGCAGCCTGAAAAAGCGTGTGAAAAAAAAGGAACGGTAAAATACTGTTCGCATGTCGGCCAGGAGTATCCATCAGTCAACGGTGGAGCCCTTAAACTTTCGGAATGGGTAGGGGTTTATTTACTTTCGACGTGACGTTAAACAGACTACCTGTACACTGTGCCTACCGATGGCTGGTTGAAGCCCTACGCTCGGGGGAAGCAGCGCGATGTCGTCGATCGCTAAAATTAGCCGCTCGAGTCACACTACTCCGGCGCAACTCTGGCGCAAAAACCGTGGCGACTTTACGCAGGTGTCACCGCCGCCGCCGTTCCCGAGGTGCTCAGGAAGTCAAGAGGGCGTTCTTCAGTATGCAAACTGCGAAGGAGGTGCGTGCTCACGCGCGTGAGTGTAGCTTTATGAATCGTGTTTCAATTTTTGCCCTGGCCCGGGCGGTTTCACAACCTTCTTTTTTGCACACTGGTAGCGACCTGGTCCCAACCGGGGTCGTTGCTTGCATGTACTCTCCTCCGTCAGGCCGCCCCGCGTTAACACGGCGGCGGTTGCTGAATGAATCAATTTAAAATTCTCATCGCCCATGCACCGAAAAAGGGGCCCCCAGAACAACAGGGTAGAAATAAAACTTAACCTCTATGGAGCAGAAAATCGCATGAAATTGATCGCCCGTGTAGGAGGGCTTGAATTGCCCCGAAACGGGGCCAGGAATACATCGTTAAAATGGTACAGGCTATGGCGAGTTTATCAACCGAATTGACCAAAACTGTGAAACGTGATCCCATGTTTGAACTTAAATGTTGAATGAATGTTCAAATGATGAAATTTTGTATCAATAAAGAACATGGAACCAATGGACACCAATAAACATCAATGGAATTGCTGCTGATAATAGAAAAATTAATACACCTTTCACACAAATTATTTTTAACATTTATTTGATGTCAAAGCAAGGCAGTGCCCAAAAAGCATAAAAAGGAAGACCAAATTGACAGCTAGAGCCATCAGTTTACAAAATCTACTTTCATAAGCTTAAACCGATATTTATATGAAGAGATCTTCACATAAGAATATTATGAACATAAAAAACCTACAGGCATCCATCGAATCATAATTTTGATTAACAAATATCCTTACGTACAATTACAAAATTATTTTAAATGGTTTTTGGAAAACATCAAAACAAACATAGAAAGTGAATTGCCGAATTACTTGCCAACAAAAAACAAGCGGATAAATTTCAATCTAAAGAAGAAGAAAACATTGAACGTCATCGATCCGAATTGACAAACAGAAGAAGCTACGAGAAACATTAGGTAACCGACCGGTAAAGTGAATCACGACAGATGATGATGCCACCTTTGCCATTATCATCCGATCGGTCGCCCGAATGAAAACGAACCGGAATCCATTTTCCAACATTTTTCTCAAAACAAACCGCGCGTCTCTCGAAAGCTTTCGCTCCGATCGCGCTCTCGCCCAAAACATTGGCGATTTTGACCAAACAGCAGCCACGCCACGACGACGTCGTGCCGTGGCACTCTTCGTAATCTCGCGCGCAATTGTTGCAGCGAATTTTCCACTCCAACGAGCCGGGGGGCACCTCTTAAAACACTTCGTTCAGCGTACGATGGCGGGACCATCCTCGAGCAGCACATCTGCGCGGCGGGCGAATTTGGCGAAAATAAAAGATTTCACCGCACGGAGCAAGTCAAGCGGCGTTAGCCTTTTTGGGGGTGGCGCGACCAAGGTGGACGTCAGGAGATTGCAGATAAATCATTCAAACGGACACGCCGTGCTCTAGTGGTGGGCTCCACACTCACGTAATGCTGTTGCGTGGCGATCATGGCGACAGGAAGAAAACTCTGAAGCGACGTACGATGTGAACGGATGACCATTACACGAACCGACCCGTACTTCAAACAAAACTCCGCTCGCAAAATGGAGAAGGCATCTCGTCAATGTCACATGTCTCTACTCTACGCTTCCACTCCGTTAATTAGAATGCGAAAGGTTAAGACCCCGTGTGATTAGTAGCAGCAATCGATGGGATTTGAAGAATTGAAGAACAGAAGTCAGCGTTTCTGTGGCTGACATCATCATGCAAAACGTGTTTTCACGACCTCATCAAGACATTCTCAAGGACATTCACCGTAAGAATCTTATTTGCGCAGTAACATCTCGCCATTGGCCGTTACGATATTAGATGATATCCATTTGCCCAAAGTCCATTTGCCAAAAGTTCCGAGACTTCCACCAACACCAAAGGCCTTTGACCTTCCTAACGACACCTTCGGGGTCACTTTTCGCAACAGGTGCATTCCCAAACGACGACGAAAACGACGAGGTCGTGTTTGGCAGACGAATCCACCCGCGCCGATGATGACGCCATCGACTCTCGTCCGGCGCGTCGTTAATCATCCGCGCGACCTACACGCAGCGCGACCTACACAAATTCACAAACACGTTCACACACATAGCACCCCGGGTGACAGAGGAGGACGAATAAGTGACTTCAAGGCGGACTTCCCCCAATGACAGCGGGCTAGGCAATAACCGTCAATAGAAAACTGCTAATCGAATCAGTATCAGTGAAGAAGATCATCCGCCATCGTCAGCTTACGCGGGTGAATATTCTTCTGACCACCACCCTTCAGGCAGTCGTAGAGTCGTTTTTGGGCAGCACTAATGTGGAGTAATTAGCATAGAGGACCACGACGAGTTGAGGTCACGGTTTGGGTGACCCGAAGGCGGACAATACTTCTCACAACACACCTTCGAAGAAGGAAGTGGACGCCCACCGATCTCTCTTGCTCGTTCACTTTCGGAACTAGTAGTGCCTAGAATAGGCATATCACAGACCTCCACAGATGTTTGAGTTCTGCGAGTTCCGCCGAGTCCAAATCCGGTGGCCGTACCCCGCCGTAGAAGGTCAAAAGCAGTTGTAAAACTTGTCCAAATTCCAAACGCAACAGTTCCTCCTCTGTGCGGCCACAAATCAGTCACCGAAGACGAAGCAAATGATGTCACACTCACTGCCCCGACATTCCCACGTAATGGACACCTCCCTTACTGGACTGGAACGTGTCTAGAGGATCGCTATCTGCCGGGCCGGGCACTGTAGGCAAATAACACCGAGGGGACGTCACTGACCTCACAACAGCGCGCTTACTTAACAGCAGCAGTCTTTGCGCGATGCGAAACGGGTTTCTGGGTTTTGCGTAGAGCACTCCCTCTCTCTCTCTCGGTACATAATCGATGGATATCGCGAAACTGTTCTGATGTTCCAACGGAACACCGCCACCACCAGGAAGTCTCCAGTCGGACGGAAAACTGTACGCGACATAACATACCGAGGACCTGCATCTCAACGCCAAAGACCCCCACCGATGAGCTAATCTCTTCCTCATGGTGTCGAAGTCGAGTCGATAATGCTTTTAAAGAGTCGACGGCGACTGTGGCGGCATGCAATCGGTGGACGGCGGACGAAATTACCTTTTAAAATTTTACGACTCCTTACGACGACGGCACACACAACTCTCGGTGTTTCCGCCATGCGGCCACCGGCGATCAATACTAGGCGGAAACAGGCCTCCGCGATTGGAGCGATCGTTAGCCGAGTGTGGCCATAAAAATTGGAAAATACTACCCAAAGTTCCCACCCAGTACTGGAGGGGTGCCTGTCAAGGTGCCACAAATGCATTAACGACGTGAACTGGCCCCACGCCGCGGACAAGCGTTTCTCTTGGTGGTGATCTCGGCAGTGATTGTGGCACCCACTACTACACGAGATCTATACCGTGACGCAGTGCCAAGCCTAACTTCCTATTTTCAACGCCATAATCCCCCGCTTAGATTAAGGCGAGAGAGATTCAGTACCAGATCTTCACGTTGGTCAAAGCGTCTCCCGTCACCGATCGATCGGACATGAAGTCTGAGCAGCCGGAAAGTGGATAAGATGTGACACAAGATAAAGAGGGCCGGAAGTCGGGGCCCGGGCACTGGGAAAATAAGTATCGCCAGGCGTGACGTAATGGACCCCACACCTGAGAAGGACAATGCAAATTCCAAGCCGCGAGGCTTTCTCCCGCTTTCGGGCAATCGGATCGAGAGATTAGCATAAGTCACCGAGGGTCATCGACGTTTGGTCTTTTTAGGCCAATCACCGCAGGCTTTCGGTCGTTTGGCCATTTCTAATATGAAAAAAGGCCGTACGTATTAGGATTTTGAAATTTTTTATGTGGTTTTTATTCGACAAGTGTGGCCGTAGTTTCTTCCATTTTTCAGGTAATTTCCGGATGATCAACACAGATACTTCTCATCTTTAGAAGCGATCCAATCAGAGATCCATTTTCCAATACTTTTATAAGCAGTGAACCACTGTGCTGCTAAATCGTTACTCCTAGAATGAACAACTAGAAGTCCGAAAGAGCAAAATCTGGAGAATACAGATCGAGGAATATGGAGAATATGTGATCGAGCATTGTCATGTTAAAAAATCAGTTTATCATGTCTGTTATCCCATTGTGGTCCTTTTATTGGCCAAAACTTTGCTTGAAATGCATTAATTGTTGTCGATGGTATTGTCCTTCAATAATTTCATTAAGTTCTGAAAGTTCATAGTACACCACACCTTTCGTATCCCACCACATGTACGGCATAACCTTTGCGCAGTGAATATTTCGATTTATTTGCGATGGGCCAACATTTCTGCAAATTCTTTGCATCCCGATCGAGCAACGCTGCCAATTCTTCATCATTAAATTTCTTTCGAAAATTTCCAGGTCGCTTTTGGACTTGCAAGAAGTAATGTAATGTAAAGTAATGAAGAAGTACTCCACGCAAAAATACTTTACCACAACCAAACCCGACATTTTCAGATGCTAAAAAAGGTTGACACGAAAGGCAAAAACCAAAAAACCTATATTCCGTTAATGACCGTAGCTGTCAAGCACATATTTCATTAAATAAAAAATATGAGACATTTAGTGAGTAATACCATGTATTGTAAAACCGCAGAAATTAATTTCAAAATTCTAATACAAAATAAGAAATAAAACTTATTCAAGAAATTGTTGCCATTCACTGAATCGAAATGAAGAAAGAGCTACAGCAATTTTACGATGCCACGGATAACATGAAACGCTGCGAAAGTGAAGTAAGAGAAGTAAACCACATTCCGAAACGCCTTGCAGCTAGCTAGCCAAGCCAGGGCATAGTAATGGAGCGCTTTAAAGCTCTGATTTTGACATCAATTCGCCTTTCGCTTTCGTCTAACTCGCTAAGTCGGAACACGGAGTGCGCGCACTAAGAACACCTACGCGCAAACCACACGCCCAACTCCATCCATCATCCGACCCCGACGTGTGTCTACTCGGAACTGGCACATAATCTCCCATTACACCCCTGACACACGTGGCTGTCATATTTGCACGGCGATGCAGTCTCGTTACCACGCGTGACATTACACCTTCTCTGTGGACCCACCAACAGGCTCTGGGTTCAAAAATAATAGCGGTCTCAAGTCCCAAAACGGGTACTCCTTTAAGCGGTAACGGGGGACGACTTCCAGAAGCATGGAGCCCTTCGACACACACCGGAACGGCGGCGATTGATCGGCCCATTAATCAATCGCTTCGCCTTTCGATATAAATAATCGGCCGCCTCTCCAGCTTGCTCGGCCACCCTGGAGTGTAGCAATCCTCGCCCGCGGCTCAGAGTGTAAGCCTATAATTTTACCACCTATCCTGCACTCTGATTTACAACTCACAGGTCGGCACCGAGGCACCTTGTTTCGCGGCACGTATACAATCTCTCTCGGGAGGTCAGCCCGCGCATTCGTTTCGACCCAGAAATTAAAGGTCCACGAAAGGGCGGCCGCCACCAAAACAAACGACATCATCATCAAGTGCACCGTCATCGCCCATATTTCGGCATTACGATGTAATGAACGCGCTGCTGCTGCTGCTTGGACCAACAACGGATATCCCTTTATGGGACCGGCTGGTCTACGGCCTGTTTTGATGCCAATAATTACATCGCCTTTCTGCGCCATGTGGCGAGCCCTGATCAGAGGACCCCAGGTGACTCCCCAAAACGAGCTCTGGACCACCCGCACGGGGACCTCTCGGTCGGCCCTTAATTAAATCAAACCGAAAAGAAAGGCAGCGAATCGCGATACCCTTTAACCAGGGCTTCGACCAAGATCCAGCCAATATCCAGGAGGGGTTGGAATTGTTTACCAAATGTCAACTACTGAGTGGAGTAGCATCGCAGCGAAAAAGTCGCCAATCGTCTTCCGAAGCGCCCTCGAAATGTCCGAAACCTTCGGAACTTGAGAGCAGCAACCTGCAGGAGTCGGCTGAAGTGCCTGCCTTCTAACCTGCGTTTGACCCACAGCGAGAAATGAGCGAGAAGTAGAAGTTTGTGCGCCCCCGATGAGATCAGCGCGCACCATGAGGGGCGCATAGAAAATGAGCTCACTTTGAGATCACGACGCCAGAGGCAACCCCAGATTCTAGACTCTAGACAAGGCCAAGTACGGCAGACTTAGGGCACCCACACGCGTCCTACATATTTCATCGGCCAGAAGCTTCTCTCTAGCTTACTAGGCTGTCCAATAAGTTCGTATTATCGATAACAGAGGGCGCTGCAACAATCCTAATTATATTGGTACACTCTTCATATGAACGTATGTGAAGTTTCACAGTACTCACATACTCAAATACTAGGGGAAAAAATCAAATACCGGCAATAAAGGCAATACTCCATGAATTAAAGTTTAAATTGTTGAAGCATCCACTGTATTCACCAGATTCGGCCCCTAGCGACTTCCATCTGTTTCCAGATCTTAAAAAACTCATGCGTGGAAAGCGTTCGTTGGAAAAATTCGTTGGAACAAGTCCATAAACACTTGTTCCAACGAGACTCCAACTGAATAATGAAGAGTATTTCAAACCATAATAATGTGCTTTTCTTATCGATAATATGAACTTATTAAACAACCCAGTAGTGCTGCCTCCACCCAGTGGTCGGTGATTTCAACCAGAGCGCCACGCATCCGCAATCTGGACCGGATTGCGGATGCGTAGGAGTGTGCGCACGAGTTGCCGGGCACCAGTAATGGTCGCTGCTGTACACTTCGGACCGGAACACTGGAACAGCCGCACGTGCCGCCCCCAGCGATAAGACCACTCAAAACGCTCGAAACGCTTCGTTGTGTTTTGCGTGGGGCGCATTAAAACACAGTTTGGTGCAGGGAACCTCGGCGTTCCCTTGGTGGAAACTCCTTCTAAGGCCGCAGCGCCGATTGCATATGGCGGAATCGGCAAATATTTTTGCGTACATCTAACGGGCCCCCAGCATCCGACCGCTTAAGTCAACAGCCCCAGAGCCTGAGCTACACAAACCAAACCTCCGACGGCGCTGCACCTTCCTGTGTTGGAGGAGAATCAATATTGGCACCCGCGCGACTGCACCACTGAGTCTGTCACGGACAGAGAATGGTTACAGCTACCTGTGCCATTGCCACAGTCAATGGGCGAAAACGGTGTTTGAGCAATGTGTTAATTGTTTGCCGAAGCTAAGACGCCATCAGCAACCCCGAGGGGAGGTTGGGGTGCCCTACGTCAGATAAACACTGGAAAGGATCACCCAGCGGGTGCACTCCAGAGTCACCCGGGTCAGGTTCTGATGAATTAAAATGAACCGAAAAGGAATGTGACGGACTCATCAGGCTCATCATCTCCGCCAACTCTAAAGCTTCGATGGGTTTGGGGCGGGTGTCAACACCTCGTGCCATCGCCTTTATGTCACGGACTGATGTCACTATTTATTTTAGCACTACACCATCGAAGTTCGAAGCAGACATGTTCGCGCTGCACGGTGGCTATCGACTGCCGCGCGCTCGGATCGAATCGAATATGTGGATCAAAGGTCAACCGATACGCAAAAGTGTCGCAAAAATCTTCCAAAGCATGAATCGGTGGCGAGAAAAGCTATTCAGATAGGAAAATAAATCCATTTAAGGTAGAAAACAAGTTGATAGTTAAAAAAAGAACGGAAAATGAACTAACAACCATATCTATATTATAAAAATGACGCTCCGTTTTGTGTGCGGTTTATAGACT
>NC_071285.1:21969727-22033798 GCF_943735745.2 Anopheles bellator | reverse complement strand
AAAGACGGAAACAAGGAGACAGGACGAAGTCTGTCGGGGCAGCTAGTAAGTAATAATAACCAATGAAGTAAAGAAAAAATGTGTAAAAGAGAAAGTCGAATAAAAATCAGATAAAAAATCTGTTTTAATGGAAAAAATTAACTGCCACAAAAAAACACACGAAACCAACGGTACGAACAGATGTTGCGAAAAAGCACGACCTTCAAAGGTCATTCGATAAGGATAATAAAAAAAACAGTGCAGCACACGATAGTGAACAACACGCCGAACATGGTACCTCCGCAATGAAAACAAGCCGTTAAAACGTTAATTGCTTAGAGATAAGATAAAGAAAGGCCACCACGCCAAGGAGATCCCCGATCGTCGAGTGAACGAGTCGGTGGTGGGTGGAAGGCCACCCAGTGGATGAAAACAGGTCCGTGTAGTTCTACTACTAGTAGCACTCTCTGCGTTGCCGACAGTACCGACAGAATTGCACCATTCACAAACCGAGAGCGAGATCGTTTTGAAATTAAAGTTTAGGTGACACGAAGAAGACAGGAGTTATGATTGCTAAGTCATGGGCAAATGAATATGTAAAAGTTGGATATTTTTTAACTAGACGAGCGTTTGAGTAACAACAATTTACTTTAATCATTTGACAAAAAGTCGTTAAATATGCAGATAAAACCGACTGTTACACGAACCTTGCATTAGAAAGTGTTGTTGACTCTTTCTCATTTCTTTTTTTTGTCTTTTTCTCAGAAATTTTTCATCTTTTTTTACTTTTTCATTTGCGATAAATACGGGCCGGTCCGTTCTTCTAAGATTAAAAAAATAGATTGATTTAACCAATTTTCGTTCGATTTGATTCTATGCATGTTCTTTAATTTAGACAGAATTGTAAGTTTCGTTTAATTGTAATATGTTGAGCAAATAGTTTGGTGTCTCGAATTGAAAATGTGTCCCTTTTTCAAAAAAGCGATTATTCGTCATACCGTGGTTTCGATGGTTAAGGTACAGAACACCCCTATGGACCAAAATGGGAACAGGAAAAGCTTTTTGTTGTTGCAGGCTGGAGTTAGAAATGCAACCAACACTGGCGGCCTGAAAGCAGCGCGCAACCCGACGGAGAGTGATATTACACTTGATCACGCAAACAGAGAACCACAACCACCATGACGGTAGCGGTGGCGGCAGCAATCGGATGCACAGTGTTTTGAACAAAGCATAATATGCGCCACCCCCCAGGGCATAAAAAATCGACACCAAGAAACCGAAGAAGCCGAGGAGAACCGACCGGTGCATAACGAAAAAATGCCCGCCAGACACGACGACGATGAACCGCCGACCGCCGAGAACATAAATAATGCACCAGCATCGAACGAATGCACAAACCCTTGCCAGCCGCCGGTAGCCCTTTCGGTTGGTGCATACCGAAATGCACACCATCCGCCCGTATCATCATAAACCTTCTTCTTCGTCTTCGTCGCCGACTATTGATCGCTTGGGGTTTCCCTTCCTTGGGCATAATATGTATGCCGGTGTGTTTGTGAATTGAAAGAATTCGTTCCAAGAAACGCGCACAAGATTGTACAGTAGAAACTGGAGGATTTCAGGAGCACGATCGGAACACCGATTTGCGGTGCTTTCTTCATTATATTTTGTTATTATCGCCTGAGATAGTCCTCAAACATGATTTGTGTCGTTTTCGGTTACCAACCCAGAGCTAAGATCGATCCATTTTGAAGATCCGATTCCGAATTTCCGATTAGAATCCTAAACGTAGATTCCACTGTTTCCGTGACTAAATTTCGACTGGTCTAAAACTTTTGAGCCACCGTGTATAACATCGGGTGTCGTTTCCTCCCAAGAAGACTGTTCGAGTTTACGAGTGTGCATGTACTCTTGATGCATATGTGGTTAGCGCAAAATTGGACACAACACACGCGGTTTTCCTCGCTGACCGGCGATAAACATGGTTGGCGTGCACAACTAGTTTTCACGGTACACAACACAGCAACACCGCCACCCCAAACATGTTGCCGCCAGTCGCAAAAATACGTCGGTTCGGTCAATGTCTGCGTAGTAGAACCGCGACTACCGATCGCACGTACAGGTTGACAGCCAAACGACTGGCCGGTGACGCAATCACCGGCACCCACACACCGATCAAGGCGCGAACGAAAGGAATAAACAAAACGCACACCGAATTGACCCGCGACCTGACGATAGCACGCGGTTTTTTTAAGAAAGAACAAGGATTGAATATTAGCACTTTGTTCGTCGTCGTCGTCGTCGTCGAAGCGCGAGATCGAAGGGAAACGATAATTGGCAAATTTATCAGCGTCAACGCCTTTCCAGCAGTGGTTCGAATAAAAGTTCCAAAACCTTATCTCGATCGCTAAAAATAGATGTTTGTTTGTACATAAATTTTGTATGCAACGTTCAGAGCATTCCTTTGCCCTTGTCATTTGAGTCACTCGTTTCTTCATTGTTTCGTTTCAGAGAAGTTGTTGCTCGAAAAGTAAATTGAAAATCAGCAAAATCGTTCACCGAGCAGCATGTGTTTGGCATTTGCAGCACTTGCAGCAAGCGCAAACAACGAACCATTGAAACTGAGCCAGCTGACGGCATTCGGGGGGTGTCGGATGGCATCCACATACTTGACCGAGAATCAAAAACCACGACCAGGAAGGACTGGATGAAGTGAAAAAGACACAGAAGAAACTATCTCTCAACGCGATCGATTATTTTAAAAATCTGTCTCTCTAGGATTTTGGGTGAAAACACCTTCTGCACCTTCCATTATTTGAGTAACACCTTGCGCGGCCAAACATTGAATCGAGACATTCCACAATGATGTGACATCTCGGGCGCGCGGACTCTAGAGGCGCCCACAGCAACACTACACACTTGCCGGTCGAAAAGATAACACAAAGAGTGAGAGAGAGAGAGAGAGAACAAAACTCGTGCACGATCGTGTTTTAGATAAACACATACACAGACCCACCACGCCGACAACTCTTTCACGATCACCGCTGCGAGCGGCTCTAATGTCAGATCGACGTTTACATGTTTGAGTTTAAAGAACGCCCCATCTCTTTTAATGTCTCTCTCTCTCTCTGGTTGGATTTCCTTCACTTTTGGCTGCCTTTTCGCTTTGCACCGACGAGAGGTGTCTCGATGCACTTCTGTCTCATGTGAACCTCCGACCGACGTCACCGGGCGGGACCAAATATCATCACTTTTCTTGGTAATTCGATTACTTAATTTTGACACTCACGCGCATCCGCCGATTACGTGAAACACAATTAATTGCTAATCTGCGATAAGAGCCCTCCGCCTGGCCAGCGCCATCTGACTCGAGATAAGCGTGCGATAGGTGAGGTTTCCTTCTGACACTTCATTATCGCTAGCCACTGGGCGACCAGACCGGATCTAGACTGGTGAGTTGGGCCCTCAAATCTTCCTCATATCGCCCGTACCCGACAGAGTTATGGTTCAGCCGTTGTCTTTGGCAACACTACGCCGCAAAGCTATAATTATTAATCGATACAACAAAAAGGACGACCGTCACGACCTACGCGTGGTCGGGCCTGGGATTTTCCGCGAAAAGCCAAAGTCGGCGCCGGGCGCGAGTCTTGCCCACACGAGTCGGGTGCCCACGTTAAACGCAACTACGCGAACTACAAACCCGGACCGGCTGACTAACCGGTCTCGCCCGTTCGCTCGGTGTGCAATACTGTATCAAGTAGACGACATCTAACAACGTACACAGACACGCACACAGCATGGGGTGGTTGGGCAAAAATAATCAGCATATCACGAGGGGTGTCAACCCATACACCGAGCGGCGTAGATATCGGAGAACGCGTCAACTACAAGTGTGTAGCCGAGGTCCCACTTCACCAACCACCATGTGACATTACTACACGCTGATTAGTAAACACGCACCAACACAGGTACGTTGTCGTCGTCGAAGGTTCGTGGTGGGTTTGAAATTATGGTAATCCTGTAATACCTCTGACACTCTGTTTTCTCTCCGTAATTTTCTCTCTCCCTAGTGCGAGAGAGAGATACGGTGATCGAATCGGTTGCGCAGTGAGTGGTTAGTGTGTAAAAGAGCATGATCACACAATTTGACCGGTTCCTGGGAAATGTGGGAAAATGTCTACGCCGAGAAGACTGGGGCCGCAAGGAAAACGTAGACCGCACGGTGTCTAGAACGCAGCACGTGGCAGTACAGGAACCTAACAAATGAGCCGATTGCATGCGACCGGAACTACGAAGAAGCTACGAAGGTACCCTCTTTTTACGTACTACACGCCCCAAAAAGGACGAAGCCACCGCGCATTAGGGGAGGGATAATTACTTTCACTCGCATATAGCGTTCCAACCCAGGCAAACCGGCCCGTTTTGCACAAATTTATGGCACATAAAAGTGGCACCTTTCAGTGGCATTATCGCTGAAAGGGTACGCGATTATGGGTGTGGAGTGTAAAATATCGATCCTAAGGCACGCATGGGATGGGCTAGCCAAACGGAGAGTAATTAGTTTCCGCTGATAAGCCGCTGGCGTCGTTGGTTATTTCGGCCCGTGATCGGTGAAAGAGGAAAGTAAACGGAAACGGCCTTCGGCCCCACCTTGGCACGAGAGATCATCAATCAATGATGGATGAGTAATGGTTGTATTATTAGCAAACGGTGGTGGCGATGGCATGGTGACAACAGCACACTCAACCCCTAATCTGCGTTGAAGAATGTCCGTAGAGAGTGCCATCTTTTTTGTGTGCCAATCTGGTGTTTGTTTGTTTTTTTGTGTGCAAGATTTTTTTACCGCAATGGTTTTACTTAGAGAAACTGTATACTTTTGTTTAATTCAAATATCACAGAGCAGATACAGAACAAACAACAGCGGAACAGTTAATTTAATACAGCAAATTCATAAAACTATTTGTGGTTATCATGAAACGAAGATGCAAACACGTAAAAGATTTAACAAGTTTGAACAAACCATTACTCACTGACGTGTTAAAAAATAAAGAAGGTGAAACAACGCAAGCATGATGTACAAATAAACGAACAAAACATAAAACGTCGAAATGAGATATAAAATAAACAAAGAAATAAAACGCTGAAGAAATTGATACACCGCTAATGATAATGTAATAAACACCAGACAACTTCCAATTTAGCAATCAATCACAATCTAAAGCTTCATTCAAACAATAGGTCAAAAATAAACTTAAATAAATCGAAACCACAACCTTTAAATTACTCTAAAGAAAGTGTTAAAGAAACGAGATAAAATAACTAACGAAAGTACCGCATATGAAGTGGTCATATATGAGTACTGCACAGTTCGGGAACATGTTGTCGAAACAGCACCCTAAAACCATAAAACTCACACGAAGATAAAACGGGCAGACTCATAATCAGACCCGTCTCTCATTTGCCATATTTCTCGTTAACCGTCGGGTACCCTTTAGCGCCCCGTCGTCAAACATGATCGAACAATGTAAATCCGTTTTTCCGTTTCCCATCACAGCAGCACGGCTACGAACTATGCCGTCGCTACTTTCACTACAAAACCCCATGTTTTCACTTTCAACATACGCGGAGGAGATTCGCTATCTCGATGCGACAATCTCTGCCCACGACGACGACGATGCCTGACGACGCAGGCTGAACTAAATGGTGATGAGAGCGCAGAAAAAACATAATGATCAATCGGAGGACCGATCATCCTCGCCCCATCCTGCTCTGCTCTGCTGTGTGTTTGATCCTCCGAGCCGTCCCTCACGTCCGGTGATTGGTCAACGCTCATAAATTGCGGGAATCAATGGAAGAGATTGCCATCACCGATTCATCTCCGCGTGACGACGTCCAGGCCATCGCACGGTCGTGGTGCCGGTGAAGAATTGAAAAGCAAAGGAAAGGCGTCTACCAGGTGCGTGCGAAAGAGAAAGGATATTCATTCAACACCAACCTCTGGGCCGGGGAGTGATGATCACACCCCAGCTCACGCCAGCATCATTGACGAGATCTTTGTCACCCAACCCGAATAAGAGAGAGAGCAATACTTTGCCTGTTGTCAATACGAGAGCATAACGGGTGGCAAGGGCAGCGCCTGCAGCATTCCATAGCATTTCTCGCACCCAACCGTGCCGGGGCCGGAAAAGGAAAAACTATGCGGGAAAACCGGATCTCTTGGGATGTAGTAGTCAAGCCGAAGCAGGATGCCAGTGATTGACAGCTCCACCTACGGGAGGCTGCTGGCTCTGTCCCGTTTATGGTCGGCAAAAATTCGACAACTATCGCGGGACACTACTCGATGATACGGCGGCGTGCGTGATGAACAATTAATATGCGTCCGGCATTTCGCAAAGCCAAAGCCAGAGCCCAGAAAAGGATGGAAGTAAACCTTCGATTGTGATTCGATTGGAAGTAAACCTTCGACATGGAAGTAAACCTTCGATTGTTGCGTAAGGTGGGAAAGGGCAGCCAAAAGAACACCACAAAATCATGTCCCTGATCGCTTATCACCCCGCTTAAATATGAGCCCATAAAAATTTGGCTTGTAATATTGAAACGTTACATTTTAGATGTTGAAGGAAATAGCCTGACCTTCATCTGGAAGCTATCTATTTGTTTTATTTTGTTTTATTTTATTTTATTAATACTTATACACATAACGATCAATCCGAAAAATCCAACTCAGATCGTCGGACTATCATCGTCATTGTAACCATTCAACATCTTGCAACACACAACGACTAAGCACCTGACCAAGCAATCTGTCTCTCTCTTGTGCCACATTTTTCGAACGAGAATACTATTTCCACATCAATGCGGCCCAAAAAATGCTGCCCTACATCGAAAGCAGTGCTGAACTGAACTGTTTCCCGTAATCCGATGCACGCGCTGTAGAAAATAAAAATGGGTAGAAATAGTTTCACCTTAAGCCGTTCGCGC
This sequence comes from Anopheles bellator, assembly GCF_943735745.2. Lineage (NCBI taxonomy): Eukaryota > Metazoa > Arthropoda > Insecta > Diptera > Culicidae > Anopheles > Anopheles bellator. The sequence continues at coordinate 22,026,841 of NC_071285.1, read as the reverse complement.
CACCCGAAAACAAACTGCATCCGATTGTGCGATTCAGCATACAACCACCCCCGGTTGGGTTATGCACCCGATGCACCCAGCGGGGCTCATTCTCCAATGGACAAGGCATGACTCGGACAGCACGCATGGCGCGCCGGCGGCCTATTTATAGGCCTCAACAAATCCCCCGAAAACGAGATCGACCAAAACCGGATGCCGGAGCACTGAGCGTAGCGCTGGTCACCTGATTGCCTACTGAAATCGACTCAACGACACACCGAAGAACGCATTGCGAAATAGAGAGCGCAAGAGGCATAAACTAAAGCTACGACGGCTGAACGACAGGCTTTCCCAATTCTTGAACAGCCCGACAATATGCGCTCGTGATTGGTCATGCTAGATCAAAAGCTCGATCATTAAACATCCTAATTGGAGCTCTTGAACAGAGGATCCTTTTAGCGAACAAATAAACCCCCGGGGTCGGGTTGCCAGTCGCCAAAATTTGCCCATAAATGGTACCGTCCATGCTTCGGGCTCGAGACACAGCTTTTTTCGAAGCTCGCATAACATAGACGACCTTCTTTTCGTTTCGCTTGGAGGGGATGAATGCCCAAACGTTATCGTCTCCTCGAGAGACTCTCCCGCTGAGCATAATATTAATTAACGAATGAGCTAATGCAAGAAAACCCAAGCGCTACTCCGTGGCGCTTCACGGCGGCGGTACGATCAAAAATGGATGATCTCCGGCGCAAGGCGAGGCGAGTCCTTCGCGTCGAGTCGAGTTCCAGACTTCCTGGAATGCTGCCGGCGAGGCCTTGGAGGCTTGAGTTTTATTTCATCTCCGTTTGATATCTCTCTGGTAGAGTCAACGTTAAACATTGGACGACCGCCATGGTGATGGCAGTAATAGTGATGCGAATGATCGGGCGTCTGAATCTGCAAACACCAATTTGGTGTTTCTCCCCAGAACTGGGGTGAAACGCCCGTCAACGGATCGGTTTTTTTTTAATATATTCCATGAAATTATAGCAATCCTGGGATCGCCATCAAATGTTTCAATGAAGCATTAATTTAATGTCTACATAAAGTAAATTTCGCCAAACAAGTGAACCTTCTTCTTGACACTCCACGAGTGGCAGACCCAGGCGTAGAGGAACGTCACACTATTAAAAGGCGGAAGGTGGCTTAGTTCAATCAAAACACCCGGGACCGAGATAAATCTTCTCACCACATTACGAAACGTCGTTTCGGGTCGCGAGCGGTTTGACGAATTTGTTGTGGCTCCGTCTCTGTCTCCTAGAGCTAAGGCTAGGCGGGCGGATGACGATCATGCATTGAAACGGAAGAAGCATTAGCACATGGCATAAAAATAGCCCATTGCGCGCGCGTGGTGTTTGCGGACCACTCCGCGCGTGTTACGTCGATGTACTTCCCTCAATTGTATCGCTTAGAATGCGGTCCAGATGTGAAATGAACTTTTGATGGAGAATCTTCTCGTCTTGACCGAGACTTTGTTCGGTGCGGCATAGTCTCACGGTTTCCCAGTTTACCTTAATCGAAACGCAAAACCAAAGTGCGTTTGGTCCATTCCATTTCCATGTGAGGACCATCATATAGGCACGTCGCTCGTTGTTGTGATTAGAGGATGACAAATAAGGAAGGACACATACCTGTGGATGATAAGAGAATTCAAGATGATTAGAATAAATGTAATAAGGGTGTTGAGCAAATAACAATAACAATAATTACAAACACTGGTAAGCAATGCAGTTGCCGTGTACTGGTCGCCATTTAATCCGCGAGAGATTGGCAGGAGGCCATCAATCAAAACGCCAGATTAGTGAGCAATCAATATGGATGTCAAGCAGCAAAGTGGCACATGTCGATTGTAGCGCACATTAACCCACAGCACATCACACATCGCGCGCCTCCATAAACCATATGGATACACTTATCAGGGTACTTTAAACCCCCGCCGACGAATGCAGACCTGGGGGATCCGAAGATGTTTCAATTGACTGCGATCACTTCAGCTTTTTACTTAAAATCTCCGTTGATAGATGCGTTGCCAGCGCGAATGCCGGCGACCATTGAAACAGTCTACGCACCCGGGCGCCGGTAGCACACGTGGTGTGCTTCTCCTTTGAAAAAAGGCAGGGAAATAAATTATTTCAAGAGTGCAACAAGGGACGTGTGGTGTTGCATTCGAGGGGCCATTAATGCAACAATTGCGCGATAAGCGGCAGCGGTTCGTGTTTGATGATGATGTTGACCAACACGATGTTGACCGTTTCCCCTGCATCTATGAGAGGAGATTTATCAAGCCGCCGATCGAGCCACTTAATGCGATTTACAATGGTAGTTGTGATAACAATAAACATCGTAACGTTTATAATATTGTAGCGACTTTTTCTAAAATAAACATTTAAACTAAAAACACAACAAAGAGAACTGCCCATGAGAAACTGATAGGCACCGGACGATGCCTTTCAGCTGCCATCACCGTGCCCACTCGTTACTTCATACATAATTTATCAATCCTCACCCCGATTAAGAAATCATCACCTCATCAACGTCAATCGTCGCCGCAGATCACGACCGACCGGGTGCGCCGCAAATGGTCAAAATTGTGCGTCGAGTTTAATTAAAATTCACCGGGGAGAGTGGCTTATGTTTCTTTTCGACGGATTGGCCAGGAGCTGCCTCTTAAAGACCTGATGCGGCGGTGTCAGATCGTCTCCGACGCACGTGACCGCTCCGCAGTCCGAAAAAGTAATTACAAAATTAAACGAATGCACACACGTTTCCCATTGCACCAAAGGCCGGTTATGTTTGCGGCCGGATGATGCTGCCGACCGCTGATTGACGAGGCAGCGACGGCAAATCTGTCTGAAAGTCACGCACTGCACGACACCAGGACACAGGTCTTCTTCCTGTCGGGAGGGGGTTTGTTGTTATTTTGTTTTGGAAAGAAGAATTGCCGAACGAGTATTTTCCCGAAGGATAGCGCGCGAATTCACGTTTTTCATAAAAGGAGCGTCTGGCAGGCACAAAGCACAAGTCTACAAAAGTGAAATTGATCGTCGGGAATCGTGATTGCCATTTTTTAATGATCTTTGCGTGATGAATCATCATTCGAAACACAGCGCCACCTATCGGTAACGGAGGGTAGTTAACACCCGTTAGCCAAGACACGCCACGGGAGGAAATGCCATAAAATGGGTATCGAAGCGTGTTGCTATAAAAAGAAAGAAAGAGACGGATGCTCCAGATCGGGAGAGTGAGTTCCTGTGATTCTCTCTCTCTCTCTCTCTCTCTGTGCAACAGTTCGTCGGTTACTCTCGCAAGAAGTAGATGACAGCCGCTCAGCTGATCGGCAAACGGATGTAAAGGGGAAAAAGCCGGTATCATTTGCACTGGTAGTGGTGAAAGATAACCGATGCTTCAGCTAGTTTTAATTTGTTGAACATTGATCCAAAACAGGAACCGTTTAGCTGAGCATTGGAAATTTACCAAATTGGGCTTCAAATACGATTCCTGTTGTGATTAAGGAGTTAAGCTTCAAATTTTCACACTATTAGCAATAGCCACTTCGCAGAGCCTGGTTTGGGGTTTTCAACAAGAAGAAGCATACTTAACGTGGAGGATGCAAGAACAGGTGTAGAAATGAGTAGCTCGTGGAATGATGCGAAGCAGCAAATCAATTCGCAAACAGCAGCGATGATTGCACGATGAAGAGGAGCATAAGAAATACGACTCCATTTACCATATGCTGCCCGCCCGTACATCGCACGTCATCCGCGTCTAGCGGTACAACACATTACTCATACTTTTTCATCCTTTTTTCATTTCATCACATTTGAAGGCATTGCAGAGCGCCAGAGAGAATAGGCTAAGTAGTAGGATCCTCGCCACAGAATTGGCCACTCGATTCCAAATTCCCCTTTGATACGACGAGGGCGCTTCAAACCAGAAGTTGAGCAAAGCGTTTCAAATACTTGACGAACCCGGTTTGTTTTATCTCTGCACAGCACCGTTTTATTGGGTTGATTTTCAATTTAGAGGCAGGGGGTGTGTTTTGCTACTCCCGCGAAGCGAAGGGCTGGCTCCGCTAAATGGTTACACTTGAAGCAATACTGGGTTGTGCATAATTAGCGCCCCGTCGGGAGACTGCTAAACACACTTTACGAAGAAAATGGATACTTTTCAAATTCCGCGCGACACCACTTCACTCGTCGAACACCTAGTACTGTGTTTTGCCCTCTTTGGTGCACCTTCAGCTCTCTGGAGGTCTTCTTCCGTGACCCGTTTCGTGATGGGTAATTGGCACACACCAAATTGTATTCCGGAGGTGCACGAGGAGATTTGCCAAGACCCCGGCGGCCGGCCTTGGAGGTCTGGTCTGTGGTGCCCCAACGATAATGTGTTAATATGTGTGGAGCACCCGTCCCCGGCTCTGGCGGACCGCTTTAGAGATTGTAAAGCCTTTCCCCGTCTTTCCGAGCCCTTGACAGAGGCTCTCGGAGACCAAACCGAGCGAATGTGGAGTATAATTAACTTCAAAAGGACCGCACGTTATCGGGAACGGGCCACGGGTAGCGAAATTTGTGTGGCAAAACATTTCGAGCCGAAGTAAAATTGAACCATTCAAAGAAATCGTCCTATGTCGAGAGGCTTTATAATAAAACTTTTTTTAAATTGTGTACGATAGTGAAACAATGAAACAAATGGAATAATAAACAATTTAAGTGTAATAAGTAATCAAATAATAAATACGACCATGTCCTATTTAAATAAATAAATAAAAAAAGTTTCTTTACTTTTTAGCGTTGATCTTCGAGCGTAACCTGCCCAATTTGAACCTGACTTTTCTGAACACAAACGAGTTATTGATTCAGCGTTACCAACCCCGCCGCTTCATTCGTTACTTCTCTAATCTGTTGTTTAATTTTTAAATACCGTTCATTCAATTAAGTCCATATCGAATCGATCACCCCACGATCGGAACCAGCAGCGGCATAATCGATAGTTAAATTGATAATGATAAGAAACAACTTTCATCAGCTTCTTGACGAATGGGAAGCGGCGATTCCAACAACGAGACACGATCAATCTTCGCTAATCAATCATCGGCACGGGCCACTCAGCGGGTCCTCTGTTCGGTGAACATGTCAGCCACGGACTACCCTAGACAAACACAGCACAGAGAGGAGCAAAAGCGCAAAATGATTGATATGCAATACTTATTATTATAATCTGCGTATGCGTGTGCCCCGCCCGGGGGGGTCCCAAATTTATGGGGTCCTTCTGCCGTTTACGGGTGCGCAGATTCTTGTCTGCGCGCTTCTCCGTCTCATTTCAACCGTTTTGGCATACCCATAAAGCGCGCGGCCGAATCTCTGCGGCGCGCTGAAGAAAAAAGGAGCGACCGGTGGCTTGCGGCGGGTTTTCTTTACCGTTCGGCAGAGCGTACCGAAACGGGAACAAGGAGCCCCCCTCAAGACGCTGGTGTCTGTTATTATTAACATGTCAAGTGGCATGTGCTGAGATCGCACAAGATGAGTCTACACAAACGAGCTATTCAATCATCGTTTTATTATTATTATTATTCTTGTTTGCTCAAGAGATCCGACGAGTGAGGTTTTTTATCCCCAAAACTCTGATGGCCTAGGAAAAAAGGGAAGAAAGTTAGGAACACATTTTTTATGGTACATTACACCTCGTAAAGCTTCTCTCCACGAGGTGTTGGTTTATGATCCCGGCCGGTTGATTCGGTTTCAGTTTCGCCACACTACACATTGCTGGTCCTTGACCTGCCGCAAGGCGCCTGTCAGTTAGGATAGGTTGCTTGGTTTGCCTTCCCGAACACGCAAACACAAGCTCTGCTGGTCATCTGTGGTCACGATCATCGCAGGATCGCGATAGGAAAATCGGCATACAATCCCCAATAAATGAATCTTTGACCTAGAAATCGTTATTATCACTATCTTTTCGTCTATTTGGACTTAACAGTGTGTGATAATACTGATATAATTTAACGCCATATAATATCAGCAACGGTAATAAACTTTTAAAATATGTCCCGTCGGAAGATACCCAATTTGTTAGCATGATGCAGCGCCCGTCGTTCCCGTCAATCTTGTTCAACGACACCCCAGAATGCACCGTGACGCGCATGATCATCCACCAGAGACCGTGTCGCGCCGTTCAATTACCACCGAGACCATGATGTTAAACATCGTGTAGTGCCCACACTCCTCATCTTGCAAGCATCGCATCGTCATCTTGGGCGACACTACTTGGGGTTTGCTACGGTCGTCAAAAGAGCGTTGTACGATGTGTCAAATTAGAAGTGCGCGCGTCTTCCGCATCAACGAATAATCTACTGCGCCGTTGGAGACTCTGTCAACAGAGCCATCTAGTGACGTCCTGAAAAGCTGTCACTGCTCAAGATATGAGGTCGAGGAAGCCAGAGAGAAGGCCAAAGGTAGCTCTCTAGACCGCAGTCGGTAGTGGTGTAAAAATTCCTGACACTCACTAGTATCTCTCTCGGTGTGGTGCTCGGGGTTCTCGAGGGAAAACGCTACATCTTTGACTTGATTCGATTCCGGAATGACATCCCACTGAAGTCATCAACAAGATGAAGCGAAATCGTGTCCGACAACGACCCAAGACCCAAGGAGAGGAAGGAACACCGCACACAATCGGACGAAACAATTGCGCGGCCGAGACATAAAAGCGAACGACGCGCGCACGGGATGGATGGGAACAGAATAGTAGGACCGATCGGAGGGAATTTTCCCATAACGACGGACGGCCGGACGTCGCTGGGAATGACAAAACCTCGCTCGTGGGGTACTCTTGGCGGCAAGAGCTGCCCGCCTCTGCCCGGAAAAAAGGGCCAAACCTTATGGTTCCGCCCAGAAAATTGGGTAGATATTTTCAGGAACTCTCTTTACGACCTCCTCGCCGGAGAGCCCAGCAAACCTCCACAACTCTTCCGAGTGGAGTCGGGGGTCACACTGTACTACAACTACCTCGCGAAGAATTGTGCCACGTTCTCTATCCCAAACCCGACGATCTCTGGTGTATTGCATCACCTTCACGACACGGAGCAGAGGAAGCCCCACACAGCGACAGGGCGGGAAAGATCGAGATTTCCTTCCTCCGAAATCAGGGGCCGTGATCGTCGGTCGACTCCATTTTTAGAAGTGATAAATTTTTACAACCATCCATCCCTTTCCGGTTCCCTTCGGGACGAATGGCACTCTGCCATCCACAGAACACGCTGTCCGGAAACGAGCAAAAGCTTCTCCGGCGTCCACCAAACAACAGACTCGGTGACGTTTGGAAGTCTCGGAGAAGGTGGTCTTAGGAAAACAAGCATAAATAAGTCCATTATCGTAAATCAGGGTGGGCAAGCGCGAACTACGAACCGCGAACCGTGGACAAGAAAGAGACCGAGAGACGGCCAACGCGGAAACGAGTCGAGGTATCAAACGCCGTTGTGACAGAGTCCACAACAGTTTTGAGATTTGTGATCTGTACTTGGTTCCACCGATGATGGATTGCCCTAAAGTCGGTTTTCAAAACAAAGTAGAACGTGGTAAATGAAAAAAAATCTCTAGTTCATAGAAAATTCATGGAGCTACGGACATGCAAGGAGGATAGAATAAAATTAATGGGGTAAAAACAAATGTTTGAAAGGTTCAGGAGCACCATATTTGGAATTACAATGCGGCTCCAAATAATTGAAACAGAACGATGATTAGCAACTATCGTAAACTATCGAAATAGTAAACTAAGGATTAGTAAACTATCGAAATAGTAAAGTATACTTGAAATGAATGTTGAAATGTTGAAATGAATTGTTTGTAAAAAAAGACAGAAACAAGAAATGGCGATAAGTGACAACAAATCATCCTAAGACACCAAATCCTAACGAGGTACTTAACAAACCCCCAGAAAACCCCTTAGAAGAATGATCATCGAGCGATTTGACGCGAAATCGATCACTCTAATCCCAAGCTACCGTAGAAGCGCCACAATTCCGTAACCTAGAAACATGACTCAAATGGATGGGTCTAATAATCTCCTAAAGCATCGAATGGGAACACCCACAACACTGCCGGGCGGGAAGCAGAAACATGATGATTATTGCCTGCTACCGCGGCGGCTGTATCTAAGCTTCCCTTAGGGTTCCGGACAACCCCATGACGACTACGACGACAAAGACGAAGGCAGCGATAATTCTTTAACCATGAAACCTAGTTTTTGTCAAACCGAGCTGAGCGGGGAATTGCTTCTTTCTCTAGCTACTTGCTGTATCGCTTGACACTCAATCGGCACTCCAGCTGACGACGACGACGATCTTGTTAGGCCACAATCGCCCCAATCGTCACAGCCACGGTGTGCCAGAGTTCCGCCCGAAATAAAGTACCTATTGTTACACGCGGAAGGCGGAGTTGTCTTGCCCACAACACACGTGTTCACATTAACACCTTTTCCCCGCCTAATCCCATTTTCGATGAGTGGGAGAAGAAGATGAAGCTGACTTTGAATCAAAAATTGGAAATCCATACGCGCGCGCGCGCGCGCGTTCGTTCCACTTCACATTCCACACACTTAGTCACGACCCAACGCCTTTTCCCATCGGGACACAACACAACACTTGTGCACAGCATACCTCGTTCCTCCCTTTTTTTGTCAATCCCTGTTTTTGCTGCTCAATCAACCGGCATTTATTGGGTGACGCGGTGGCACACAGTAGTGCAGCCCTTGACATGCCTCAGTGCATCCCAATCGATGGCATATCGGGTCTGATCTGGATCTGGATCAAATTACAGAGTTCGCTGTATCACTACACGCTATTCATTAGTAAGTACAGTTCACATAAACATGATAAAGCAAAATACAAAAAATAAGAAATAAAACCATAAAAGTTAAAGTTAAACGAGTAACGAGCAAGTAAAAAGGAAATATTAAAAAAAAACAGACAAAAATGAATTATAACAAATAATGAACGAGAAAATAACAAATAATTATAACAAATAATGAATGAAAAAAATGTACAAATAAAATGGAAAACCAAAAAACCCAAAAAAAACGGTACGATTAAAAACATATATACTAAGAGTAACACTATACAAAAAATTATTGAATGAAAAAGTAAAAAATTACCAACCATCGTAAAATCCCCACTCTCACTGTGTCTCATATATCACAGGCCAAACGCGACTTCGCTTGCCCTCCCGTTGACAAATGGTAATAAAAATCATAATTGACGGTTCATCACCGTTGGAGACACAGAGCGCATAAAATGGTCGAATGCCTCCACGATTTGAGCCCTCACAACTGGGAGTAAGCCAAAGGGAGAAAACTGGGTGCGTAATCGAAACAATGGGTTGTTGTTTTACGGCTACGGCGCCATGCGACAAAAAATCAGCGTCACAGTGAAAGATTCAATGGCGCCGCTTCTGCCGCCAATAACGGGAATCTTCTGTCATTGATTAATAACTATATTATGCCCTCCAATCTTCCCAGAGGAGAAGAAGAGAACGATATTACTTCATTAAGCTTTAAAAAGAACTCTAGTTTAGGAAGCAAAAATAAAATCACAGACTAACAGAGTTTAAAGATGAACTTTCTAAAATTACACACATGACAAATATTGCGACCCAACGGCCCAAAAACGATTTGTCAATGTCCCCCGACATCGTCTTCGTAGTTTCATGTGTGTCGTGAAGGTTTGTGATTGCCGTTTCCGGTTGTTGTTGCAGACGCTGCTGCACCACCCAGCTAAGTGTCAGTCATAGGTACTTCGAAGTCGTGCATAATTCGCATCACATCGTGAAACACGCAATTAGTCACGGCTACGGTGTGTGAGTAAAGGTCGTTGAATGTTGCAGGGAAATTGTGATTTTCCTTTTGCGGTAAAGAGAAAATGCTGACGTGAGGATGTTGCGTTTCTGTCGAGAGGTATTTCTTGGATAAATGCATGGCCCTAGAATGGTGGTTGAAATGAAGAGTTTCGGTGTCCCATGGTCCCCTAACTAATTTGAAAGATAAAAAATGAGACCAAATGAATACAAATATATATTTTTTATCGTAGAAGAACTGAGCGAGCCGTATTTAAAAATGTGTTTTTAACATAATTAAATAATTAAATAATTAAATCTGACTTTGCAAAAATATGTTTTTCCGTTCGCCACATTTTTTTCAATTTCAATCAAATATAAACAAACCAAAAGAATAATGACTAGTGATAATAGCGTTAATTAGAGCATAAACAGTAACTTGAGTATTTCGAATAGTTTCAATAAAATTATTAAACAGTTTTTTCATAACACAATACATTGATATATTGAAAAATAAAGCAAATGCATTGTAAACCCCACGAATTATTTACCTAATCCGACTTTTCAACAGTTGAGTATGCCTGCAAATTTTCATCCAGATTCAGTCGATCGACGATGTTTATTCACTCGTTCAAAGCTAATCGAATGTTGTCCCTGTCAATCCTTTTACGTTCAAAGTTCAACATTGGGCGGAAAGAAATTCACCGGGTCGGCTAGTAAAATATATTAAATAATCGGAAATATCCAGGAACATGCATATACCAGACCGAGATACGAAGGTCGAACACGATCACAGTGAATCATCGCTCAACTCGACACGTTTATGCTTTTATTTATTGCAATCCAATCACCACGCTCATCATCCCACGCTCACCGATGACGATATGCAGCAACCAGCCGTAGGGGAACTACTTTCTACAGCGACAGTCCTCCATAAAATGCCACACTTTAATAATGCTTCATTTGGCAGAAAAAAAACATGAATGTCACCGTCACCCGGTTGTGTAGGTCGATGTAGGTTGAAGTAAGGCAGAAAAACAAGTTTAAATATTGGCAAACGCAAAGGGAGCATAAGATGTGGGCAATAGAAATGCGGCCGTCCGTCTAGACACGTCCGTCGGAAGTATAATTATTGCCGAAGGCGTGTAACCAGTTCCTTTCCCAGGTGCAGCCATCCTACGAAGCCAATTGCGCGGTTCTGACGTCGAGGGTCCACAAAGAAAGGTTGGTGGTTTGAATAGTGGACTGTATCCATAATCGCTGCGCTCGATTGGTCAACAATCGGTAACGACAGCTTTCTATATGTTGTCTTTGTATAAGGGAAATGAAGACTTCAAGTATTTTGAAAGATTTTGCACACAATTGGCCTACCAATTCCCAATCCGCAATTAAGAAACAGACAGAAGGCGCGCTGCTACTCAACGATGTCAATTTTTAAGGGATTTACAATCATCTCATACAGTCCGCTCCAAATATTCGGCGAGCCAAGCCAATAAGAATCCAGCCAAATTGGAGCCAATAAATCGATCGCATTTGTGGCGACAAAAAACGCCAATATGAACCAACAAGACGCATATGCCGAAGATCCGACAAGAGATTTTATGAATTTATTATCGACCACCTCCCCGCACCGTGTTATGATCGCTAAAATATGCTAATCCAGGGCGAGCTCTATTATGTTGGCTGGCCGGCTACAAACACCGAGCTGATGCACCCACCATGCATACCCACGGCAACCAAGAACAACTTTCGCCAACCAACTGACCGACCGATGCGTAGCGAGCGCAATTGACCTTATTTGTAAAATGCAAAAATATGTGCCAACCCCAGAGCCTGGGGACCGGTATTCCCTAGGATCAAATAATTAATGAAGCTCAGCATCGGTGGCAAAGAGAAAGCTTAAATGTCAACCAGGACACCTCTCCTTCGTATGACTGTGCCTCCTTCAGTGATTTGACTAAAAAATCGATAAAGATAAGTTTTCGCGCGGAGGGGCAAGAATCAAGAAAGCCTCCAATTAATTAAATATTGAACCAGTTTTCGAGCTTTTGCCTGTAAAATAAAAGCTTTTATATCTTTCCGCGTCTCCAGCCGTGTTACGCTTAACTCAGTCGTTTCAGAATAAAACCTGTTCAAAGTCCCAATAAAAGATCCAAACTCGACGGGTAAAATTCAAACTCTACTACAGAATTCACAACCCGCCTCTCTTTGTCTCATATATCCTGGTCCAGAACATGGTGCTGGATGAACAAAACAGCCTCAACATATTCTGCCTCTGGTGACCTTCATATCGAAGGACAGTTGAGAGATTTAATGAATGCAAATTATTGTTGGCGCGCCTAATAAAGACGTTTGATTTTGTGGATTCGAGTATCCCAAATCAGGAATGCAATGTTATGGCTTTTACCTTTGGCCTACCAAACGGTTTTGAAGTGATGTGAAGAAGCGGTAACACATGGCAAGCATTAACATCGAAATGTGGATCCGATCAAGTGGAACTGAGCGGAACAGCGCCAGATGAATACATAATTATCAAAACAAATGGCGAAGGAACCGCCTATAATAGAAATTAGTGATGTTTGTTAAATTTATGTGCATCTTAATCCTCAATCAACTAAAAGGTCATAGAGAGTAACAAAAAAAAAGGAAAATACTCATTTAACAGCCAAATTTTATTTTCACCCATCTTTTCATCTGGCCATCTTGTGGCCCGGGACATATTATGTAATAAAACATTATACCGAAATGGTATCCTTTCAAAACATTATATAAAGCCATGTAAAACCCGCTTCTTTTAACAGTTGATCGGGTTGATTTCAAGATTTTTGTCAATATTGGTAGAAAAACGGTTAGCAATATTGTTAGTTGACAGGTAAAAAAGCGATTATGTTAGCGAATGACTTTATTCAATAATTACAGAATCGTGTTAAAACATGGATATAATGTGGATGAAAGTGTAAATTGTAAATAAGTGTTTCAAGAAAGAAATTATGTTTACCATTAAAATAATATTATTAATATTATTAACCCACAAACAGAAATTTTGTTGAACCACCATTTCAAGTCCAAAATTTTCCTTTGCTTGGAAAACACAAAATTGCTTTTAAAATGCCGAAAGGCTACAAATATTAATGAGAATAGACGGAAACCGAAGCCTTGAAAGAGAAAGACAAATACTTGTAAAGAAAAAAATGCCCAAAAAAGGGAGGAAACTTTTTAAATGGTCCAATTTATTCTCTACCTCATTTTTTTTCTATCGAAATTGCGGAACACACAAAGCAACATTTGTGCAACTCAAACGATGGAAGTCACTGGGGCGCGCACCACCACTCACTGTATGTGGTAATTGTTTACCTTTCTTTCGCCCACAACTTTGCACTCGCCGCTGCTGCACACCTTCTTGCTCAGCGCCTTCTTCTAGGAGTTACTTTTTCCCAAACATGTTGCTAATATTTTTATTGTCCTCGTCCCTAAACGAACACGTTTTTTTTTCAGGAACAACGACTCGCCTTGATGGGGGACAAGCTGTCCCCCGTCAGGGGCCAGAATGCAAATATATTTGCTCCTCCGCCAGCGCCAAATGCAACCAAACGAAACGGAACCACACAGACCGCGGACGCGGATATGTCGGGAAGGCGATGATGATGATGGCGGCGGCGGCGAAGAACAAACACAGCCTTCTTAGCATCGCTCTGGACGGCGCCGTCGGCATGTTTCACAAAAGAGCAGTCTTATGGTTTTTTTTTTTTTCGACTTGTTCGACGAGGTCTTGGGAAGACTTTTGGGGACGTTCGTCAAGCATCAGCAAGGTAGATATTTGTTGCGTCAACATCAAGAGACATCCCTCCGTTCACTCTAGGGGGGGGTCTGCTCTCTCTCTCTGGACCACAAAATTAATGTCGCACTAAGACGACTGCACCGGGTGACACTCTATTATGTGTTTTTGTTGAACAAAATCTGACACCATTTTGGAACAAAATCGCTTAGACGTTTTCTCATCTACATTTCTTATTAAAGACGTGCCAGGAAGAGGACCAACATTTGATCTCGAGATCGGGGATTCCAGGATGATCACATGTGACACACGCCACAGTGCCGCAGACGATGACTAATCACACCTTTGTGTCGACCAGAAAGACGTGGTGTCCCAAGAAAACTTACTTGTTAGCGTCAGGATCATACAGTCATACTTGTTGAACCGCGAAAGTACCGATGGCATTGCACCTCTCGATGCTGTACACCGCATATTTCACACCATAATTGAACTGCTTTTTGACAGGATTAGAACGACGGATGGAGCAGCATGATTTGCTTTCACTTTCCACTAGAGAACAACTTCACTTTCTTCTGCACCAATCACTTCAATAACATATTTTGGTGGCCGCCTTTGCTTCGGTAGAAGGGGATTTTGTAGCTTTTAAAATTATTATAACACACATAAAAATGCACAAAAATCTAATATTATAGCACTCATGTATCCCACCAAATCAGAACCTAAATTTATCGTAATAAAAAACCTAGTTTAAAAGCCTCAACAATCAAGGCACGTTGTTTGTGTCAAATCACACTGCGGCCGAGATCGTATCCCTTTTCTACCATCCAAGTTTAAGTGTTATTATGAACCATTCAATTACCAGATTGCCGCCGCCTGTGAGCATCGGAACACGCGCAAGGAAAAATGCAAATCGGCGTGGCAATCAGCGACGATGATGACCGACCGCAAACAGCAACAGGAGCAGCTGCAGCAAAATGCATTTCTCACACAGGCGACGACGAGTGCTTCCGAGAGGGCTAATAATAGTGCAACCACTAAGCGCTTCGGTGGGAGCTCAAACTAAATACACAATTGATCTACTCCGCATTGTAGCCCGATATTCGACCGATTGATATTTAACTGACAGCACACGACAGGGCACCACTATGTGGGCGCCTGATTACGCTTCGTACTTTTATTGGGTGAAACTGAAAGTGTTTTCCTTTTTTATTTTGGCATAGTTTGTGTACTATCTTATTGCTTTTTGTGCGACCTTTTGTAATAAAACGAACAAAAGGGTGTGATCCTTAAAAAAATAAACGTTAACAATGAGTTAACAAATATTATCGGATTCACTGCTACCAAAAACATTTATTGGTTCAACTGCACAGTAGATGAAACTGGTATATTTTTATTTAAACAACGTTTGAGTTAGTTTTGGCTAAAAATGTTACACAAACCCCAGGGACAGCCCCACTAAATCTTTATTTACGTAGTCTGTTCCAAAGTTTTCGCGACATTTGAATTTCCGCGGGCTACGTATGTTCAATTTTTTTGTCGGGTTATGTTGCTACTGACGCCACGCATTTATGTTGACAAGCTCGGTCATTTACCCTGGTAAAGTCAACTTTTGACAGTTGTTTCGCATAACTGAAGCATCTTAGTAAAAGTCAATGAGGAATGCGTGTCGCAAGAACCAAATGTTTAATCTCGAAACATACTATAACTTTCATATCCACCTAACAAACTGAGCAAACGGTAACAACAATAAAAGCGGTTTATTTTTACACATGCTTTGCTTTCGGTCCGTGTGAGCCGTTCGGATCCACGACCCACGCGCCACAACATCACCGGCTGATGACCGGCCGGTGCACCGGGTGCAAGGTGCATCCATCCATCTCTACCAACAATCAACCGCCCCCATCAACAACCCGCGGATGAGCGGAGGGGGTCGAATACAACAGAATTCTATTGCGCAAATGATTGTTGCCGCTAATTGTGACGGGCGTAAAAAACCGCGGAGAGCAACCGGCAACAACCTGCAACGATGTTGCGTTTTTCTCTCTCGCAGATATTAAATGACCGCAAATAAGTGACAACGGTGCGCGCGTGACCTTCGCGGTGTACTACACTTTATTGCCTCTAACTGAGTCTAATAACAGAATAACCTAATCAATCCCTCCCAGCTGCTGGAATGATGACGATCGAGCTTGCAACCCATCTTGGTGGCGACACTGGCGTCTGTGTAGCAATTAAGAGACCACATTTGAGGCAGCTCCATTGGCCACGGCTCCGGAGGTTATTGGGTGCCACGCCATGAACACTAAAATAGAGTACCCAGCCCAGCCTGTGTGCTATCAACTGGTCACCGGCACTAGTCACCGAGTCCCCTGCAGTAAATGCCCGAGACTAGGTGATCTCAGAGGTCTCTCCTTCCTGTGAATGGCAAATGCTGGCGCGTAACTGATTTATTGAGCGATGGCGTCATTTTGTGGCCAATCTGAAGGTTTTATGTGCCGACTAAAAAAACGGAGCAGCAGCAAACCAGCATTTGATACGGGGTCACTCGACAATGTCAACCTTCGTCATCGCGCGAGCTGATATTGAAATGCAGATTGGCAGAGAGCTCCTGCCACTTCGGCCACTCGCAAGAAACGCGACTCACCTTGGAATCTTTCTGTCCATTTCCCAAGCGATCCACTTCCAGGGGCCGCGAGTCGACGTGATCATTTACACGCACCTCAACAGCCCAAGCTCTCACAGGGCCCTGCGGGCTGAGTAGTATTTAATGCAAATCGTGCGCCGCAAAAGCCGTGCAATTAGCGATGCTCGCGCACACGCGATTGCACTCGATAAGACCCCGTGCACCGTTGATCAACGTCAAGTAAGTAAACATACACGCGGTAATGGCGAGGTGTAAGAGGGACTTCCCTTGTCAAACTGTGTCAAACAGCACGGCACTTCATTGAGAACGAGTTTTCCGACAGATCTCGAACAAGACGCCGACAAGACACGGGGGTCTTGACATCAGAAGTGGAAGCCACATTTGAAGTCGGACATGTGTACTCATTTATAGTAATGAGAAAAGTGTAATTTTAAGATCAGTTTCCTTTTACGAAAATCAAATGGGAAACAATTTATTAATTGAAATAAAAACAAATAAACGAAATTAAAGGAAAGAAACAAGACTTTGTTAAACGCATAAAACGAATAACAAACAGCAAATCGCTTAACTAAGAAACTAACAGCATTAAACTATGAGTAAACGGTGAAATGAACCAATGAAGCAAACCAAATCAATGACAAATAACAAATGTTAAGTGATAGTTAGCTTGTGAGATAACAAGAAGGTTTTCAAAGAAGTTCCACATTGGTGATTAGAAATGAAATAGACAAAGTATTAACGCCCATTTAACGAATCAAATCAAAACTCAATTTTGAAACCATTCAACCAAAGCATTGAACATAACAACAAAAAAGAGAGGGTGTCGGAACTCGAGGACGGGTTGAGTGCCAAATTCGGTTTGGCACCAGCACACGTGATGACGCAGAACGAACGCCGCTTCCCGTGAGAAGAATTTGGTAAACCGGAACATTTGAAAGCCGGCTACTGGTGCCAATGGTGTTCCAAATTGAAAACATCTGCTGCTCCTGCTGCTGTGCCAGGTTTGCCAATAAAAATCCCCGAAAATTCCAACCCAACGTGTGCTGTTTTAGTTCCATTTTTGATGCTTCTTCTTGGAGAACTCTGCATATCGACCGAGGCCGCTGATTGTGTTTGATAACTTTAACCATTCCCATTTATTGACCACAATGGACCACCTTGACCAGTGGTCGTCGTGGGCCTTGACCAGTGGGCCTAGCCCCTAGCATAAACGCGAGAGCGTCGTTACGACAAACGCCGTAAACAAGAAATTGCCTGTTCTATGCTACGAAGCGCATCGAGAGAGTTGATAACGAATTTTTATTGCTTTCTTACCCTTGCTTGACATTGCGCGCGCTCTACGCGCAGAGTCACAGAAAGATCAACAAAAAATTAAATGCAAATGTGACGACCGGCCATCATCATCATCAACGCCGCGAGCTTCTGTTGCTCGGATACGGTTCTAGTTCGTGCGTATATTAGCTGCCCGAAAGGTTTGTTTAGATACGAGGCTTTGCATCGCGCACCGGAATGCCAAAACATTCGCAAAGTGGCCGTCCGTCGTAAATGAGATAGGCTCATATGTAAGATAATGCTAATTAAATGGATGATTCATTCGTTTTTTTATAAACTTTGGTTTCGACCCACGGAACGTTTGGTTTGGTTTGACCCACGGAACGTTTGGTTTGGATTGATGGAGTAAAAAAGTTTTTCTAACATTTTCGCACAGATTTTAACATTTCGCATTCTACGGGCGAATAAGGGCGTTATGGGCCGGAAAAAGAACGGCCACGTGACACGCATATCATGGTGCTGCAGGTTTTATTACAAGTCACACCTTTTCGTAATGGATAATGTTAATTAACGAAATTGAGGCCTAAACCATGATACTCTATCCAAGGTCGCACAGCGTGTAACACAAAATTGCACATTTTTGACCACTTTCGACGTTGCCGGAAGTATGTGTTGAACGAAGCACATCCACTTTCTTATTTGGATTTTATCATTTTCTTTTGCAGAAACGACAAACTGGCGGTAAGTCGTTGATTAACGGTACCTCTCTCACCGCTTTCGTGTGTGCCGCTTTTAATTGATTTTCACCGATAACGAAGCACTAATAAATTCAGCCCGCCGCGATACGCGGCCAACGTTAATTGGCAGCCACACAGGACACTTTTGGAAAGGAGGAGTGCGAAAAGGAAATGGCCGATCGGGCACAAGAAAACGCACACTCTCTGGCCACCCGAGATCCACCCGCGACGATCGTGCAGATAGTACTGAGCCACGCGAAGAATGTGTATCTGGTGGCAGCGAATGAAATGCATTGATGCATTTTTCCTGGCACCACACCAACCATTGTGTGGCCACCCACCCGGCAAAAAGTCTTCAGTTTCCCGACCAAAACCGAGGCGGGGGGCCTTCCATCGCTTTTCTCTACCGCTTTCTAGACGAGCTCGTAGCGAACAGTAGCGCCGCCGCGGCCGACGCCGCCGCCAGCAGCCGCAGTAGCAACCTTCAATTTTGCAAATCGCTTCTGCTTTTTTTCGGTCCAAAAGCCTCCGGGTGCTTTAAGCTCCGTCGCCACACACACGCGCGCGCATCGTGATGAAAAACCGCGCACGCACACGGACCCGAGACTTTCCCACTGCGGGCTGAATAGATAATGAAAATGCAAAAAAAACGGAAAAAGGGCCAATGAAAATTTCTTAATTAATCATATGGCAGCAGCAGCAGCAGAGCCGGCGAACGGCCACAGGAAACGCACCCAAGCAGCGCACAGGGCGGCTGGCTCTGAGCGTGCACCTTCCAATCGAAGAGGGGCAGGAAAAATCTTTTTCAACACCACCACCAACACCGAGGACGAGCGTTGCGAAATCTTCCAACGTATTCATTCTGATGCACGCACACCGTAAGCAACAACAGTGCAGCAGGTTCAAGTTTGCCGCTCGAGAGTCAAAACATTTACGCGGAAACGTCAGCTTCGGAAGCGGGGCCGGAAAAATAAGCCCCAACGAAGAGGTGTGAGCCGCTAAAACAATTGCGAGTGGTAATGAGAGGCTGAGAAACCTCGGCTCGGTGAGGAACAGCAAAGACCCTGTGCTTGAAGAAGGTGTTACTACCTTCACCAGCGATCCGAAGCTCCTCTTCACCGTCGTCAAATGGGCCGCTCGCTGCACGGCGGCGGCGATGCCCTAGATCCCTGGCGTGAGATAATCGACAGACTTTCTTACCTTCGAGGGGAACCCTCGCTTTAGCTACAAACTCGAGAGAAAAAAAGCAAAATCCCTTACGCTTGGCAACGGTTGTGAGTGATGGCAGAGCAGAAGGAGGAAAGGGCGGAATATTTTTACCTATTTTGTGAACGTAAAAAACTTTCACAGATTAGGGCACACCAAATAGTTTGATTACTATGCAAAATATTATGCTTAGAGTTGCAAAGCGAACATTTAAGTAAAAAGCAAAACCTTAAAATGCAAACAGAAGAATGCGGCAGACAGATCGAACGAAAAGCGACAGTAGAACCCAAAACAACCGAACATAAATAAACATGGAAAGTGTATAACACAACTATAAACAACATTTAGAAACTACACAATCAAACACAAACTTATACTAATGACAACAAAAACGAAAAGAAATAAATTAAACCATTCCAAATACGAAACACTAATGCAACTACTGTGAATTGCAGTAAACAAATATTTTGTGGAAGGTTAATCAGATAAACAAATGATAAAAAATAAGCAAAGGTACTAGTGTCAAACACAGAAAATAAACAACAAAATATAATATTGATCTTTTGGGCAAGCTCATAGCCATCAGTGCGGTTTACATAATTTCATAGTCGCATTCGTTCCCTCTGTCCCCTTTTGCATAGAAATTAGCTGGTGCCTCGTGTTTTACGTGCCACAATCTACAATCACACACTTAATTGTTTCATTGATCGCAAATACCAACGGAAAAAAGTAGGTTCACACCACGCATCACCGTTTTCCAGCTACAGCTCTCGGAAAATGGCGATGGCCGGGTATAGCCGAGAAGGTCGAACCCTTATCCCAACGGGGCGATACGAAATCCCACAACGAGTTCGGCTGCTAAACCCAACTCGGCATTGAGAAAAATGCGCGGAACAAACTGCGCTGTGTTGTGTCAAAAGGAGAAAAATTAAATTACGTACAAATTTACATCATTCACAGAAGAAAAAGCGCACGTTAGTTACCGACGCGCGGTTCAGTTTAAAAACAACTTCAAGGAGCGGAAAGGCTATTGATGTGGATACGGGCTGCACAGGGTTGTTGTTTTCATCAACGGCCACGCGACGTTTACGACTGCAGATCGGCACGCAACAACAAAACTTGAAAAGCTTGAGTGTAGTAATTGATTAAAGAAAATTTCCAAAAAAATGGAAAACGCATCACGCTACGCAAAATATTATTATTTGAGACATAGATAAATTGAAGCAAACAACCGAACCAACATAAAAAAGGTACAATGAAAATCAAAAAATGATACAAAAAAATCAAAGAACCCTATTCCATTCCGAGGTCCATTTGGTACGTGATTTCTAGGGCCCATTAGTTAATTTATGCACCCCAAAGCATGACAAGATAAGGGCACACAATCAAAGTTCAAGAAATCGCGCTTCAAAGTACTGTAACTGTGTAAGAGAATAATGTTGTGCTCACTCGCAATGAAGCAACAGTTAAGCTTTTTATCACTTCACACAAGCTTGAACCAAAGATAAACGGGCGTATAATAAATAGCGTATGGTCAGCGGGGTTATTATCTTAATCTTGGGCAGTGTTTGCGGAGCGGTCATGCTCTTGACCGTGGTTTGCCCGCTGGCTTTGCACGTTGCACAAAACGGACACAAAATTCCCGTAATGAAGGCTTAAAAAAATGAAAAGTGAAACACTTTAAAGGTTAAACATTAG
The DNA here is from genome assembly GCF_943735745.2 of Anopheles bellator. Classification (NCBI taxonomy): domain Eukaryota; kingdom Metazoa; phylum Arthropoda; class Insecta; order Diptera; family Culicidae; genus Anopheles; species Anopheles bellator. The sequence goes on along the minus strand of NC_071285.1, from coordinate 22,005,673 downwards.
GGTCCTAAACACATATATGTGCCACATGGTTACTACAAAACACTTGGAAACAAAGGGAGGAAAAGTTGCGCACAACATAGAAAAAAAAAGAAAATAAAATTCAAAATTCCTTTACAATATAGTAAACTAATGAAACATAAAACAAAACTGAAACTATGAACTGAAACTATGAAACAAACTTGCACAACCCCAAGAGGAATAAAGAAAGCGAAACAACGCAACCGAAAATGTAACGACCCGAAAAAGAACACTCTTCGGGGCGTACACTTCCGCGTATCGCGAACACGAAATCTCGTAGAACTTCAGACATCTTCCTTCAGAAATCTTCTTCAGCGCCATCGAATTCCGTTCACCAAAAAGTGATGATGATAATTATTGGGGGGCGGTGCTCGCGTACCTTTGGACAATACGTCAGAAGAAAAAAAGGAAGGCGCCAAGAAACAACCAGCGCACCGCAATAATGCTCATTTCCATAACAATGACGTCATAAGTTGAAATTCAAATGCAGACGATGGGAGGTGATTTTACGTCGTCGAGCCGTGCGTCGGGCTCTTTCTTGTTGAGCGATGATTGATTTTTCTATTCTTGTAAACCATGTGCCGCCGCCGTCGCCAGGTGATGCCAGAGGAGCTGTTCGCACACCGAAGAGCATGTTATACATAACGCCGGCCGGAGCACCGATCGCGAGATCGCAGCATAAAAGCGTGAAACAGTTTAGATTGAGAATGGGGGAGCGAGCATAAAATAGTCTTTGCCTCCACACTCACAAACACCGAGTGCAGCGCACGCGGCGAGAACCCATAATTTTTGGACCGACCAGAGAGACCAGAGCGCAACATAATCTAGATATACACGGTGGGCAACGAAGAAGGTACCGTGGCCGCAGCGGAGAGTGGCACTGGTGTCTGTGGCCGCGATTCGGGTTCAGGTTGTTCAACTTGTTGAGGTTTAAGAAGAATTTATGCTCACAAACAACACGAGCAGCCAGCCAGGTGATTGCTTCGAAGACACATAAATCAGGTCACAATATTTAGCTGAATTATTTGTTGCAATAAATGCGAAGTTTTCCAGAACAAAAGCATATGTGTTAACTTTATGTAACAGACTAAACTTGCTGGAAACAGCTAAATCATATTTTTACAGCGAACATTGTTGCGGGATATTTATTGTGTTTATATTTTTTCAAGAATTATACGAACTGCACCGAATTTATTTTAAATTTTCCGGGAACTGTCTCTTTAACATCAACTTTTTATTCGCTCGCGGGGCTTTACTAGATCGCGCGCGCAGCACGTAACGCTCCGCAGAAGATCGCTCAACGTCCGTTCGTGGGCTCTGCCGGCTGCTCAGCGGACCAGAAGCAGAGAACGCCCATCAAAAGCCCCGTTAGGTCTTCTAGAGCGCGCCTCGGAGATCGAATGGGGTGGCCCGGCCTAGCGGCCGGAGCAGCCATCATCCCGCTCCCGAAGACATATCTCGCCCGGCAGATCTTAAGTCGCTCCAGTTGCTTTATGATGGGTTGTATGTGTGACGGTGGTGCCCTTAGCTTCTTGCGACTTGTGCCAGACCTTATTAATCATAGAACTAGGACATCGGAGAGTAATTGCACAGCCCATTTTGCAGGCTTACAACGACTGAGTCGCGTCGTTGAAATAGCGGAGAGTTTAAATCTCTCGCATAGCTACAGAATTAGCAACAAAGTGGAGGCCGTTGCGCTGTGCGCCATCAGCGCTTCGCCTGCCAATGGACGACAAAGTTAAGCAGCTCAAGACGATCGGCTGAATGTCGGTCCAGAAACCGATGGCGCACAACCCATCCAGCACCCATGAAGACACACGAAAAGAAAACTGCGCTCCGTCCTGGGGCCGTGTGTGCTGCCCAGCCGATCCCCCAAAGCCAAAGCCACCCCACCGAGACTTAATGTTGTGCATTAAAGAGAAAGGAATTTCCTCGGCCACCGCCACCGCGACGAGATTAACATTTTCCTATTTCCCTTTTTCCAGCAGGCCGGCTAGGGCCACTTGGGCCCGGGCCCTACCCCATAATCGTGTAATCAAATGATACTTTGGCCCATAAAATCAATGAATTGGATGGTTATTGTTACCGCCGGTGGAGCATTAAAAAGCAATCAACAGCCGCTCACAACCACCGGGCCGGGGAAGAAGAGAGGTGCACCGACACCCCCGTCCGCGATCGCGTTTTCCCATCTGTGCCGCGCGGGGCCTTCTTCTGCACACTATCAATTAATTAATCCGCACGCGACTATGAGCCGATTATGATGAGGTTTTTTTGCCTTTTTCTTCCTGGCGCTACTCCATTTTGCTTTGAAACGTGCCTTTTTCTGAAACAAATAACGTCTCTGGAAAGACTAGAACAAGGCACACTCTGGAACCTTATGGGTACGTGTGTCCGTTTACACTCATTTAACCGAGCATTTCCCACTTTTCTGCACTGGGAGCCGCTGATCTTCATCCTCGAAATACGATTCAGAGTCAACAATCATTTTTTCGTCGAAACAAAATATGAGGACGAAGCCGACAGGCAGTAATCGTTGGGTTCTATACCCATTTTATTGGAGTTCTACATTTCAGTCAGGTAATTTTTGGTCATGTTTTCATGGAGTTACACTATTTATCATTTTATTAATGCAGCCTTCAACCTCGCGAAAGTAAGAATAATTCTGTCTGGCCACTTCGGGCGTCATTTCACTGCAATTGTGTGTTTTTTTTTTGTAGGGAAAACAATGGGTAGGGAAAAAAATTATCACTACTTTTAAGATGTTGAAAGTTAGTTAGATGGGTTTTTTAATCTTACAAGAACAGAGTAGGCAGTATTTTATTATTTTGAGGTTCTGAGAGCAAAATTACGACGATTAAGGAACATTTTGATTTAATCTCGTTGACTTGTACGGCCATTTGTAGCCATAAGTTAAATTAAGTTAGTGGAGTTGAACGCTGAAGCTTGCTTGAAGCTTGAAGTTTTCAGTTTCTTACATGTATTTTTTTCGTTTGGCTTGGTATTAAAGCAACCAGAGAAGATTTAGTTATTTATGATAATTAAAATTTTCACAAGTTTTCAAACGCTTATTCAAATAGTCAATTTAAGTGGAAAGAACAAATTCACTGTGCTAACAGCTGGAGGCCCCTTCGCGAACTTCGCAGCGCCTGCACTGCTCCAATCTTAAATCTTTTGTGTAAAATGGCATTGCTTTTGCTTATGCTTGATGATATGCTTTGATTTGATTAACATATGCGAAAATTTTGATAGAGATGGTTTAGTTTTTTCAGATACAATACTCTATACCTACACACCACTACAACAAGGCCCAATAAAACCCTAAAAGACAATTTTCCAACATTAGAACAAGAACACTTCCTCCTGCTCAAACAAACACAGTTGCCGGCCGTTTGCTTCGCACAACCTGCAGATCGCGCCTCCAGTGATCGGTACAGCATATCCCCCTCCACTAATAGTAGTCAATGAACTTTTTAGTTTCGTTCCCTTCCAACCCAATCGCCGACACATCCGACTCTGCCCGCCTCCTCCTCAATCAAACACGAATCAGGGAAGGGAATGTTAAAAATAGCTAATCTCGGCAGTAACGCTCTGCTCATGCTCCAACCTCCACAGAACTCCCCTACACCGATGATGCCGGCCGGGCAGCAACATCGTTGTTTACATCGCAGCAGCAGAAGCAGCAGCAACATTGCCGCCCCACGCTCGTCCGCTTCGCTTCACGGTACTTTGGGAGGAAGAGCATCAACGAAGATCATGGCCCAATGCGAAGGCAGAGCATGCATTGCCTGCCTAGAGCGTCGGTGCTCCTGCTCACCGTGATCGTCGCCCCATTTGTGTGTCTAGTTCAAGTTCAAGCAGCCTGTGCTCGGAACGCGTAAGATTAGAGAGCAGCGCCCGTCATGCGAGAGAGCCAAATTCGGTCCGCACAATGGGCGTTCGCACAGGATGGCGGACAAAAAATAACACTTTCGTATTGATTGATTAAAACATTGATAATCCATAGATTTAAGGAGCTTGTTTCACGCGAGTTCAAAATAAAAATTCCCATCAACAATCATCGACAGTGAGATCGTGTCGACAGTGGTCATCGCGTGAAAGACTGACAACAACTCACAAATTCCAACAAATAATATAGAATTTTGAATTTTTAAACCAAATCCAGTCGACCGATGAGGAGCAACGGCAAGGCATGTATTAAACACATGTAAATAATTAGGCACCAACACGGAGCAACCCAGACGCGGATTTCAGCGACTCTTAAGACAATGTGTACCGTACCCTTATCAGGTTGTGATCCATTCGAGAGTTCTCTAATCTGCAGCCAAGGAGCATCCGCTTCGCATTCTCTGCGAGGTGCGAACCACACGAATGACATAACCGCAAGCCGGCCAACAGACGATAACATATCCCCGGGGTAATGGTAAATGTGGTGACAAAATCGTACCACTGGCATTAGTAACAAATTCACGCCTCATCACGCCCGCCTGAAGGTCTGAGGCTCCGGAAATAAAGTCAGAAGCAGGAGATGAATGAAATGAAGTGATAGTGGATGGAACATCACCGTACTACGTACGTCAGCACGGGGGGTCCGGATTATTTAACGGTAATCTATCGTTTTGAGCGTTTCGGTAAACATTTACATTTACTACCTGCCGGCTCTGATGGCCTCTCTCTTGCCGACGTGATATGGATGAGTTCGAGAAGTGATTGACAAATATTTAAAGACCCGGCCGGCCCGAATCATCCACCGGATGAGTTCATCGCGGTGTTTCGAGCGGAGTATTTGCTGGTTGTAACGAAAGATTTTACTTAAAATTTTGAAACCTTCCACTATTGCTTAACTGAGTTAATTTAACAACAATATGTCGAAATTAATTTTTTCTCCTGTTGTTTGCTTGTTCGTTGCGTTTGGTTACTCTGTTGCTATGTTTTTGTATAACAGTGTCCTTAGTGGTTGATGTCTGACACCAAGCATGAAGCTTTACCACAGTGCGGCAAACACCATTCCTCTCAATTCCATTCATTATTCGTACATTTTCGCTTTTCGCTACCGTCCATTTTATCCAGCTACGGCGCCATTTCGCGTCATTGGTTTTACTTTTTACGTTCCCTTTTTGGGTTTCCCTAAAATCAGATTCTCTCAATAACGGCGGGCGGCCCGCGCGCTAGAGGTGTTCACCTTTCCGGCTAAAGCTTGCGCTGCTGACAAACAAATAATTAAAAGACAAGAAGCAATTAAAACACATTAGCTCACCGTACACGTCGCGCGCTTGCTCCGCGAAAATGGAGGCGAAGAATTGCTTCAGCAATAATTCCGCGCGCGCCCAGATGGTGGCTGGCCCCTTCGTCTTTTGAATGGGATCCATTTCAAGAATTTGCTAACACTAATTCAGGCCAAAAAACAATGCGATTAATGCTTAATAGCACTCAATTACATGCCCAAAACTCAACTACAAATAGCCGACACTGCAGCTGCCAAAATAATTGGAAGCAAACCGAATCCATTGGTGTAGCTCCGGAAACAGCTCAAAAGCTCAAAAGCTAGGTTCCAGTGTGCCACTTTGAAAGTTGCATCAAAGTGGCGAAAACCAAATGGCCGCCCTGCAATGCGGGTTTTCCGGATTTCTCGCTCGATTGCGTCGTGGTTGCGGTCACCCTTTGTCTTGGGTGGCCAAAAATAAAAACGCGCAAACACCTCTACACAATCGACACACATAAATTATAGACCAGAAAAATGATCCACCAAGCAGGGCGGCAGAATAACTCCAAAAACCCGAAAATCAAAACATCAACAACAGACACCCAGCGAAGCCTACTACTGCTGCGGAAGGTTATGTGGTCAGTTTGTTTGTGGCCAGTGAGAGTTGTTATGACTTCACTTTCGAAACCGAGTCCGAGGAGGTGCGGTGCCTGCTGGCTGACCCCGAAAATAATTAAAACGGAAAATCAAAACGATTATGCTGGCCACGAGCCCCAAATGGTTGGAATATAGAGCGAGGAAAACCCAACGAGAGCCAAGGAGAAAACGAATTGCACATTTGTAACCATAACAGATTGGATTTGGAATTTACACGCGCAGAAAGATGTACATTCTGGAAAGGTGAGCACGGCAAAGTAACGCACATCAAGATCTGTTTTGTAATAGGTTTTTCATTTTCTATCCCAAAAGTATCACATAGACATAAATAATTGAGTACAGAGCGTACAGAACAGTTTAAGAAAAGGTAAAAACAATGAAATAAAACAGAAAAAATTAAAAAAAAAAAAACAAAACGATTTACAATTTCGAAAGATTCAAAAAATAACTGTAAAGTATAGTACACGTGGGTTACCGGGCAGTAAAAGCATCAAACCGCGAACTCAGTTTCAATCGTAGCCGTAGACGTAACCGAAAAACGCTATCTTGAAATTACTGTAAACACTATCAATTCAGTACACTCCACATTTTGTAAGGGTGAGCCTGAGCAATAGTCCCGAATTGTTCGAAAATATGTGTTGAAGGTAAATAAAGACGTTAAATCGTCAGTAAGCCTGTCGCCGGCCGCGAGGCAATATTAGCAACGAAAACAAAACATATCAGTGGCCCTATAAAACCTGTCAACCCACGGCTTACTACTTCAACAGCCTTCGTTGTCGCCACTGGGGCTCGATAATAATAGCCACGCCAGCAAAAGGCCTCCACTTCCAACGGGAAGTCAGCCCCAAAAATTGGGCGCCATAATCATTTTTTACAGCACCATGAACCAGAACGGCGATATCAGAAGGTACTGCGAAACATGCTCATGTTGGGCGGTACGGTTTTTTGGTGCTCCCTCGGTTATCTAATCACGCTGTAAACAACGATCGCACCGGATCGATAATGGTAAGAAAACTATTGCGTGCGTCCGTTACACTACTTCCAATGGCTCCCATCCATGTGTGCACGAGTTCGATAACAACATTACAAACTTTTGCAATCTGCTGGTGCCGTTTTTTCGTAAAAAGTATGAAAAATGTAACAGCAAAAAAGTGCCGGAAGATAACGGATACGCATCGCGCCACATAGCACGTGGGACACATTTAACCTGCGACAACACTCCCTGCGGTGAGTAGTTACTACAAACAAACATCATCGGCAGAAAAAATGCGGTAAACCGCAGCCAGTAATGCTTTCTTGGCCAACCACAACACGTCGCCAGAACTTCCGGTTGATTCACCTGCTCACGCCCCCAGTGTATGTGAACGTGTCACCACCGAGACGGGGGAGCAAATAAAAGTACATTTTGTCAACCACGTATGAGTAATAGCAAAGGGGTGGAGCAACACGAGTTAGATCTTTGCGACTTTCGGCATTCCAACGGGCATTCGATTGCGAAGGTGAAGAGTTGTGCTCGAAGCTACACCTTTTGGGACATCCGACGAACAGGGCATGAGTTTTTTTTTACCACCATTAATCGAAGGGCGAAGGATCAAACTCTTCCATTTCACTACCTTCGATACATAATATCAATATTCCACAAAACAATGTAGCGTCAGCCAGAAATCAATAATCCAGTTTTCGAACTAATGAAGCCATTCAAAGGTTGACTAGGAAATCAATAAAATGCGCCAAAAGGACGCGGACTACACAACGGGAAGAAGCTCAGTTGCGTATTGATTACACACTAGAGGACCGTGAAACCAATCGTCTATAATTTGATTGATGTGTTGACTCTGCGTGGCCATTTACTGGTCGGTCAGTCGCAAAGGTTGCCGATTGAATTTCCCACTCGACTGGGCAAGTTTAAAAACAATTGAACTTCATGCCAGAACGGTAAAAGCTTTAACACAACCGTACTTTGAAACCGCACCGCCGTCATCAAGGACCGTCCCCCTCAATGGTTCAAGTTCAATCAATCATGATACGGTAACGGTCTTGGGCGAGGCCCTTCGACATCATCAATTAGCTAAGCAGTGGGAGCACCACCGGCTGGTCGGCCGAAAGCGCGTGATAAGACGAAGTGCCATTTAATTGACAGTGGAGAAGCCTATTTCAGGCCAATTCGACGACCATTCGGCGACGATGATAGGACCCCCCGACGAGTTGGCAGCCGCTCATCAATCGATACGTACCATTTTGGGGGTTCACTTGCGGGACAACCCCGATCAATTTTCAGTGCCCGCCGCTCTGGGGTTATTTTGTGGCACGTGTCTAGATCGTTCTCCTTTAGTTTGGTTCACGGTGTGCGCGCTGATGATCGATGGAGTGCGATGGAGCCTCAAAAATGTTGGCACCAAGCTCAGTCCGCGACCAAGACACGGCTTTGACACTCCCTGTGTCAAGTGCCGCTCAGTTAAGGCTCTAAATTTGATATTCGGTGACTGCGGTAGCGAAGAAACGGAAACACCGTCCCCGAGACGATCCCCGAGAAGTGTCAACAATTCGGCGTAACTTGGCTGTGGGTGTTCCCACCCCGACTCTGGCGTAACAATGGGGCCATTTGTCCAGGACCCAGAAGCACCTCCGTTCTATGTTCATGACCCCCAAAAAACTCAACCATGCCCTTAACCTTGACGGCCTCCTCGACACAGCGAAATGCGCTAATTTATGTCAATCGTGAAGATAAACATTCAAAACTACCAAAGTCACTCGGAGCAAAATGGGGTACGTTCTGTTAAGGTGCGAAGCATGTTGAAGGACGGCCCAAAGCTGGGTGACGTCACGCGGTTTCCCGCTCGAAGCGCCATCGAACCGTGCGGCTCCCGAAAGAACCGATTGGCTCCCCGGGACGGCGTAGCTGAGGCAGTGGACTGACGGAGGATGATTTCGGGCCCCGACAATAGCAAACAGTTTTAAATTTAGCTCAAAAATTAACAAAAACATATTGTGAACGTACCTGCTATTCTAAGTACAGCGCGATCCGCCGGATCGAGCTGAAGAATGCTGAGCGGCTTATCCTTTGCCCACTCGGCCAGGCTCTCCCGATCGACGCTGAACCCGGAGACGCTCGGTTTCCGTGGTGCGCGCTTCATGCTGACACGTTGCTGGACGGTTGCTGTGAGGTAATTTACCTACCCCTAACAGGGTTACTCTACTCTGCGCACCTCTCACTGGTAATACTTTATCACGTTACACGAATCTAATATTGCAAGCCCCCGGTGCAAGCCCAACACAACACTCTTTCAACACACCATTTCCATGCTCATTTTGGTGGCACTCTTTCACAATTCACTCACAGCCCGGGGCGCACCGGAGGTAGGATGTTACGGGCGAGGGATTCCGTGTAAGTCGTGTAGACTGAAATGGTTTAATTCTATCGAACTAGCGCCATGTTTCACTTCTTTTAGGCACACAACAAAGCATCGTGGAATTCAAACTATTATAAGGCTCCAGCAGCTGAATCAATCGAAAGGAAATACACTTGTTATTGAGAAGATATTTCACTGCGCACATTTAGACGAATATTCTTTCACTTTTTTACACGCCTATTTCAAACGCCCTGGAACTGTTTATATATAAATTTGGCACCCTGAGAGAACTAGTCTTCACGTTAGTGCAATCGCTCGAACGTCACTTCCAAGCGCTCGACGACGCACCGCCGACGTTTGACCACTTACGTCTACTTTTGCTACTTCAATCGAAACACAACCTGGGGCGACGGTGACGAAGGTTTCGAATATGATTTCATTCCGAAAGACAGCGTGTCATCAGTCGCCCCGCGATGCGCTACATTAAACATTGTCGTAACACAGTGAGCACGGCCCTCAATGGATGTTATGTGCGCGTTCGTCTCACAGCTGATAATCAAGAGACGGGCGGCCGGCCTCCTCGTTCCATAGCCTAGGATCAGCTGGCGTAACAGTCAAGAGCCAATGGCAGGACGTCACCGTCGCGCAGACTTTAATTCCGCCGGCCAACTCCAACTGACCGAAACCCTCGCCGGACACCACTACGAATATGTCAGACACGCACCATCCGAGTTGAAGCTTTGACTTTTACTATTCGCGCTCTAATTTTCGATCGTTTTCCTTCCGTGCAGTAATTCGTACCGCCCTCACGGCATTATTCAGGTAATACCTCGAAAATTTCGCAAAACCGTTATGCTACGAATCTCTACCAACAGTGTGCCTCGTTGTGCTTTTTGGCGACGCCGGATTCGAGAAGTTTCCGCGCAGAAAGGTGGGCGCCAGCCACGCGCACGTAAACAATTGAATCACATTAATTGGCGCCTGTTTCGCGTTTACAACGAACGTCCATTACATCGGGGCCAGAACAGACCTTTCTTTGCCACCGCCGCTGGTCATCATCATCGTTGGCTCATCGTTGCCGTCCATCATCAGGCGCGCGTACGGCCATCATCGGACTCGCGGTGAGGGGTTAATGTTTGGCGCACCGCTGCACTCGACGGTAAGGGTGGTGCAATCGGTTAAAAGTCTGGCACGCCAAACTGCACTCGATGTACATTATCGCCTCAGCAACGATACAACAACGCCAAAGCCTCTTGCCAAACGCACTTTGCCGAGCGGCGGTGGAGGTCGATGTGTTTCTTGAAGGCCTCCCCCAATGCAGCACGGTACTGCTCAGGCTGCCACCAATCAGGCGACCAACCGATCGATCGACCGACCGACCGACCATAGGTCAGCGCCAGCAGTCCTTTGCTAGGTCAAGATTCCGTAGCGAAAGAACGGCCAGACGGTTTTATGGCCACTTTACAGCGACGGGAAATACCCTCTCAAGAATGTGTGATAAGCCGGGAGCGGGAGATGATGGACGATGCCAGTGTCTCTGCGCCACAGCTTTAACTCGGGTGTTTTGGCGCAACCCTAAAAAGAGAAGAAAAAACGGAAGGAATTAGGAATACTGCAGTAGTCACCTACCAGAGTTAATGTTTCGCATCTGTCCAAACAATAAATTAAAGACAACTTTCCCAGCTTTCCACATTTTCCCAGTCTGATTTTGAACTACATCACAGTTGATTTCGATCAACTTGACTTGAAGTTGGAGAAGAACTGTCGACTCCATTAATCTATGATTTATTGAAAAAAAATTACTCCATTTAGAAAATCGCTAGGCATCAAGTACCAACAATGAACAATTTTTGGTAAATGTACCCAATCCCATTTGGGATCTTGAATTGTAAAACAATTGTAATGAGAGTAATATTCTATTCGTCAAGCTATCAGCAAAGATAATTTCCAAAGACGCATCATTTGAAAGGAGCGTGTAGATCGATCCAATCCGTAGGCAACTTCGCGAAAATTTGTGACCTGGACTTGGACCCTAATTCTCCTCTACGCCGGACGTGTGACACCAGCCAAACGCGGCAAAAACTCAACCTCGGGATGTGCATAAAATTAAAACCTCTATCCCATCCCGGAACCGGGGCGCGGAAGCAGAGAGAAAGGCATTCCGATTTGCACGCGAGCGAATTCCGCACTCCAATTGTGAAGAACCTTGGGGCTGAGGTTCTCCAGTAATTTTCCCACACAATCCGCTGGCCGTTGGTGGCTGATTGGCCCCCCGTGCGTACTGATCGTGCTTTTCTGGCGGCCATCGTGAGAAGGGTGCACGTGATAAGTGGGAAAAAGTGTTTCAGTTCCTACACCATCTGGCTTCCTCTGCTGAGATTTTCCGATTCGTTCCGGTCTGTGTGAATGAGTGAGGGTGCTCCTTACAACCAGACGTGTCATTCACCGAGTTGAGCCTTCCAGAGACAACGTTTTTCGCGTTACGCCAGGACACAGACCGGAAAGTGCCGTAGGACACCGCTACATGAGAAAAACCTTAAAGTTCTGGTTCTGGCTTTAAGGCTGGAACAAGAAAAGGATTTAAAATATTAATGATAAGTATCGGAGGACCTGCACAAACAAACCGGAAAGCGATGGGCAGGTGAACTACTCTCAAGCACAACCGCTAAGTCTATAGCAAAACTCCCAATAATAGAACTCCAACTACTACTGTGGTGGAGCACAATAAAGCGCACTTTACATTTTTGGCCACACCACATAGCCCCACAGTTCGCCGGTGGCCGGTTCGTATGGTGTGTGCCGGCGGAAGACACTTTCGAACCGTTCCCTCCCTGGCAGAGAAAAATGCTAACCAACGGAATTCGCTCATTAACATTACGGTAAACCACCATCGAGCGCGAGCCACCGCCGACTCGTTTTATTCGCGTTCGGGGCCAGCATGTGGGAGAGCCTGCATCGGCTAAGGGACGGCGGGGGTAGGAAGCCGCAAAATCAAGCCACGGTGAGTTAAGATGCATGAATTTGTTGGCGGTTGTTTTTTTCTCTTGCCCACGGCCCGAAGACCGAAGAAAGGTTGCTGCTGAACTACTTTCACGTACTATAGGCACAGCGACGAGCGAAAGATTTTCTTTAATTCTGTCGAAATGTGATATCGTATTGTAACTTAAAACGGCCTCATGGTAATGAGCGGAATACGAACCGTTGTGGGTCTTGCCTTGCCTTTTTGGAGGATTTTGCCTAATAAACTGGCTCGATCTGCGGCTCGTCGTCCGTAGCTCTATCGTCTTCGTGGCGCCGACAGCGCACTGTAACCTTTACCATACATATCGCAAAAGCATTAAATGAAAGCAAACATGGCTCCGAGTCACGGTCCGAGGCAGGTGAAATAGTAATAAAAAAAATCGCACAAACATCGCACGCCCACGACATCCCTGATATTCGGCGCAACCAAAACCGTCGACGGCCTCTGGCCACCAATAAAATCATGTTGGCTCGCGTCGGAGGGCGACTGACTTTTGCTGGCCCGGCAAAATGCACTTAGAACTGCGAGACGAGCCAGGAACCGGGAACAGCAGCAGCATAAGTTCAACGAACCTGCCCGGTTCCCTTTTTCTGTAGCATCGCACACGGCAGCCAGCAGCAGCAGCACCGGGCAGTCCCACAAGCATAGCATCTTTCGCGGGCGCGCGCGTGTACGGCTTCTCTCTTCTTGGCGGCAAACCCGAGGAGCAGTGGTTGCTTCTTCGCGCTGTCTTTCCTTTAATTCCACCTCGCCGAGCGAAGGTGCGCACGCTGGCTGGCTCCCCGAGGCACGCTCACGCTACCTCTAAAACGTCGTTTTCCACGGAATTTTCAGCCAGCAGCATCGCCATGCTGCCGGATTGGGGACGCGCGATCTTTTGCGATCGCCGCCGTAAGGCCGAGGCCGAGTTCCTCTCTTCCTACGATGTTTTTTATTCTACTTCGCTCCATTCTCGTAGATCGGATTCCCACCATCGTACGGCGGGTTGGCGTGTTCCGCGCGTCACAAGTTGGGCTGGCTGGATTTGCGCCATTCGAGTCGTGTGATTCGGAAGAACAGAGTGAGCATAGAGGGTTGCTGGCTTGCAAGCTTCGAGTAGGCCCAGCTGCCTAAAACTGAACCAAAATTTGCATACTCGTGTCAGAGCGCGGAAAAAAGCAGCACGAAAAAACGACACCAATCCGACTGGATTTTTGGAAGAAGAGAGCTTCCGAGTCGAAGCTCTTCCAGGGTGAAATTGACTAAATTGATAAACGATTTCAATTTCTACAGAAATGTTCATGCTCACCCGGTCTTCTCGCCCGGTTATCGTCATATTCCGTTCGGTGCGACAAAAAAGTAGACACTGTGACCAAGTTGTGTCTATTTTGCGAGCATGGACAAACCAGACACATACTTATCTGTCCGAGCCAGTTCTGGGAGGAAATCTTTGCGCCGTGTCGGGTAGCATGACGATAATTTCTGAACCGCTGCTCTCTCTCACTTGCTCGTTCAGTCGTTCTTTCGCGTGCCATCTTCTTATGCTCCAGAGAACGGGTACATGAAGCAAAAACGCCCAAGATGAAGCCAGCAAAGTGCGGCTAGTGCGGCCAGGACCTACGAGAAATCGGCAGCATAAATGCTGGACACCACGCACTGGCAATGGACAGCTACGTGTAATGAGCGTAATCAGTGTAATTTATAGGAACAACACGACCAGGATACATTAACCTTGAGCACACTTCCAGAAGGTGTTGATTTGTGGTATAGAACTGCAGGAAAGAGGATTAGGCATTTAGCAAACAAAAAATCCTCGAAACCAAACTCGTGCCCTCTGCCAGGCTACCTTCTTAGGTACCGGATAAGTCTACCCTTAAAACGGATCGATACAGCTCAAAGGCAAGACCTTTAAACTGTTGCACAAGTACCGCCCCAATCGATATGTTCGTCCATCGCACGGCACACGACGCTCCGGCTCCATTCCATTCCAACTAGTAGTGCAATGAAACAATAGCCAAGGCGACCCGAAGACAGTTTCCAACACGGCGCGAACGTTTGGTGTGTCCTGTTAGCTCTCCTTGGTGTCGCTTGCGTCTAACCCGTTGCTTAGGATTTCCGATCGATTTTGGCACCAAAAACATCGCTACAAAACGAATTGGCGCCGCCATTGGCGACCAAATTGGCGACAGATAGCTGCTGCTTCGGCGGAACACAATTTGTGACACTTTGCGAGACCATCAACCGTCCCGTCCGTGAGCCGCATTGGCGTCAGTGCCGGTGATTAAAGTCCGGTGGGTGGTTCCACGGGGTGTATTCGCACACTCTCTCGCTCAATGGAAAACGGTCGTCAGTCAAAGCGGAGCCACCCAAGGCTCTTCGCGGCGAACACGCTCTGTCCCTGCAGCAGCAGCAGCAGCAGCAAACGTTTCGCCGTGACTTTTACGCAAGACTGATTTAGTTTCAGCTTTTCCGCACGTCTACGTGTGCCCCGCGAACCCTGTGCCCCTGGTCGCTGGTTGATGTCTTTCTGACCTTTTTTTACGGGGCAAACTTACGCCCCTAGAATGCGGTCCTACACCGACACACCCGCGCGAAGAAGCCGAAGCTGATTAACGTCTTTTCTTGTCCACCGAACACTAATGTGACGAAAAGGAGCACCGAAGGTGTTGGAGGCAACCGTAGAAACACGTCGCCGTCGCAAAAGACCAGGTGTGACCCTCTCGGAAGGTGCCGTTTGTTGGAACATTTTAAGCTCCCTTCTTGATCGGTAGCGGAGTGTGTGCCCCTTTGTCGCACTCATATCCGGTGACGACCAACAATGGTGACCGCGTAAAACGATCATCATCTTTGTTTCGGAATGCAAAGTATCCAGCAGATGAGTATAAAGTGTAGCTTTTAAGTTAAAAAGTTTAAATTTTCAAATAAATAAATTACCTTAAGCTTTTGCAGAGGTAATTTGTTCTCCAATATTTCCCCCGGGTGGGTTGATGGGAATCGGACCCGGGGCAAAGAAATGTGACCCCCGCATCAGCTGACTGACCGACTACACAACAACGGTGCCGCCGGCTGGGGCCACGAAAGAGCCACTTCAATTAAAGCCCAATAAAATCGGTTCCTTATGATTCGTTTATTGCCTGCGTCTGGCAAGTGAACCGAGTTCGCTTACTCACTGCGCCCGGTCACGTACGGACGCTCCGATACTAATTTCTGTTTACTCAGTTGTTTACCTCAGCCGTGGGCGATAACCTCAAGTGTCAACTTGGCCATGTGGCGGCCTGCCCGATGGCTTGAAGCTTCGCTGTCAGTTAAAAATACTATCATTCGCTGTGCACCTCATTCACAACACAAGACTACCTTTCGCTGTACTCATCAAGCGCTGTACTGCGGACCTTCGACTTGACCGACCGAAAGTGAAGCAACTCACCAAAACTACGGCCAAGTTTCTGTCTCGAACACACAAATTCAATAGGCTTATCCTTCGCGAAGGGCTAACACTTTGGCATCAACCAAAAACACTGCACACGTTTCGGTCAAAACCAGCACAATCGGAAGCACTGTGTAACTGCAACGAATCCACTTCCTTTTCGTTTGCTTGAACTGTCACACCTAGAAACGACCATTGCCGAAAAAGCAGGCAGTTGCACAACACACGGTAAAAACATATTGCACACAGGCGGCAGGCGTGGAAAACGGGCGTCCATTTGAGCACTTACATTTTTGTACGTTTATAGGTCAAGCAGAGTGACCGTCAGAACCGTTTCTTCGTCGTTCGCATTGGTCGTGGCTTGCCCCGTTCACTGTGAAATGATTACAATGATTACAGCAGCAGCAGCAGCGATGTCGATGATCCGCGCAAACGTCACAAACGAGGGCTACGAACTAACTAACTCACCAAACCGTAAACATTCGCTGAGCGAGCGAGAGCGAGTGAGTCGAGCACGCACACCACCGCAGCTCCGGCCACTCTCCGAGTGCGAGTCCGAGAACGCGCAGAACCGCAACCGTCGCCGATTCTCGACGTGAGCGCAAGCGGGAGAGCCGGGCCGCAGCCTCTCGCTCACGCTCCTATTGTTTTACAAACACAGAGGCCGCTCGCCATTTTCCAGGCGTGTGCGTAGAAAAGCCCCAGGTGAGAGTGAGAGAGCGAGCCGGCTCATCGACCGGTAATGCAGCTCACGCACGTTCACTTCCGGCTCACCACTCTCGCTCTCTCGCTCACTCTGTCTCTGGAGCAATCAAACGCTCACGCACACAGGCAAAAGCAGGAAACATTCTGTTTGTTTGAAATTCTGTTTATTGAAACAAAATTTGATCGCTTCACTTCCGAGAACCGAAGCCCCCAAAGTCCCAATGGGGCCCCAGAGGGACAGAGTATTTAAAGTCCCGTTGAAAAGTGGTTTCGTTAATTGAATTAGTTGAAGTTTTTGGGGGTTCAATTTTCCACAAGCTCTAGTATCCTTTTTACTCGTATCGGCTGTTCTTCACAAGTATAAGTAGGCGTTCAAGGTAAACACTGCACCGGAAGCGACTCGGTTTCTGAAGTGTGCACGAGCCAAATGAATGGTCGTCAGCACAAAGAAAACCGAAGAAAACAACGAAGAAAATTGGGACGTCTTTTTTGTACCAACGTTCAACCCTTTTGTTCGCGCTGCTGCTTCTTTGGTGCAACCAACTATTACCACCAACACCACTACACAACAGCGGCTCCCGAGGGCCGCCCGGAACGGGACTATTTTTGATGAATCATCGCATCGGCGCAGCGTACAACCCATTTTTTACTCCCATTCATTCATCCGATCCCTACCGCCTATCTCTCTCGCCCGCCGCTGCCGTCTCTCTCGCTCTCACCGCGAAAGGACGCGCTCACGTGCTCATCACACAAACTAACAACACTCCGTCCGCCTGTCCTGTCCGTTGTTGTTGTTTTGTGCGGTGGACGATTGACGGCACACAAACCGTTGCACAAAACTGCAACTGCAACTGGGAAGTTTTTAGTGGACTGAACACGTTGCCAAACTTTGGGTGAAATGGTCACCGCCCTTCCTGAGCGGCTGTCTTCACGAGTTACGAAACGACGCGCCGCCGACATTTTTACCGTTTCCCGGAGACGACAACCCTCCGGAGCGCATAATGGGATTTCTTTTTTGGAGCACAACCAAAGCAACCATCGGGCGGCGGCGCAGCAACACAACAAACCGAGCATCGTGCATCTCTAACGGGATCGTGGCGTAGGGCTCCGTTACCAGGAAAAAAGGAAGAAGCAGCAGCACGCGATGCTTTTGGGCCGGCCACACACAGCGAAACCAAAACACTAGTCGGCGGAAACGGAGCAGAAAATCGAGACACTATTTTCTGCACTCAAAAACACAGCTTGAAACTAGAAACACAAAAAGTGCGTATACAAACGGGAAAGTTGGTTGAATCGAAAACACCACACTCGACCGCGGTTGCTATGGCCGCAGCCAACAAGGAAATTAGCCTCAATCTGTCGCGCGCCAAGGCGAGGCGAGTGATATATCCGCTTCCTATCTAGCAAGGGCCGGCCGGCCTCGGGCTTGAAGAATATTATCTTAAATTCTAGCGCATTAGCCCCAAACGAGGGTGGGATTCTGTATCGCACTCACACTCAGGCGGCCACCGCATAATCAGATGCGGCACTTTATAATCTCATCATGATGCGTCTCTCGAGAGCAGCTGGATAACCCTCCGTCCCCAAAAGCAGGAAAAGAAAGGGGAGAGAGAATAACAAAAACGGCAGAATCAATAAGGCACCGCCGCCGCCGCCGCGGACGCTCTACTTACCCACCAACACTATCGCAGTTCTTTGTGCTTTTGTCTTTGCCGGCTACGGGAGGAGCCGAAAAACGTAAAAACTCGCACACTTTACGTTGCTTTTCCGTCGGGTTTAATTACGGCACAGAACGGTCTTAGTGTAGCGAATCTCACTTCGCCACGGAGCACTATCATTTGGCGTTTCTTATCACCACCTTTGGATCTCTGTTACGAACTGCGGCTGGTTGGGCCCATCTTCCGCACCCATCTTCTCTGCACTGCGGTGTTCTCGGCTTGGGAGGTCTACTTTGCTCGGCGGTTTTACCGCAGAACGGTGCCAAGAACACTAGCGCACGTTTCCAAACTTTCTTCGCACACCCGGGCCCACGGGGCACTGTTCCGCGAAGGCGCCGTGGCCGTTATCACTCACCGTTTCACGTGTTTCACGATTGATTCTAGCTGCTGATAAACGCTCGCGTCCGCACGATTCCGATTCCGATGGCTGGAAAATGGACCGTGCTTTTCCGTAGACCACCCGCACTGTGTGTGTTGGCCGCTGTGTCAGATATCGATCGATAAGCGAGGAAAATGCTCCTGCCACCGAAAATTTTACTGCTGATACTGCCCTGCACCACCGCGGTGCAGCTTGCAACCAAAAGGCGTGGCCCGAGTTTTCTTCACCCTCCAGCTGACAGCTGTCAATCGCGGTCGCGGTTTCGTTCGGGTTTTCTCTTCGTTTGTTTGTTTGTTGTTGCGCGCTGCGAGTCCGAACGCGCGGAGAGTTGACCGATTTTGTGTGTCGAATATCTTCACTTTGGTGACTGAAACACGCGCCATCGATGGTCGCATTCGCGAGTGGCAGTCCGTGCCAAGCGTTGTGAGTTCGGCATTCGACCAAGTGTTCCGTTGGTTGGACGCAAATTCGTGTCGCGTTTTTCAAGTGCCAGCTAATTATGCAAACAGAAGCGTAGAGCGTGTCCGATGGAGACTGACCACACTCACACCACTACGACCTACTTTCTGGACAGTGGCAAGCAGCGCCCTCTGTGGGTCCGTCGGCTGGTGCTGTGGTGAGTGTCTTAGATAAACCGCCGTTGCGGACGATGTTTCACGAATTAGTTCGAATTTTGTAGATTTTCGGCCCCAAAAATGATCACTCAACGAGCATGCCATTCCGTTTGCCGACGCGCCACAATATTAGCCCCGTAGTGCGAATAGTTTCGCAGCTGTTCGCCGACCACTCTGATATATCGTCTGGCAGCACAACGGCAGAGATGGGCGGTTTGTATCGTCTCCCCGTCGATACCATCGAGGGCAAGGATTCGAACGATGAGGAACCGAAACCGGAACAGCTTCCTGCGAGAACACGAGCTCGTCGGAAGACACGACCATATGGGCGACCAGTTAGCACGTACGCGGGTGTGATTGTGGGCCGCAGCAAAAGCGTCGATGATCTCTCGGCCGGTGTGCCTTCCGTACCGGTGCTCGACGACGATCAAGATGGCGACACAAAACCGGCCACGGGACGGGATCGCAAGCAGCTGGAAAAGCTACTCCGCTCGAAGGAGCAACAAGTTGCCAAGCTGGTAGAGAAGCTAACGTCCGTGTTCGAGTGTAACAATCAGTTCGCGGTAGAACACGAGAAGCTCCAGAAACAGTACGCCCAGGTGGCCCAAAACCTGCGCACACTGGAAACAATCCAAGCCAAGAGCTGTGACCGTTGTGCGGCCTCCGCGACCGAATTCGAGCAACTCGCCAAGGAGAACGGTGACCTGCGGAACGATTTGAAAATGATGAAAATACTGGTGTACCGATTGAATGTGCAAATCGAACGGTACCAGGACTTGGTGCGCGACGGTAAAGGGAGCATACCGAAGCTCGACTTCGTGGACAGCACGTACGGTGGGGTGAAGGACAATCTGAACTGGGGACCGGTCAATACGCACACCCTCGGTCCACTGTTGAACGCGTACGAAGAGATCATCGCCGAAAAGGCAGACCTGGTGCAGCAGTACGAAACCGAACTAGTCACGTTCACCGGCCAGATGAAGCAGGTGCTCGAAGAGAACGAATCGGTGCACCGCGAGATGGAAGAGATGCGCAGCACACAGGCGGGCTGGACGGATGAAAGGACTCGCTTGCAGGCCCAGGTCAGCGTGCTTCGGAGTAAGGCCGAAGTGCAGGCAAAGCGGGCCGATTTGGCGAAGGAAAAACTCGTCGAGGTGCTGAAATGTTACGAGCAAAAGGGTGAGCATTGAAACGGTTTCAAGCAAGCTTCGATTTCTAACGTACCGGCCATTCTGTTCCCGCCCAGTGCAAGCCCAGTGCCTGGACATCGAGCGACTCCAGGAAGCCTACACGCGCAGCAAAACGGAACTAACGTCGCTGAGACACCTTAATCAAAATCCGGAGGTCGTCGCCGACAGTTTGAAAGAGTGTCAAAAGTAAGTCAAGACAACGCAACAGACAATAGTGAGATCACTGATTCAATGGGGCACTTCTCTTTGCAGACTGTTTGCGGAACTCAAGCTTCAGCACAGCACCGATCGCACCCGACTGACGGAGGAAACCGAAACGATCAAGGGCGAGCTGCAGAAAAAGTCTACCGAACTGGACCAGCTGCGACAGAACTACCAGCAGCAGTTGAGCATTTTTGAGCGTCAAAAAGAAATCAACGAGTGAGTCGTGCCCCCCTTTGGTTGCCCGCGGCTCTAATCTGGCGTTGGTTTTTCATTGCAGTATTCTAATGGGGAAGAACGCTGCCCTGAAGTCAACACTGACGCGTGCGCGACAATCAAAAGAGATCCTCAAGCAGCGGCTCAAAACGATGATCAACTGGGGCAAGGGGACGGAACAACGGAAGGATCAGCTACAGGAGTCCTGGCGCAGTATTAAAGCGCTCCAGGAGCAGCTGGCGCAGCGCGACGGTCAACTTCAGGCCCTTCAGCAGCGTCACCGAACCGACGTGGAGCAGCTTCACCGGCGGCTTCACCAGCGCGAGGAAACTCTGCGCAAAGTATTGGCCGGCAAGGCCCAGTTTCGTAGGCAAACCTGACGGCAACGACCGGGTGTATCGCACGCCGTCCACGGCCGTGTTGCAAGTCAATCGCTTTACAAACCAACGTATCCCTTACGTACATTTCTTAACTTACCTACATTCGTAACCTAGCGAGTAGTGGACGTTTGTTGTTGGCTTTACCCGATGCTTAGTCACTTCTTTGTACATTCTCCTGCCGGAATAAAATATTAAAAGTATGAATCGATCGCTGATGATTCCTAGCAGCTAAAGAGTGTTGCTGGGTTCCGGGGAGGTCATGGAGCATTCGATGTTGCATTAGCTAATTTTTTTTATTATCATTTCTATATGGTGACTACACTATTCGTTTTTCCCTTCGCTCTCGGCCTCGTTACGAAATCAATTTAATATGTGTTTTAATCATAAATACAATATGTTTGTCCCTTTGAAAGGTCTGCCACCGCAATGAACGCGGCCAGTTTTGTTCGTTCATCCGAGAGAAGCGTGAGGAAAGAGCTCTGGCAGCTCATTGTATGCCAGGAGCCAGGAAAGCGGCGTACGTGTGCCTGTGCTTTTGACCTGTGGTCGTGAGTTTCTTATTTGTTTCACGTGAATTGGTTGTTTCCACAATTGTTCACTACTAATCACTACTCATAATGTTCCTCTTCGCTGCCCGCGGCTCTATCATATCTTTCTTTCTCTACGTAAACTGGTTCTGGTGTCTGTTCGTATTGCGAGACCCTATTCGGCGCCAAAGTGTTGAGCCGAATGAACACATTCCCTGCAGCGCTGCTTGCTTTCCACTAGCTAATGTTCCACTCGCTACGTCAACTACAAAACCAAAGATGTACAGTAAAGGAATATACGCGATCGCCTTCCCTATGCCGAGGCGCATTTGTATCTAATTGTTTGTTCGTTGTTTTGTGGGTTTAGAGTGTTTCTATACAAATAACACCCTTCTTCGCAGGCAGGGTCGCTTCGGGCAGAAACTATGTGGAAGCAATAACTGCCAACTCTACGCTCTACACGGCACGATTCAAAAGATCCGTCTTCTTAAAGAAAGGTACTCGATATGATTTCCGGGTTTGTTGCGAGGCTGTCGAAGCTAATATCTTATCTGTCTGTGTTCGTCCATAATCAGCGCCAATCTATTATCCAAAATGGATAAATCCAAACGATTGCTTAAAAGTAAAAGAAATAAACTCCAATCCAAAGCTCCCCAATTCCAACCAGAGCAAAGTGATTGTGAGCTGTACAAAATCGAAACAAAAATAAAAATATAAATCAAAGCATAAGTTCAAGAGTTAATTTAAACAAAATAATCGGGTTATACAAAAGAAAATAATTGAATCTTCCAACGAATTTCGCGGAAATTTGAAAAAGAAAAAATGAATGGAGGATACTCATTAGTTGATAAGCGGATCATGGCGCAAAACCTCACACAACCGGAAGTGAATTTGAAAATGGACTCTCGCTTCGCTCGCTCTTTCTCTCTCTTTGACTCTGTTTTTATCGACTATCTTATGCTCTTAATAGCTCTTTCGGCTGGCAATCTGTTTCGACATCGCATCGCGTCCTTCTGCCACCCTTAGTACCGTCAATCGTCCGCGGTGTGCGAACCGACTGCGTCCGAAGCTCCAGCCACGGCACTGGGGTTGGTTTCGTTGTTACCATCCGCTAAGCTCGCCCCGTGGGACAACATTTCGTCCTGGAGGGACAGCTTCTGTAAACGGGGAGCGAGAATGAAATGAGAAACGACCACAGCACGTCGGAACGAGTCGAGCGAAACGTACCTTAACCGAGTCACCGATCGTGTCCACCAATTCCTGCGTCGCACCACCACCGCCTCCGTCCATTACTTTCTTGTCCGCTTCCGGATCATGCCGCAGCTCGGTGGCACCGTTCGCGTTGCCTTCGCTGCCCATCATGGACGGTGGAGCTCCCGATCCGGGCGCCGCCACCACCGATGACTGGAGAGCTGGTGAGGGACTTTTGCGAGACGGAGGCTGGTACGGGGGTCGCTGCACGAACATGTTGTCCAGGATGTGGTCAATGTTTTCACCACTGTCGGCCTCACCGACACCGGTCGCTGGGGTTTCCATACCGCCGTCTCCACCGTCCGTACGATTGGACCCTACCGAGGCCGCGTTCGGCGCTTTACTCTGGGCGTTGCCGGGCGCGGGCGCAGGCACTGGTTTACGGTCCGGGGGCGCCAGGATGGGTATCGCCGCCGTGGGACGCCGCCCGGTCGGAAGTGGGCGCGGTGCTTGCGCCTGTGTTTGGGGTGCGTAGTAAGTGATGCCACCGGCCGGTTGGTAGAGGGCAGCTGGCGGTGGTGGCCCAGTGGCTCCAGGAGCGACAACGGGCGGTGGAGGCGCCCCGGTAACGACACCCTGTGGCACGGCCGGATTGTAGCCGGGCTGGAAGCCGGCGTACGCGGTGGCAGGATACTGGCCGGAATTTACGGGGGCTGTTGGCGGTGGTGGACCCAGTGCAGGAACGTAGTTCGGGACGGGACCACCCGGTGGTGCTTGCGGTGGACCAACGACGGCGGGACTAGCTTGAGGCGGTGGTGGCAAGTAGGCACTGGCCGGTGGTGCTACCGGAGGCCCCGCCAGGTAGCCGCCTTGGGACGGCGGTCCTTGCGTGGCGTACGGCGGCGGTACGTACTGGGGCTGTTGTTGCGGCGGCGGAGCTTGTACTTGCGGTGGCGGAGGACCCGCAACCGGTGGGACAGTCGTTACGTAGTCCCCGGGACCGGGTGGTACATTCGTAGGTGCCGCGCTCGTATAATAAACCGTCGGTGCCTGGTGGTACTGCGGAGGCGGTGGTGGCCCCGCCGGCTGAGGAGGTGGCTGTGGTTGAGATTTGGCAGCCACCGCGTTCTGCTGGAGGTGATAGTCGCCAGTCTGCTGCAGGGTCATTGGCAGACCACCGGCGCCACCTCCGGCTGCCGATTGGGGCAATGCTTGAGGTGGTATTGGTTGTGGTTGTTGCTGTTGCAGTTGTTGTTGTTGCTGCTGCTGTTGCTGTTGCGGCGGCTGTTGGTAGGATTGCTTGTGTTTGTTCTGCTGCATCTGCTCCTGTTGGTGCTGATGTTGCAACATCTGTTGATGCTGCAGCAGCTGCTGCTGTTGCTGAACCTGCTGGTGATCGTGTAACGACGATTGCTGCATCGCGAGGTTCATGTTCTCCAGCTGTGATCGCTGCCGTTGGCTCGAGTACCTTTTGGATCGGTTAACGACGGGCTCCGAGGTCAGCAGCTGTTGCTGCTGTTGGTGTTGAAGCTGCTGCAGAGAGTGCGTCGGTATAGGGCCTTGGGGAGTGACGCCGTACGCGACACCCGGTGGCTGCTGCTGATACTGCATCTGCATTGTGATCGGCTGGGACTGCTGCGGTACCGTGGGAGACGTTTGGGCGACAATCGCCCGAGGCGAGACCTGAGATCGTTGATTATGGCCCCCGGAGGGAGCCGACGCCAACGGCACCACATTGGCACCACCGCTCACCGACGCCAGCAGCTGCCTATCTTTGGACTGCATTCGCACCGGCCCACCGTCATGGTCCAGTCCGGCGCCCCCGTACATCGCACCGTACTTCGGGTGGTCCTCCTCGTGATATCCTTGTGATTTGAGCGATTGCGAGTGACTCTGGGAAGACTGCTGCGCTGGCTGCTGTTGTTGGTGTTGAAGCGGAGGCTGCTGTTGCTGCATCTGTACCATCGACGGCACGTGTCCGTAGTGCTGTGTACCGGACGACGGCACCGAGCCGAGTGAGGCGGAGGTCGACACACTCGCACGGGCTGCCTGCGGTTCCACGCGATCGATGGAAGTGTTGCTGCTGTTGCCGGTCGGCGGCGTTGGTCCACTGTTGTTCATTTTATTGCTGTTGCTGCTGCCCGAAAGGGCACCGGCACTGTTGCTGTGGAGCACTGGTGCCCCTCCTCGGACCGCTCCGTCGACAACGGAAGCGGCCCCTGGTCCCTGCGCAGCACCACCTCCCTCCGTGGGCTTGATGCGCGTTTGGTTTTTGAACTGAAGTGAGTTGATCACCTTGCTGTAGCCGTCCTTCTCTTTACCACCGTTTCGCACTCCGCCCTGTTTGTTCTCCTTGTTGTTGTGGTAGTTGTTGCGAGCGTTGGGCCGTTGCTCCTCGTTGCGATACCGTAAGCCCTCGCCACCGCTACCGTATTCGACTGTCGCGCCGTACTCATTGTCCGCTTGGTCCTTATCGCGATCTCTCTCCGCGGCCCAATCACCCGACCGCACACGCTCCGCACGAACCCCCGGCCGCCCGGTGCGGCCCGCGACACCAAGTTCACCTGCGGCTTGGCGCGGCGTGGCATTCTTCTGTGCAACCCGTGACCGCCCGGCACCGCCCGCACCGCGCGCCCCACCGCCGGCACTACTTTTTGGTCCCAGTTCGGGGAACTCCTCCGGTCGGGGCACCTTCTTGTGGCGCTGATGCTCCACGTTCGACGACTTCTGGTACGCGTCCTCGTCCTCCCAGTTGCGCGTGTACTGATTCGGGCCGCGGGCGTACCGTCGTTTCCGGCGCGCCTTCGGTGGCCCATCCTCGCTGCGTATATCGTAACCGTACGCCGAAACGAGCTCGGCCCGCGACTTGGGCGCCTGCTCGCTCTCGTCGAACCGATCGTGCGTCCAGCGGTCGGTCGACGCTTGCCACTTCTTCCTTCCCTTCAGCGCACCGGCACCACCCTTCTCCGATCCTCGCCGTTCGCCTACGGAGTAACCACCAGCACCACCACCTCCGCCACCACCACCGATGGCACCGGCAGCACCACCACCCGATCCGCTGCCACTGCCACCACCGCCGTGATGGTCACCGCCGCCGCCACCGCCACCGTCGTCGAGCTCGTCGTCGCGCTTCGAACGACCGCCAGGTTGGTCATCCCCATCCATGCCGCCCCGCTCGTCCGTATCGGTCTCGGCGGTGCGATCGTCGTGCTCGTAGAAGGTGCCCTTCTTCGGGATGTACTGCGGATTGCTACGGTCCTCGTCGTCGTCCACTTTCCGACGGCTCTCCGCATCCTGCTCCTGGCCATCGCCACTCTGTCGCTCGTAATCGAGCACCTCGATCACATCATCGTCTTCCTCCCCTTCGTCCTCCCCTTCGTCATCGGTGCCTGACGACGACTCCTCATCACCATCTTCCTCTCCTTCGTCCTCCTCGTCGACACCGCTCTCCTCCACCTCCTGGCCTTCCTCGCCGTCCGAGGGTGAATCCGATGCCGTATCGTACTCCGACTCGACCGTCGCCAGCCCACTCTGCTGCGATGTGTCCTCTTGGTTGGCTTCCTTTGTGTTCTAAAACAAAACGACGAGCGAAACCATAAGATTAACGAACTAATTATCGGAGAAGATCGATCATCCGGGGAAGCATTATCCGCGGGCGTAGCGCCTCCGCTGCATTGATTTAACCCAAATTCAGGGATTATCATCCGAAGCCCCCATTGAACAGTGCCGGCGTAACGCAAGCAAGCAACCGTGGCTTTCGCGTTTTGGATCGCGATCCACGCGATCGTGCGCCTCGATGGGCTTCGTGTGTTTTTCCTCTTCTTCTCTCGCTCTCTCCCACGGATCCACTACCATGCAACGGCCCGGTACCGAACCCATATGCCACTTCGTATGCAACGAGCAGCACCGCCGTTGCGTTGGCCTTTCACTGACCGTACCCTGCGACGGGTGTGGCCAGGTATGAAGATAAAAAAAAAATCGTTAGTAGATGAAACCCAAACCCTCACACGCAGGTGAAAATTTTCGTTCGATCTCCCAATTCTCCGGCCCGCGGTCCGTGGAGGAGGTGTAGCGTGGCGGGGAAGTCCGAATCAAATTAATAGCACCGCAACCCGCACAGTTACACAGGCTTTTCGTAGCCCGCCGCACTCCATCCGCGAAGGGAAATGGGAAAAAGGGAGCAGGCGGACCGGGGACTACCGGCTTTGCTTTTCTCCGTTGCAGTGGCGCACGCAAGTGGCAGAGAGCGTTAATGTTGTTTACTTAACCGGAACCGCCGCTAAATAAAGCTGCCGGCGGCAGCAGCACCTGTGTGACCGAAGCAGGCGACGCACGGAGAAGCGAAGGAACGAAGCGAGCGGAACCATCATCATCATCATCATCATCATCTAGCCGTCTTCGATGGCACCCCGCCTTCCGGTTGGCCCGCCCCAGAGCGCGCACCGGGTGCAGCAGCATAAATGGCCATCGATGACGTCGCCCGTGGCCGGACGGGACTGCGACGATATCGGAAGTGCATGCTGCTGCTGGTGCTGCACCTCGCATAAGGTCAGCTTTGTTTATATTGATTGTGCAACCAACGGCACCGACCGCGGGCTGGCGTGTGTTGCTAGCAGCAACACACGCCCTGTGGCCTCCGTTTCCCGTGACCGTGGAGAAACTTACTTCTGCCGAGTTGTCGGTAAAATCATCCGATTCCGATAGCTTCTGTTGCGCGGCCGCCAGAGGCACCGCTGCCTGAGTCGTCGTTGTCGTCGTCGCCGCCGCCGCTACCGCCGTCACCGTCGATCCGGTTGCTGCGCTGCTGTCGGCCATCCTGTCCGATTTCGGCCCCGCAATGAGATGGCCAAAGTCCGCTGGGAAGAGACTGGCAGACTCCGCGTCACACTGAAACCTGCGTCGACCCGAAAAACACTTCCGTCCCCGGGACCACTCGTCCAACTCGGTGTAACTGCTCGGAACACTTTGGCACCGTCCTTAATGCGCGTCCGCTGCGCGAGGCACCAGGAAGGCAATCCGCAAACAATCCGCACACGGTTTGCGGTGAGACCACCGAGAAGTGAAATGTGAAATGCGTCTGGCCCCGGCTTGGAGATATGGCCGTTTTTGTCCCGGATCTCGTTTTGCTTTCGTCGAGGGGGGGCACAACACATACACGCGCGAGGCAATGAAATGACATTTCGGGTCCGATGCACTTGGTTTAAAGTGCCTGCTACGGTACTTGGCTCGTGCTTGGGGTTCTTGGGAAGCGTTTGTAAAAATATAAATGTACACAATTGAATTTAATCAAAACACACGCAAAGAAAACAAAAAACGTTGAAAAAAGTCCGTAGATTCTTCCTAAAATCAAATTAACTTAAGTGAGAATTAAGTACTTACGACATGGGAGAAGAAACCCTTTTTTGTTGTTTTCTTTTCCTTGGGTCAAGGAGTGAAAGTTTTGCCGAATTATCCAATCCGATAAAGATAAGCGATAAATTCTGAAGGACTATGGACTTAAAAACGACTCCATTAGGTGGTCATAAACCAACTTTAACAAGTGACGGTATTAGTAATATTTTCCTAAAATAGATAAGTTATCTATGACCAATCCAAATTTTTTATATGAAAAAGGAAAGTTGGCACTTAGTTGGGAAACGAGATACGAAAGATCATCTTGAATCACTTTTTGTTCGCTTGAAAAGTTTGCACGTTGTTTCCCTTTTGCGGGTTTCGGGACAAAACGAGAGCAAAATGCGGGCACCGAAGCTAAAAGAAGTGAAGCTCTATACCTCACCGAATGCAGCAAACTGCAAACGTAAGCCATTTATTCGATTATTCTAAGCAGCGTTCTTCTTTTCCTAGGTTATTATAAATTACAATCTCATCTCAAAATGCTAGCTTTGTGCGTGGTGGCTTTTAAAGTGTGGCATGTGGCGCATCTGGCTCACACATTTGGCAGTCTCCGGGAGAGCGGGGATTTCATGCACACATCCAGCACGGTTACTCTTAACATCCTCGTAGCCCGCCGATCGCCCAGTTACGTTACGCGGTTAAATTATATCACAACATTATTAGTCAACACGGGGTCACGGAAGGTGGTTAAAACAGAAAGGTATCGTACGAACGGTAAAATCATTGCGCCAGCCAGCCAGCCAGCCGGACACTCATTGGCGCTACGTTAAAAATGAAACTCGCTCCCAGAATAAATAAGCTATCGCTAACGAAACCTAGAGCTTCGTCTCGTGCCGCACCATCCCGTTCTTGGTGCCGTACATCCGGAAGCGCATCGGTCGTCCGCTGGCGTGGTACGGGGCTGCTCCACCGCCGGCACCGCCCAGCGCCTCGACACCACTGATCAGATCCAGGCTGTGCACCGCGGCCTTCACCGCCAGTGCCGCGGGGCTCCCGGAGCGCAGGTTATAGGCGGCCCCGTTTCCAATCCCGGCACTCCCTACCGACGGCGCCGGATGCAGGTTCTGGGGCGTAGGGTTCAGGGACTGGCGGCATCCGTTCGGTAGCATCGTGGCACTGGGGGATCCACCGGCACCGTACGGATGGCCCGGTCCAACGTCCTTCAAGACCGCCGGCCCGGACAAGATGGCGGCACCCGATTTGTTCAGATTGTTCATGCGCTGATGGGGATGCGGCGGTTGCTGGGACGATGGTGGTTTGGCCAGTGCCGCCGCCGCCGGATGTGGTGGTGTGTGTCTATCCGCCGGGCCGGCCAGATTCGAGCACGGGGTACCATTCTTCTGTCGCCGCTGGGAGCTGGAGGACAGGTTCGACAGCCGCTCGGACTCGTTGTCGTCGCCACTGTCAACGTCCCCGTCGCTACTGTTGGTGCTGGCGATGAAGTGTTCGTTCTTCACCTTGCGGCCCTTGTTCCGGCGGTAGTACTTGAACTCGCGAGGCAGCGTGTAAGACCGGGGCAGTGATACCTGTGGATCGAACGATCGGAACAACACCGTGATCAGATGGCGCGTTTGAAGTGACGAAGGATCGAGGTTCTGAATCAAACCATACCTGGCTGTCGATATCGGACGGTATCCGGTGGTGCCCGTTGTGTCCATCGTCACACGCGGAGTTGTCCAGATTTTCGTCGCCACTGCTTTCCACCGGGTGGTCGCGTTCCGTGTCCTGCAACCTACGGAACGGAAAGG
This sequence comes from Anopheles bellator, assembly GCF_943735745.2. Taxonomy (NCBI): domain Eukaryota; kingdom Metazoa; phylum Arthropoda; class Insecta; order Diptera; family Culicidae; genus Anopheles; species Anopheles bellator. The sequence goes on along the minus strand of NC_071285.1, from coordinate 21,975,760 downwards.
AACGGTTAGTCTGGTTAGGCTCCCTAAACCTAACGGCGTCTCCTAACCGAAAATTAGCCGCCTCCCGGGCGACCCAGTCGAAGTAGATGCGCGAGTTCTCCAGGTAGTGCGGGGCCAGCAGAATCTCGGGCGTCTTGGATCGCTGCATGTTTTGGCGCTTCGTACTGGTGTTGAGGTTGTTGATCGCTCCGATACCACCACCGGCGGCAGTGGGACCCGCGGGGCCACTCGCGCTCCCGAGTACGCTGGCCACCGCCACCGTAGCGGTCGTGGCTGTCCGGCCCGATTTGTTGCTGCTGTTCGTGTTGTTCGCACTGCCGCTGGCCGACCCGGATTGGACCGGCGTGCTGGGGGTGCCGCGGCTGTCCAGTTTGCTCCGCGGCGGCGGTACCACGTTGTACGGGAACGGCAGGCTGTCGTGAGGACCCGCGTTGTCCGTGTTGCTGTACGTGCCCGACACCTGCCGCGGATGGTTTGCGTCGGCATACAGCCGACCGTGCGCATCGTAAAGGATCGCCCGGTTCGACTGGGCGATCTCCGTCGTCCGGGGGCTGATCGAGGGCGCCCGGACCGGATTGCCCGGTGCTCCGGTCGTGCCGGCCGCTCCACCCGGCCCGACCGTGTTGGCCGCTGCATCGGCGTACAGGCTCACGAAGTTACCCCGATAGTTCTCCGCGAACGGGTTCCGGGGGATGTTGTTCGGGAGAATCTTGGCCCGTGGCAGGATCTGCCGGGTCAGGGAGTTGCTTTCGGTGGCCGAGATTTGGGACGATATCGGGGACATGTTGCGATTGGCCGGCCCTCCCGGGGCGATGCCCTGCCCCGACGGCTGCCCGGCTTCCCGCACGCCGTCACCTGCAAGCGCACAGCCAGATGACACAGCGGGTCCCCCACCGCCCCCTCCGGAACCCTTCAGGTTCACCAGGGCCGAGATGTTGATCCCGTTCAGGCCGAAGCTATTGTAGATCGGATCGTAGTTGCTACTGAACTTGCCCAGCCCGTTCACGTCGTCCAGGTTGGCGGCCAGCAGCAGGTTGAGGTCGTTGAACGACTTGTTCGCCACGATCTCCGCCATGTCCGGGCTGGAGGTGCGCCACTCGATCGGATCGAGGTCAATGTGCTTCTTGGCGCGCGGTATCGGCTGCCGTGGCAGCGTCGTCTTGCCGTCGTCGCCCGAGCTGAGCGTCCCGGTGCCACCGGGCCCCCCCAGCTTGCCCTGCTTGATCTCCTCCTCGATGATCTTCAGCTCGGCCAGCTGCTTCTGTTTCTTCTCGAGCAGCTTCTGCTGGATGTTCACGCGCGACCCGACACTGCTGCCCTCGTTCTCGCTCGAGCCACCCGTGTGCGAGCGCGGCAGCGGTCGCCTCCAGAACGGGATGGCCATCGGCCCGAGGTGTGGGGCCCGGCTCGGCTCCGGAAGAAACAACTGGTGCTGCTGGAACTGTTGCTGGTGGTGGTGCTGCGGGGCGTACTGATCGCCGACCGCCGACGAGGCCGCTCCGGGCCCGCCCGCCGGAACCCCGTTCTGGGCGGCGATCGCCAGGTTCGGGGGCGGCACGAAGGTAGTCGGCTTTTTCTTCTTCCGCTTGGTGGCCGCGTTGACCGGGTTCGAGAAGCGACAGTTGAAGACTCCCGGTATGGCGTGCGGATACTTCTGGCCCGCCGCGAAGCCACCGCCACCACCAGCCAGTCCCGTTTTTCCTCCTCCAAAACCACCGACACCGCCGCCACCACCACCAGGATACCCAGCACCAACCGGTCCACCGCCGCTGCCGTCGTGACTGATCGGACACCGGCAGCCGTCGGGGCAGTGGGCGGAGCACTTCTCCGCCAGCCGGCCGCCGGCCTCGTAGCCGAGGCGGCGCACGTGGAAGTAGCGGTAGTACACGACCATGAAGAAGAGGCCGGCCGCGAAGCTGCACAGCACCGACACCGGTACCATATACCAGCCCTCGGGCCGGTTCGGCCACACGCCGACCATCCACAGGCACACCAGCAGGCAGTTTTCCATGAACATCACCACGTAGAACGTGAGCTGTGGAGTAAAGTAAAAACGGGATAAGTCAGCAGGCTAATAGAATGAGTCATGAAGTCTCAGTTAGGCTTTTTGAGAAGTCGTTTGGGATGGATCAGCCATCAGCTCTGGTTCCGTCCATAGATAATATGTCTACGCTGCACCAATATAGCCCTCAACTGTACAGATGATCAGATCAGACCCTTCAATAGAGCCTTACAGGTTGAGAACGAGGAATGAATTAACTCCTGATAACTTTTTAGAACTACTGATGCCGTTATCGATCGATATAGGAAATAATGCTTTCGGTTCGGGACGGTAATATGGAGTAATTTGCGATTTGCAATCGGTAAATGGCCAATGTCCTGGCCATTGAATATGAATCTGAATTACAGTAACAGCAGACACTGCCTGATAATTGAAGAACATGCGGAAAGAAATTAGAGCTTCCAAAGGATAACTGTTGAGTTGATCATCTCATCCTGGACTGGCTGGCTGGAATGGACACTCTCGGACTATGTCTCAAAGGTGCTCCTATTAGAGCTCCTACGATTTACATACTCCTATGTGGTTATACATAACCTTTAAAATCCCAGTACTCCCTCAAGCATCTGAAGCAGAGACATGGGCGGAAACTGCAAAACCTCTTACCATCTTCTGCCGGTGGCGCACTTCCTGCAGGTTGATGTAAGCGAAGATGTAGACGAACGCAATGAGCCCACCGAGGGTGGTTTTCTTCAGGCGCGAGATGCGCTCGCCGTGGAACACGTTCTTCGGCGAGATTAACCACAGGAACATGGAGAACCAGTGCAGAACTGAAAACAGGAAACCGGGGCAGAAGGTTAATCGTTTGGTTGGAATCAGTGCTAGGCGAACTACTCACTGATCACCAGGAACACCCAGTGGCTGTAGACGGAGGCGTACACCGTGAGGGAGATGACGCGCGAGATCACGGTGCCGAGCCGCCAGAGGAACTGGAAGATCACCCCGAGCCAGGTCAGCACGAGCCGGTGCACGTGGCGGAGGCGCACGTTCTTGCTGAAGCTGGCCAGCGCCCAGCAGACGCTGAACAGCGACAGCGTGGCGGACACCATGTTGAGATCGCGGAACGTTTTCTGCTGTTGCTCGACCAGGCTGGTCTGCTGGACGAGGGCCGTGCTGGCCGCCGACGGCAAGTGGTGCCCGCCGCCGGCGAGACTTTTCAGCTTCAGGCTGCTCAGCTGCGCCTCGCTCTGCAGGTTCACCAGCACGTACAGCTGTAGCAGCAGCATCGGGGCCGCCTCGCAGAACGCATGCACCAACCGGAGCATGCACAGGTCGCGCACCTCGTGCTTCACGTGCCGCAGATCGACCGGCACAAACAGTTTGGCGTACCGCCACAGCACCCCGAGCTGACTGACGTGCAGGGCGAATACGATGTAGCGCCCGTAGTACTGCGACCGATCGGTCCTACCGGCTGCCAACCCGCGCAGACCCGCGGCGGGCTTTTTCTTCTTCTTCTCTAGACTGTTGGCCAACGGCGGATCGGTACCAACGGTGCCCGGGTCCGACCCGGGCGGACCTGCCGTCGAGGCCGTCGCATTCCGTATTTTGCGCTTATTCAGATACCACCGGATGGAAACGACCTACGGCAACAGAGAGAGAGAGAGAGAGAGAGAGTGTGAGAGAGGCAGCGATCGGGTCGAGTGATTGGGACTCGTACTTGCGAGATGATGAGTGAAAAGGACACGATCACGATGACGGCGGTGAAGTACGTAAACTTCTGGCGCTCGTAGAGCGCGTACCCGAGGACCAGGTCAAACACGACGTCGCAGAAGTAACCGGCCAGCGAGATCACGTTGAACAGCACGTCGCAGAGGGGCAGGAACTCGGCCATGGTCTGGCCGGCCGGCCGGTCGGTTGTTGTGGTTTTTTGTTGGCTCAAGTGCGCACTCGGACGATCCTTCGGGGCCACCGCCGGTACGATCTCTGATGCATTGAATGTCGAATGTCGCTTCCGTCGGCAGGCTGCAATTGCATAGGAGGAGTATTCAGTATAAGGAACTCCATACGATCATCAAACGACGCAAAGTGAAAGACTGAACGGAAGCGGACTTCACGCGTAAAATTATTTCAGCCGCACTGAACGACATAAATCTTCGCGTCAAGTGTTGCGCCCTATTAAATGTGTGCCGGAAACAATAGGAAACCAATGTACATGCTGTACCGCGTGGCGTTAAGCCGTAAGCATATGCATTCGATTAGCATGCGTTAGCCCTCCCTCGAGGTGGTTGCTTCGGAAGACGGCAAATTTATGACGGGAAAGAAGCGGCGTCGTCAACGCTCGCCACGGTGACGGCAACTGCATTCTGATCTGTTACTTTCTTCCACCGGCTGCGAAGGAGAGATTGAAGCGGTTCAAATGTTCACATGGAACCTGCGCGGAGGCCACAAAGTTCTCACGCGCCACCAGGAACGGGTGCCATTAAACCATTCGCTTCGCGAACCGACCGCATACGTTCCCTGATCGATACGTGTGAAATGTGCGAGCCCGTGCTCGAGGCCGATGGCCGAGAAACATTAACAATTCTACGAACGCGTTGGTGCCACATACGGCATTCTGTTGCATCGATTGCGCGATCCTGAAGTGTCGTTAAATCGACCCCCTTGCGCATGATAATGAGCGAAAGGTGACCCCTGCGATCGATCATTTGCAGGGACGGTGAAGAAGCAATCAAAAGATTTCGTAACAAGCGGCGAACCTTCGGCGACTGAGCGGAACGAAAGACTTCAAGCGACGAACCTCCGCGAAAATGAACGAAAAGATCGTTCAATGTCTCAGTACCTCTGTAGGCTGTTTTTTTTAGAAATTCTAACGGAAAAAAATCCGAAGTTTCATGATGTTTTGATCGAAAGAAAAACAAAAATCATCGGCGATCATACGCCGGCGAAGAAAGTAGCGAACTATCGCCAGCCAATCGTTTCGTGTCACCTCAGTCGCACGGAGCAATCAGGGAGACACACAAAGACACCGATTTCATTAGCATTCAATGCAAATCCCATTCGTTCGGACGATGGCGGATACGGCGAAGATGGCGCGGATGTAGAGAAAAAAGGCGATAACTCGGACGAATATCGTATATCGCACGGGATTGGTGACGATGAAGATCGCAATCGAGTGCCATTCGATAACCGGAAGTGTGATTTGCCGGGGCGCAATATTTATGTGCCCAATCATTACAGAAGAAAATACTACTTCCGTTGGAAATATTTAATCCGAAATCGCTCACTAACCTTTGTCTTCCTAAATTAGTAGGCTGAAACCATCCACCCGTCTATTGCGTTACTGTGGCAGACAGGATTCCGGTAATTTGAATGATTATGTGGCGTAGAAGGGATCCTAATGTATTGATTTTCGGTCACAGGACTCAGATGGTTGTTGGATAGCGATCGACTGAAAATCACTTGCATCACTTGTCGCACTTGTCGCGGTCACACTGATTCTCAACCCAAATGGCACACAAAGGCTGGGGATGGGGACAATGGGATCGATTGGTTGTTTTTTTCTTTTCTTGCCACAAAACTGCAAACGCTAAAAATTAAATGGAATTTAGTTACAGCAACCCTACTTTTCCCTAAAGTAATCAGTAAATCCGGGAATGCAAATGATTCGTTAGATAAGCTTAAGGCTTTGATTTATCAGCTAGACGAACCCGCAACCCATCAAGGGAAAGAAACAGTCCATTCGGTTTGACACTACGATTAACAAATGAAATCATAAATATGCTGCGGCTTCTTCACCTCTGCTGGCCGATCGTGCCAGCAGGTTCAACCCTCTCGTTTCTTCGAACTTTTTTCCACCCCTTGTTTTTTTGCTTCTCACTTCCACACCGTTCTTTCACGTGGGTTTTTTTGCCGTTTCGCCGTCTTCCTTCACACTTTGTCACCCGCAAGCAACACCCCGATCTTTTTTTTCCACTCGGTGACTGCGACGACGGCGACGAACGCACGGCAGGCTTTCTGGAATTCCAACAATTTCA
>NC_071285.1:21889621-21969627 GCF_943735745.2 Anopheles bellator | reverse complement strand
CATCTCCTTTGCTTTATCTGCTCGCGTAAACCCTGGCATTGGAAAGAGCATAATCGAAACTCACGGCTAATCACGAGCACCGTTGATCGCCCTCACGACACCGATCGCAACAATTCTGCACGCCGCCGTGCGACACCTTTTACCGTGACACTTTTCCGCTGTCCGTCCGAGCTATTCCATCTTCGTGCCCCCTTTGAAAGCGGAATGCCAACGAGAGGTTCGGCATTGAGCGTGGAGTGCTGCTTCACACGCAAACGGAGAGGACCGAAGTTTTATGCAAGAGAGAGGGTGTTGCATGCAAAAGTTCTTTCCTCCCCAAAAGCCGCAGAAGTGACGTCATTCAAGTAAAGACTGTTCACAAAAATGTTCGTTCTGCTACGTCTGAAACAATCGTGTTGAAAAAAATATATTAACAGGGTACTTTGCGAAAGCTTTTTCAGCATGACTTAACTGTGTAAGAAGCTCATCAATTATGCCTTAATTTATCAATTGATCACTACTCTGGGTTGTGGCATTGCTTACATTGTATTGTCGTTTCAAGTAATTGATCTATCAAACAAAAACAATCCTCGAAGAAATGCTGTTAAAGATATAACCGCCAATAATTGCAATTGAAACATTTTCCAACGTCAACTGTCAAAACACGCCGCAAACGTCAGAACGGAACGGATTACGTTCGTTTTGTTGATCACTGCTTGCTGCGGAAGGAGTATCGCGGTTATTATCGTAAAAAAGCAGAATTAACCGTGTGCCAACCGACTCTCCGCGATACGGTTCGTGAATGAGCCAACGGCTGCAATCGGTGCTCGCAATCAGTACACGACACGTGCAAAATTACGGCCGCCGACGGAATCTGTGGTGTTTCCTATGCAACAATGTTGACTCCGGTGGAACAGCAGCAAGACATGTGATGGATCCACCAACCGCGACCTTCCAACCTCCGGTTCGACTCATGCACCAGGGCGCCTACTTTGATACCCGACGTCGCTGGCAGTTGGCCAACAGCACCGAGAAGTCGTCACCTACCAAACGGAATGCGGCGAAAGGGAAACCGACCCCGACGGAAACGGCAGGCTCTCGTTTCGAGTTTACGCTCATGAGCTACAACATACTGGCACAGGATTTGCTCGAAGACCACGCGGCCCTGTACCGCAGGAACGATTCGCGGGCCCTGCCGTGGAAACACCGGCTCGATCGGCTGCTGGCGGAGATCCGCTACATCAGGCCGGAGGTGTTGTGCGTGCAGGAGCTGCAGGAAAATCACCTCAATCAGTTCTGCGACGGGTTGGCCGACTTTAGGTACCAGATGCTGTACAAGAAGCGCACTGGGGGTGACAAAACGGATGGCTGTGCGGTGTTCTTTCGGAGCGACCTGTTCGAGCTGATCGCCCACCACGAGGTGGAGTACTTTCAACCGAACGTCAACGTAAGTACCGGATGGGGTTAGAGGACCGCGAATCCGACCCGATCGACCGGAAGCACCAACGAGCGAGGATGAGATAATACGTTCGAGACGTTTGTTGCAAACTCCTTTGTTGTAGAGACTGAATCGTGAGAACGTAGCCATCATTGCCAAACTGGCCGTGAAGCAGAACCCTCAGACGAAGCTCGTTGTCTCCACGACGCACCTGCTGTACAATCCACGCCGGCAGGATGTCCGCTTGGCCCAGATACAGGTGCTACTGGCCGAGCTCGATCGTTTCGCGTACAGTGGCCGGATGCCGAACGGTGTTCCTCAGTACGACCCCGTCATTCTGTGCGGTGACTTCAACCTGCAACCGTTCTCTGCCCCGTACCGGCTGATGACGGATGGATGCCTGCGCTACGATCGGCTCACGGCCCGGACGCTCGAACAAGATGAGTGCGCGTATGATGAGCTGGCGGGGAAAACGTTTCTCCCGCAATGGCTCGGCATTACGGACCAGTGTCAGCATGACACGCTGCACGATCGTGATGTTACTCACCCGAACGTGGTCCCCCCTCAACACCGGACACGGGTAATTGCCTCTTCCAGATAGAGCCCCTGTTTCAAAGGTTAAAATTAATAACCTTTTCGGTTTTTCTCAATTTTAGTTGCACCACTCAGAAGTGGTCGCTTTGGAAACGGAGGCTCCCAAAGTACACCAAAAAGATTCTAAACACAGTAGCTTCGCTTCCGGCTCTCTAAAGCATCGGTTTGTGTTCAGTTCGGCTTACGACCACGGATCGCAAGACCCGTCCGGGGACGATGCCATGCGAGAAGCAACCACCTACCAGGACCGTTGGATAACGGTCGACTATCTGTTCTACACGCCGTACCGCTCGGTAGCGGAGTGTTGTCCATCGCTGCCAAACTGGAACCTTGAGCTACTCGGCACGTACGCACTGCCCACGGTGCAGCAATGTAGAGGCGAACCTTTACACATACCAAACATGTTCTACGGGTCGGATCACTTCTCACTCGCCGGACGCTTTCTGCTGTCCACTCCGGGTCTTGGCTCTAGGCGTCGGAAGTGAGATGTTTTCATCTTGTTGCTGTGCTACGTTTAGGAGCCATAGGCATCGTGACCAATTATTACGAAATCTGCAATGATTGAATATGTTTTCAAATGAGAAGCACCGTTAAAACGATGAGTACTGATTTTTCTTAAGAACACTTTCCACGTGATTTGGCTAAAAAAAGAAAGGTAAGGCATCATTTATTTTCAGTCATGGTTGCTGTGAAATACAGTTTGAGAGATTCGATAGTTTATGCCGAAAAACGGCTACAGGTGAGATACTGATACTGGAATAATCCCCCGAGACACGCCGCGTCCGTTAGCGGCAAGCCGGTTCGGCGTTGGAATGTTCGTTTACTTTTAAAATACCGTTCGACACTCATCTTCCTCCAGACCGTGGGACCCGTTGGCAGTGCGGGTTAACGGGTTAGCGTTGTATCATAAATTGTTCGCTTCCTCGCTACCGGCCGACGTGACCATCACTTCTCGGTTTTCGTACGCCCAAAACTTGTGAAACTCGATCAGAATCGAGACGACGGTTTCGCCGTGGCCACAGTTGATCATGTCCTTCAGTGTGATACGAGTCGGGTCGGCCGGGTTGACCATGTCAAAGATTTCATCCTTCACGTCGTCGAAATTGATTGGCTCGGCCCGGTGAGCCGACAGTTCGTCCTGGATGCCTTTGAAGAAGTAGTTCAGCGTGAACGCCGTGAGGTAGCCCTTGTGCTCGACGTCCAGAATGCGGAACAGATAGTGCAGACTCTGCGGTTCGGAACGGTTTTCGAGGGCCAGCACAAAGTCGAGGTAGGTTTTGTAGTCCATCTCGCCGTCGTAAGTGAGACTCTCGGCAAAAACACGATCGAGAAAGATGGGCGTTAGCGTACCGGTGCCGTACCCGTTCAGCTCCTTTTTGCTCAGCATCCCATTGTGGTCCTTGTCGAGATTCAGATAGTGCCCGTAGACGCTGAGTGCCGATGGGGCTGAGAACCAGTTCATTTCCTGCGCATCCTTCGGTATCTCTTCGTCGCGCAGTTCCAGCAGGTCGTCGAGAAAGCTGCAAGTGAGAATGTCTCGGATACGGATTCGGCCGGTGCGCAGTGGATCGAGAAAGAAGAAAAACTTCCGCACCGTGGTGCACACATAGAAACTGTGGAATGATTTTTCGAGCCCCTCGAGCTGTGGAAAGGTGGGAATCAGCTCCAGAATGTAGGACTCCATATCAGACTCGCTCAGGTACCCTTGGCCCGTGTAATCGTACAGCGACAAACCGATCCGCGTTTGCTGTAGCCAAACCTTGCGCATCGTGTAGTTGAACAGCGACATCACGCTCACTTTTCCCGGGTAGCTGCTGGAGGCGAGCAGCCTGGCGAACGTCGTAGCCGTCAGAAAGCGTCGAAACTTGTCCCCCGCTATGGTGGCCACTTTGCAGTAGCTCTCATAGTTGATGTACTGCTCGTCATCCATCGCCGGTGGCGATTGGTTCTTCTCTAGCAAACTCCACAGCAGCTTGAACTCGCTGTTGTCGAGCAGTTCCTTGCTACGTTTCTGGAGAAACAGCGTCCGTGCTTCTTCTCGCAACTTTTGCGCCAAGGAATCGGCACCCTTTGGCAGATCGAAGTGAAATTTCGGTATGTAGCGGTACGACGCATCTTTCCGGGAATCGTCCTGTACGTGCGGCAGCGGTTCTTTTGGCTTCCTATTTAGTGCCAACTCGGCCCGATACTTTTGGAACAGTATATCTTCAATCTCATCGTCTGACTGCTTCGTATACTGTTGGCGCACATCTACACACAAACGCACACGAGAATGAGAAAGTTGGTTTTGGAATTTTGACTACGCCAATGGTACTTACCATGCCGAGAGATTTTGTTTAAATTGGCCAGAAGTTTTGAGCGAAAATCCCCCATTGCAGTGAAAACCGAACATCATTTGCGAAAACAATTCATTGACAACAGTGATTATTGCAGCTGTAGCGGCCTGACTCGACCCTGTGCAAGCGCAAGGGTGCGACTCAACCCTACCCAGATACGTTCCTTCTTATAGTTCTTTGTTTTTTCTTCGTTTTGAAAATGCAAGATTTTTACTAAGAGCAAGATTTCTATTTTCTCTTATTTCACTTATTTTATTTTTGTTTCACTTTATCTTTATTGAATTGTTTCAATTGAATTGAATGATTACAATTGAAGATTATTGAAAAGTATGTTTTTGTCATCATTCCGTTTCACAGGGTGTTTCCTCATCGGAATCATATATTTGACAGCATTGTTATGGCCGGTCTACACGCTACGATAACGATAACGATATCTGCGTAACTGACGTCTCTGGAGACGTCATTAATGTCACTGACGCAGATCTACAAATCTGAACAAACGAGCATCAATTCGTGAACAAATTTCAAACAAGTGCCAGTTTGTCGGTTGACTTGTTGATGTTTCGTTTTGGCCTCTTATTTATATTTTGGACGCTTCGTCAACGTTCGTGAAAGTGTTTAACTGAATTTATAAAAATTTACGAAAGTCTGCCATGTCTTTGGCAACTAAAAAATAAAAAATATAGTGATCGCAATAAAAAGGCGGAGGCATACGATACCATTTAAAAGCCATTTCCTCGACACTGTAACCTCTTCGCACGTTCTTTTTTCGCTTTTTAACCGAAAAGCACAATGCTAAGGCAAACCAACACAGTGTTGCTTCCATGGCTGATTCCAACATGTCCAACCGACAAACTGGCACTTGTTTGAAATTTGTTCACAAATTGATGCTCGTTTGTTCAGATTTGTAGATCTGCGTCAGTGACATTAATGACGTCTCCGAGAGACGTCACTTACGCCGACATCGCATCGGTATCGTAGCGTGTGGACCGGGCATTAGCATCAACTGACAGCATTTTTAAACCAAAACTATTTGAATTAACTGCCGACACGTGGTACTCGCTCGTTCGTTATGGTCAAATGAATGGGTTTGTGAAAATAAGTAACTCTGAATTAAAATAACAACTACTTTTATGATCGTACGTGCCATTTATTGCAATAAACTGGTTTTGCTTTGCAATGCTGCCCCGCTTTTCACAATAGTACAAATCCTTCTCTCAACTTCACCATTCACTGCAGCGTCGCTCATCCGATTTTCCGTTCCTTTTCCTTTTACCAGGAAAACGGGGTTTTCATTTTACAATCACAACATATTGTTCGTCAAGTTCATAACTGAACTTTCACCATTTGCCTACATAAAGTCTGCCAAGTCTTCTAGCCAGCATTTATGCGCTTTATAGTCAAAACCCTCAGCCCTTAAACAGCAAATTTTGTGTCCCCTGTCACGAACGATACAGATTCCAATCAACTACAATCAATGAGAGCTACCTTTTTCACGACTTATCTACCACGCTATAATATTTCAACATTACTTAGGAGAATTTCATCAACCATAAAACAAAAGACAGCAAGATAAACAAACACCGTTTAGAATTGTAGTAAAAACAGCTACTTCCTCCTGTTTGGCTGTACAAATTGAATGGTTTTGGCTACTGGTAAAGAAATGTGACCAAAGGTGTTCGCTAATCATAAATCTAATAATGCAGCTCGTGAAGTTTTAGTTTTGTTGTGAAATACATGTCCGCCCCAAATTGCGAAAGATTGGCCGAGTAAATATATACGTATTTATATTTTATATTACGTTTTAAGGTTAGTGTCCAATGCTCGCATACGCCCCTTGCGCTACTCGGGGTAGGGTATGAATCTGCTGTATCAATAAATAGTAGTATTTACGTTCGATAAATATGCTTTTGCTTAGTTTCATTTAAATAGATCATGCCATTCTGTCTCCGCGGGGAGCGTGTTCGTACATCGAGTGGGGTCGGCTAGGCTTATGACGATTCCGGTGCTGGCCTTACGGCTCACACGGTTCCTCCTGGGCGTTAGAGTTTTGCATATTTTGCTACGCAGCTGCGATTAATTACTAATACCAATAGTGTATGCTTGGCTTATGCTTGCCGCAGAAGAACTTTAGAATAGACATTGGTGCCAATATTGTTTGTGGGGCTGTTTGTGAAAGTCGCTAGTGTGAGACGATGGTCTGGTAAATGTGATGCTAACCACAATTAAATATATAGGTATATGCTTTCTTCCTAATTTCTTGGTCGACCATAGTGCGTTCCACGGGATAAAGCCGTGAACGAGCGTGATACTTTATGCAATTCATGTTTGAAAAAATCGTGAAATCATGGTAGAAGCTTGAAGGTGAATGATTGAAGGGTTTAGCGAGAAAGAATATCTGTAAAATGTCTGCCAGGCAATGATCACCAATAGTTTTGAATTAATTCTTGGCAGTAGAAAAATAGATGACGGAAAACAAAATCGTTAGTTCGTTTGTTTGGAAACAAAATCTGTTTGGAGTAAGAGACACAAAATTAAACTAAAAACTAGCATTTTGCGTAATGATTGATTTTATGATACTGTTTGTGATATGTGCACATGAGTACGATTTTGTTACTGTATTGTTGTTGCCTGCAATATGTTGAGGATTATGTTTTTGTGGTTGAGAGCAGGGTGCCCTTGGGAGGTTTATAGCATTTTTATGTTACAGCCGGTTCGTTTCGCAAAAAACGTTCCGAAAGAGCGAAAGGGAGGATGCAGTGCAGGAGGCTTCCGAAAAGATGGTATTTAATTTGAATTTGAACGTGGAAAGAAATCGATCGTGCATCTAAGTGTAGCTGATGATCACGGTTAATCAGCCGCGTTGGCGATGGCGTTGCGATGACTCTAATGATGATAGATGATACTCGATGGGTGCAATTTAGTGAGTGTTGTGCATGTTAAACATTGCCTCTTATCGATCTCCAAGTGCGCTGGAGTGGGTGCGCGGGTGCCAAGCTAACATCTTTCAAGCACGTATCAAAGTGTCACTAAATAACAAGCTGCACACTTTTCCTATGGTTTACGGTTTAACTCGGAACAGAAATGCATTTGAGTTGAAACACTGTGTGCCAACCGGCAGCCTTGTAGACAAACGGCAACCAGCTTAACGTATTGTTCGTGTCTATTGCTTTCTAGTTTATCTTGTTCTTTGATTCTAATTATATTATCTTCTGTTTTGAGCATCTTTTAGCTCTGCTAGAAATGTACTGTCTGTGGTTCTGACTGCAATAAGTGCGGTACAGAAACGTTGCTAATTTTCTTCATCATAGTGTGGACCGTTTTTTCCGTCCCCATGATGTTCTCCAAAACTGCGTTACACGTGCTCCCACTTCGTGCTAGAAGATTATGCGTTTCCAAAAAGACTATTCACTTTCGACTCTGCTGCTGCGCTCGATGGAGGATTCTGGTGTGTTGGCTGCTTGTTGCTCTACCCATCAACATCATTAGATTTCAACGACTTGGCTTGTTCATACCGCTGCTGGTCGTTTGTATCATTGTGAACTCCACGCGTTATTCCTTAGATGACCACCGATTCCGATCAACTTCAATGTTCCTTTATCTGCACGTACCGTTTTGCAATATGTTCCCGAGAAACGAGCAAACGGGAGAGAGCTTTCCAGAGTAGAACAGGAGTTTCTGTGTTAACGTGCAGAAAATCATAACCAACTGAAAGCGCTAAACGTAAATTGCTTGCACAAGTCTAGGCAAATTAGTAAGAAGCACCATTTACACAATATCGCCCGCTTTCTCTTGACATTCCATCATACAGCAAAAGCTAACGAGTGAACGCCCATACCGCGTTATAAAGTCCGAACTAGCTTTCCCTTGACTGGCCCCTTTACATTCCTCAAGTATGCGCCTAACGAAGGTTGTCCGATTGTCTTTTTAGGTAACAGAACAGCTGCAAGCGTTACACAATAACACAGCGAATGGGTCGTCATAGGTAATACTTAGGGCTTTTGTGCGTAAAAGTCGCACCGTACGTTTGCAACATTGTACAAACTATTTGACCGATACGACGCAACTACTATAAGTATCACAAAATCATTTGAAGTATTGAATGCGTTGTTATATCCTATAATAGCCAGTGCCAGTGTCCGCATTGCTGCTGCAATACCGCTACTATTCCCACCATCAATTCTCTATCCGTTCGTCCACCGTATTGTCGTTTACCTGACCCACTGTGCGACTGGCCACTGTCTTTCGTGATTGCCCTCGTTCTCCACTTTCTGACATTACATTAATGTAGGCGAGTCAAGGTTCTTTTTAAGCTTAGACCATAAGAGCCTCAAACATCGTCGACAGGAAAGCGTACCTTTAAAATCAAATAAAACAAATACCTGCTAGAGATACAAAAGAGCACAAAATTTAAAAAAAAACAGAAACACAAAAAAGGTTAAAACTGGTAGTATTTCTTTATGGAAGTTGTAACATGTTGCACACCGTTGTATCGTCCGTTTGTCGGGTTGTCTCATTTTGTGTCTTTAAATACTTAAAATAATGCCTACCTAATAATACATAGACGAAAACTATTCTAAGCATCTTCTTTACAGTTGTTGTTTCAACTTAAGTTACATTACATTGCCCCTTTCACATTAACTTGTGCTGCCGCCGCTTATTGTTTCGCTACTAAATGAAACCCAACGATCTGAACGATCAGAAATATAATTAAACGTCAAAACGTCACAGTGGAGTTAAAAACTATCCCTGCTTTGAACTTAAGTTATAAATACAGCTATCCTTTTGTATGTCTCGGTAGGTTTTTAAAGCATTCTCCCCACGGTGCGGTACGAAATGCGTTTAGTCCCCCCGTTGCGGAAATCAGATCACTAGTCCTCGTCTAAGAATATAATATTTGAAAAACAGTAGCGGCAACCCGCCGCACACCCTGTGTTCTGGTCCTTTCCATTGGAATATCAATTGTCTCTAGGAAGCAAGATTGGCGGGTGAAGCAAATAGATGCTTCACCCGGATTGCACACAATTTTGCTGTGGCGTTTCTGGCGTGTATTCCCA
The DNA here is from genome assembly GCF_943735745.2 of Anopheles bellator. Taxonomy (NCBI): domain Eukaryota; kingdom Metazoa; phylum Arthropoda; class Insecta; order Diptera; family Culicidae; genus Anopheles; species Anopheles bellator. The sequence goes on along the minus strand of NC_071285.1, from coordinate 21,960,223 downwards.
TATTTCTTTAAAACGTTACAATTGCGTGCATAAAAATGTGCCATCTGGTCGGTGCTAGTGGTGTCTGTTACTCTCTCTCCATTCGTCGCTTTCAAATCGATTCCGTGCCGAGTTTGCCAACCCGGCTTGTTCCAGCTGAGATCCACATTGTAGACGGTAGTGTAATGGTTTTGTTCGAAACTTTTTTCACCATTCAGTTCAAAGTGTAGATTGCGATAATTTTGTGTTTACATCGAGACTTTAGGCTTCCGGGTGGATTTATCGCGCTCTTTCCAAGTAACTTGTACTAGCTGTCCCATTGCGTTTAATTTTGTTATCAATCTCATGATGCTTACAAGAGTTAAGCCGTCTGCATGTTCCGAAAGTGGTCGAAAAATGAAAAACACACACCCTCCAAGCCCGTACTGTCGCAAGCCGATACAGCCGTTGTTGTCGATCATCGTCAGTCGTCGTCGTCGTTTCAATGCTGCCCCCTTTAATAGGTTTGTTTTTTGTTCGGTGGAAGTTGGTATATCAGTGGCAGCCGCAAACGCAACCGGACTGGCAACCCCCTAGGGAGACCCCCGGGGGTTTGCAAGTCTCTCACCCGCTCGCTCGGTTGGCGCTCGCTCGGTCGCAAAGTCCTTCCTCTAGTCCTTCTTGTGCAATCTTCCAGCATCTTTGGGAGCCGTTTGTCATACGAAGTCGAGCTCGGTGCGCTTGCGGTACATTCGCCGCTCCATGGTGCGCTCGAACCATTTCTTCAGCTCGGACACGATGAACACGCTGGACGTGAGCGACACCAGAAAGAGCAGATCCATCGCTGACAGGGCCTCCGTTTGGAAGACCATTTGCAGCGGCGGGAAGTAGATGACCAGCAGCTGGCCGAGCAGCGAGAAAGCCACCGCCAGCAAGAACATCCGATTCGTGAAGAGTCCAATCTGTGAAACAAACGCATCCAACCTGTTACCCGGTTCGATTCAACCCTTCCGAAACCCGAATGCTACCTGAAAGACGCTTTTTGTTTGCGAACGGCAGCTGAGCGCGTTCCACATGTCGAACAGCACGAAGCAGGTGAAGGTCATGGTCGTGTCGCGGCTCGTCACACCCGTTCCGTCGGCCATTTCACGCTGGAACACCCACAACGTGCCGAGGATGATGATGCCGGCCGACAGCAGCACGTTGATGATCAGCGACTTCGAGATCATCGGTTGCTTCACGTTGCGCGGTTTCTGTTTCAGCACATCCTGATCGACCGGTTCAACGCCGAGTGACTGGGCCGGCGGCCCGTCCATGATGATGTTAATCCAGAGGATTTGCATTGCGTTCAGGGGATTCGAGATGCCCATCAGCGTAGAGAGGGCGATCAGAGAGAGCGCCGCGATCGAGGTGCTCAGCTGAAAGCGCACAAAGTTTCGAATGTTCCAGAAGATGCCCTTACCTTCCTCGATGGCGGCACTGCAATAATCAAGTGTCGGAGGGTTATTCGTATTGCGTTACCGCAAAGAAGGAAGAGCTGCTTACATGATGGTGTGGAAATCGTCGTCGACAAGGATCATATCCGCCGCTTCCTTGCACACATCCGTGCCATTCTTTCCCATCGCAATTCCGATATCGGCCCGCTTCAGTGCGACACCATCGTTGACACCATCGCCAGTCATGCCAACGATGTGGCCATTCTGCTGTAGCGCCTTCACGATGGCCAGCTTGTGCTTGGGTGTGACGCGATAGAACACGCTGATGGTGTTAATCATTTTCTCGAGCTGCATCTCGTTCATCTGATCCATGTCCTGTCCGGACAGGGCTTGCATGTGGACGATGTCCAGTCCGATTTTGGATGCTACCAAAGATAACGGGGAAAATCGGTTGAAGAATGTTGGTCGAGAGGTGATGGTGAAATTACGGGCCCGGTTTGGACCGGTTTGGGCGTGAAATGGTCCGGTTTGGACCTTCCGGTATGACCGACCACGGGGACCCTATAAAAGCAGGCTGCAGTTCGACAGTCGCCATCATTTGTAGGTTAACCGTACATCGATAGACACACAATGAAACAAGTAAGTGTGCCTACCCTCGTCCCTTTTCCGGATGGCTTTCCCTCACTTTCGACTATTCCCGCAGTTCATTCTAGTTTGCACGCTGGCGTTGGTGCTGCACTCGGCTGTGGCCACGCACGACATTAACATTTCCGTGCCGGTGCCGGTGCCGGTGATCAAAAAGGTCCCGATCACGATACCAAAGTACGAGCACACCAAGGGCGAGATCGTTAAGCACGTTCCGGAGGCGATCATCAAGAAGGTGCCGGTGGAGAAGCACGTCGAGGTGGAGAAGGAAGTCGAGGTGGTGAAGCATGTGCCGGTCACGAAGGAAGTGGTGGTCGAGCGGCCGGTGGAGGTGATCCGTGAGGTCCCTATCGAGAAAGTGGTCATCGACAAGGTGGAGGTACCGTACGAGGTGATCAAGCACGTGGAGAAGATCAAACACGTGCCGGTCGAGAAGCACGTCGAGGTGATCAAGGAGGTGGAGGAAATCCGGGAGGTGCCGTACAAGCGGTTCGTCTTCATCAAGAAACCCTTCCCGGTGGCGTACAACGTGCCCGAGGAGGTTCTGGTACCGTACACGGTGCAGCCGGTTGAGCCCGAACCGGTCGCAGAACCGGAACACGTACTCACTACGCTCAAGCAAAAGTTCGCTTCGCTGCCCAAGCCAACCGACTACCTGCCGGACCCCGTGGGGTTCATTAAGAAGTATGTGCATCAGTAGAACACGCACTGGCGAACGCGCCGGTTGGTAGAAATGAAATAAATATATTTATTGTGTTAAAAAACTACGACCTTTGGATATGTTTTGTTTTGAATTGTTGTTTTGAAAAGAAATGCAAATACATTTAATGAATGGCAAATCTGTATCTTAAATTGAACAGCAATGTTGTCTCTACGTTGTGTTTGGGGATTAGGTTCGCCGAAATATTTTAACTAACTGATGCGAAAGATACAAGAAGCAAAGACCCCAAACTGTATAAAATGTTCTGCTATATAAGTTTGTGTTTTTCGACTGGTTTTGATAATAAATTTAAAAACATAAGAGACATTTTTGGTATCCCAGTGTAATCATTGCAAACAACACGAAACAGGATTACATGTAAACTTTAGAAAAATGATTACAAAACTATTGCACGGTATGTTTTGCAAAACGGAATGTTTGAATGAACCTGTCCCGCAAATACATAGTTTATGATTCTGAATGACAATGTGTTTCCATAATCAACAACAACAGATGTCTACTGAAAAATTGTAATATAAAAAAGAAACGACACAAATTTGCAACATTTTAATGCTACATATTAATTGGAACCAAGTTTCAACAGAAAATTAAGTGTTACTCAGGCTATGTTCATCGAATATAATCACGAAGATAAAACATTAAATTTTTAAAGCAATAAAAATACATAACATGACAACAATAACAATAACATAACATGAACATGAAAAATAACATAAAGATTACTTCGATACAAACATCAAAGGTCTCTCATAACAATATCATTATTATGTGTACAAGAAACGTTCACAAGTGTTGAAGTAATAGAAATTAACGTTTGCAAAATTGAATGCCGTAAATAGTAAATGAGTGTAAGTCATTGTGCAACCATACATACAACAAGACATACAAAAAATGAGTAATTACTTTCTTCGCATCATTCCAGCTATAGTTTGTATACTGTAAATGTAAAGATTTCGCAAATTAGGTAAATAAATAACGCTGACCACGAATGTCAACGCAAACGAAAGACAATACTGGAATTTGCAATCAGGTTTGATAACCCGTGAGTGCGGAACCCGGTTTGCCGCACTTTCAAAGCTTCTCGCTTTCCGGTTCCGACCGTTCCGTAACGTTCCATTAAGTAATTGTGAATCGAATTCCACAGACGCATTCCATAACGTCTGGTCTTGAAACGGCCCCTTCCAACACTATTCCGTTGCCGGCTTCCGGCAATCTGTGTGTAGCAAAGGTATAAAAGCAGTTGCCGAAAAACAGCCCATCGCATTAGGAACTCGACTATCGTAGAGTAGTCGTCTTGAACACACAACAGGCTAAAAGTAGTTCAAATTCAAAATGAAACAGGTGCGTTGAGATGCCAAGCTAACTTGGAAGGAAGCTTAGTGAATCTTTAACCAACAACTATCAAATATTCTTTTGACAGATTCTGCTGCTGGCCGCGGTTGCTCTGCTGAGTGTAGCCCAGGCGAAGTTTGTCAAAGTGGAAGTGCCGGTGCCGGTGCCGATCCCGGTGCCAGAAATCCAGCACATCGAGAAGCGTGTGTCTACCGTGAAGGAAGTCAAGGTACCGTACATCAAGGAGGTGCCGGAGGAGACGATCGTAACGCACGTGAAGGAGGTACCGGTCGTGAAGGAGGTACAGGTGGTGAACGAAGTCAAAGTTTACCGCGATGTGGAGGTTATCAAGGAGGTACCGGTCGAGAAGGTGATTCACCGTCGCGTCGAGGTACCGGTGGAGGTAGTGCGTGAGGTGGAACTGATTCGCGAGGTCCCGGTCATCAAAGAAATCCAGCACGTGAAGGTGGTCAAGATCATCAAGGAGGTACCGGTGGAGGAAGTCATTGAGAAGGAGCTCCCCGTGGCAGAACCGTTCCCGGTGACGGTACCCATTCACGTGCCCGTCCCGGTTGTAGCACAAGAGCTACATCTGACAAAGTTGAGCAAATTGCAGCATCTACAAAGTCTAACAAAGAACTTGCTAGGTTAACTGTCATACCCCCCTATTGTCACTCCCGAGTGTCTTCCTTATTCCAGAAAAACTCCTTTCGTGTCAATAAAAAAGACCCCTAACTTATTCTCAAACCTACCTATTGCCATAGCCGTTTCCTGTGAGTCTCCTGTAACCATCTTCACTAGCACGCCGCTCGAGCGAAGCATTTCGATCGATTCGCGCACAAGTGGTCTCGGAGGGTCCGTTATGCCGACCAGCCCGAGATAGACGAGATCCTGAAACGATGAACCGCGGGCGATAGCCAGTACGCGCAGACCCTTCCGTCCAATTTCGTATGCCTCCTGCAGGAACTCGGCTTCGTTCTGTTTGTTCAAGGTGATGGCCTGACCGCCGTACCAGAACTTGGTGCACTGCGGCAACACCATCTCGATCGCACCCTTCACGAAGTAGATCTCCTCCTTGGTGTTGGCGTACTTCGGGACCGCCTTGACGGCCATCATTTTCTGCTCCGAGCTGAACGGATACTCCTGGATGCGCAGATAGTTGTCGGCGGCCGAGTACTGGCCGTTTTTCATGGCCGCCGCGAGCAGTGCACCTTCGGTCGGCTGGCCTAGCAGTGTGTCGTTCTGGATGATTGCATTGTTGCAGACGACTCCCGCCTCCAGCAGCTGGCCAATGCTGGTCTTCGCATTGTCCATACTGTTGCAGTCGCGAACGTGGATTTCGCCGTTGTCATTGTACCCGGCACCGGTCACATCCGCCATGTAGCCATCCGAGGTGATGATGACCGTTACGGTCATTTCGTTCTTCGTAATCGTACCGGTTTTGTCCGAGCAGATGACCGTTACACAGCCGAGCGTTTCCACTGTAGGCAGTTTCTTCACGATGCAGTGTCGCTTGGCCATTCGCATAACACCGAGGGCCAACGTAACAGTGACGACGATCGGAAGGCCTGGGCGAAGTAAATACGTAAAAATTATTGACCAATCACAATTCTAATCGACCGCATCAAATATAGAGTCTTCGTAAGATCGGAAATCGGATCGGAAATCTCGGATGGCTTGTGCAACCCATATGATCTTGTATGGGCTGAAGGATACATCTAAGACTATAAATGATAAATCATTCCGCTGTTTTCTATAAGGCGTTGGAACAAAAAGTTGTCATTATATGACAAAGTTGACATTCTTCAATGGCTTCGCTCTGATAAGTATCTTTTATCGTTAAACGAATTTTGCTTTTACCAAACATAAATTTCCCTACCCTGTCCCTATCCCTATAATGTCCCTAGTCCCTATAATGTCCCTGTCCCTATAAATGTCCTCGCAGTGAGTAAAAGAAACGATGTGTGGTCTCCAATCGAAATTGGAATGTCATAGAAACTGTTTAACGACCAGTTTCAACGGTTGGTGTATTTAACTTCCCCGGGAACGACGGTCAGACTGAAGTCCCGTAGCCAACCACATCGGTTGCCTACGGGAGAGGTAGCTGTCGACGAAAACCCGATTGCAATGAAACTTTACGAAAGAGGGCCTCATCCCTTCGGCGGCTACGCAATAATGTCACGCTCACCCTCGGGAATGGCGGCCACCGCCAAACTGACGCTGATGGTGAACATTTCGACGAGCGGCTTGGATTGGATCCAACCGAGCAGCATGATGGCGCCGATGATGCAGAAGGAATAGAAGCTCAGCTGTGCGCCCAGTATGTCCATCGATTTTTGCATCGGCGTCTTCGGTGCTTCCTCGGCTTGCATCATCTTGAAGACTTCGCCGAACTCACTGTTTTCGGCCGTACTAACTACGATACCCTGGAAGAGCACCACAAAAAAGAGAAGGTTCAATGAAACGGTCCTTCCACGCCAATCGAGGGCGTACGATGGGCTTACCTTTCCATTACCGCACCTAACTAGCGTTCCCATGAAGGCAATGTTCTTCATACTGGCATGATTTTTGGTGTTGTTGCCATTCAGCACCACCTCGGTGCTCTTGCGGGCCGGTTCCGTTTCGCCGGTGAAGCTCGACTCGTCGATCGACAGATCGAACGCCTCGAAAACGCGAATGTCGGCCGGCACGCGGTCCCCTACGTTCAGATACACGATGTCACCCGGGACGAGATTCCGGGCCAGAAACGTTTCTAACCGTCCCTCGCGCAAGCTTCAAAGAGAAGGAGAGAGAAACAGATCGGGTTTATGTGAGCGAACATTAGGTTAATCCGGGGGGAGCACTATTTACCAGTGGCACTCCGGGGGCACCAACTTCTTCAGCTCTTCCAGACTTTTCTCAGATCGGTACTCCTGGATGAATGCCACCGTCACGACGATGATGATCGCGATCGTAATGCTGATTGCATCGTCAAACTGTCTCATGCACGCACTCACGACGGCGGATCCTAATTGTTGAGAGCAGGATTAATGGGATTTCTATATAACAGCTTTTGCAGTTCCCTTACCCAGTAGCAGCAGGATGAGAGGGTTTTTGAACTGCTGCACATACTTCATCCAGGGTGGTTCATCGTCCAGTGCGTTCAGTTCGTTGTAGCCGACGATCTTGGAACGGCTGTTGGCTTCAGACCATCGCAGGCCGGCTCTCACATCGACCTGCAGCCGGGCCGCCACCTCCTGGGCCGAGTAGGCCGATGATTCGGCCGTCGAAAGTAGCATCTCCTTTTCAGGGTCCGTCTCGTTTTCCGTACCGCCGCCAACACCGCCAGTATCTACGGCACCACCACCGCCGCCACTCTGAATGTTTTGAAAACAAAAAAAATGAAAGTCTCACGTTATAATCAGGTGGAAAAGTTTTCAAATTAAACCAGCAGCTGAACGGTGCTTGTTGGAAAGAAAGAAACCAACAGAGAGTGCGCACATGAAGAGGTTGACCGAACACTATTAAAGGTCAGTAATACTGGTACTATTGTTAGGATTGTTAAATGAAGCGAACATACTCAATATTTATTAGCATTGGCTATAGCCGTTTCAGGAATGTTACTCAAGTGTTGTGCCTAGGCTTAAGCTACAGCTGAAGAGCAGGTTGTTTATAGCTAAAGACTGCTGACAGTCACTGCCTAAATATCTCGACCGAACGTATGTTTTCGTGCGCCTGTCGCCATTGGACGACTTCTTCCGATCCACTGCAGCCTTTCAACACTTAGGCGGAAAGGGTGTTGGTATTTATTTCTACTAGTTTCGAGCAGTTTCACGATTGAAATTAGAAAATTAATTGTCAATACGATGAAATGAGCAACTAACTAAAGCCCTAATTTGGAATCTGTTCGGAAAAATAATGTAGAATACAAAAAACAACTACTCGAAACTGCTCGAATGAGTCGGTTCAAATTGCAAGGACTACTCAGTTATCATCAAAGTCCTTTTGTGTCGTCCACGTGTGCTCTCGGCAGTGTTCGACTGATGCTGAGAGGCTTACGTCCTTCGTGAACATAAATTACGGCCCCTATTCATACAGACACGCAAACAATAACATCCTCGAATTCAATCCGCCGTCAAGTGCATGCACAGCCAGCGAGTTTTGCCCTCACAACGGGCGCATAGGCCCCGTTCAAGTAGCAGGTTTCCGGTGTGCGTTGGCGAAATAACCGTTGGCGATGACGGTGATGATGGTGCTCGGTGGCGGCTCGGTACACACGAAAGGACCGCAACAAATCAGGATCCTTAGTAGAGGCAGCGTTATAGGGACAGTATTAGCTGCCCCATTCATCGCGCAATGGGTTAGCGCAGTTGGTATCCGCGGGGCAATTTCGAAAGTGAATTGGTATTAATTATTATCGTGTGAAGGGCACTAAAACGAAGCGAGTGAGAAAAATTACTTGTATTATGTTTTTTTTTAATTGTACGTGAGTTAAGAATATATGTTATCATTATTAAAGCTTCGATCGTGATGTCAGTGAAAACAATAGGCACTTGTTTGATAAGGCTACTTACCACCCAATCCTCAGACAACCAGCGCAACCATAAGAGCGAAGTCCTTTTTCAAATGATTTACGTGTACTAGTTGATGGATATAAAACAGTAACATTTATAATTTCAGCAACAGTAAAATGTAAAATTTTTCATTTAAATCAATCCTTCATCAATCAAGATGACTTATGACGGTATTCACCAATTTATACGTTTTTATGAGCCCCCCTTTTGCGAACAAATAATTGGCTCCTGACTGGTAGAGGATGTTTGTTCCTGAACATTCAATTTATTACTCCTGGGACACCGGCGGTAGCCAACAGGACCAAAGTTTCGCCCCTGGGCCAGACTTTTTAATCTACTTCGCTTCGGATTTTCAATTGGCCAATGTTGTTGTTACGGAGCCAATTACGGAGCCAGAAATGTGAACCGCAAAACTTTGGTCCCGTCCCGTTCAGTCCACAGATATCCCGTGGCCGTGTTCCGTGGTCGAATCCGAAAGGGGGCCAACAACCTGCAGCTGGAGTAAGTTTGTTGCTGCTTAGCGGTAAACAGAGACTCTTGTAAGTCTACTTAATGCACTTGATTTACTGTCCCTCCCTGCGGATGCAAATTTTAGCATCTTTTGGGAACCCAAACTATGCTCGGTGCGGTGCACAATGAATACATCATGTTTGCGTTTGTTTACGTCGAAGCTAATAGATTGGAAGCCTTCGTCTTTATTCTCTTGATGCCGCCTTGGGCAAAGTGACACGAAAGATGAGCTATCGTTTTGAAAAAGAATATTTTGAATACGTCTCAAAACCAAGTTTAGTTGCAGTCGAAATCGTCAAGGGATGAGGATGTCAGCAAAAGTTTTGCACATGAATGTTCCGCTCCGTAACGATAAAGACGAAATATTGGACCTTCTTCGTTACTGATATTTTTTCGATGTGTGGCGGAAACGGAGTTTTACATACGTCAACGAAGGAGTCGCATGTTTTGCACCATGTGAAACGATCAGTTCCATACGGGAACACATCTAGCATGGAAAGTGTTCGATAAGGTTGCCTGGTTTTTTGCCTTCTTCTCTGCATTTGTGCACCAGCGTTTCGTTACCTGTCGTCGTTTATGTTACGATGTAATGTGGCACTATTACTCTTGCTTTTTCCTGATCCTTCTGGCTGGTAGCTCGCAATATAGAGGCGCCCGTGGCACCACACACGCCACGACCGCAATACTCGTTCGTGTTCGTTAATAATAGATCATTTTGGTAAAAGGATGTGTCATGAAGCGATGGAAAAGCATGTGGGTTAAAGAAAAACCGAGCTTAAAGCTCAAACAACGTCAAGTTGCGAAAAGCAATCTATCAACATGATTGACCAACATTGCTAATTGCCAACAGATATTTGAGAGTCAAACTTAAGACAACAATTCTAAATGGTTGAAACATTTCTTATGAAACTCTGCAAATAGTTCAGTGAAAGAAATGTCAATACTCGAGAGCTATTGAGCAAGTTGAATACCAGTTAGCAACGAAAGAGAGAACCCAAAAGGGCTCCAACTTCGACGGACTTTAAGATTTGTACTCGCAAAATTGTGTTTACTTTCGCCCGTGAAGCGATGCAGACTCTCGTTCGTGTCAACTTCAACTCCCGTGAGTTCGTGCAATATGGAACGTATATTCAAAAGACATGAGCTGAGTCCCAAGTCCCAAGAAACACACAAATTAGGTCCCTGTCGTCGTCGTCGTCGTCGGTCACCATCATTAGAAGTTATAATTTGCCGGTACGCGGTACCTTTAACTAATGATGACGAAAACGATGAAGAACGTCACTGTTCGCTGGCTTAATAATATGAGCCCAATTCGTCGGGAGCGAAGGAAATGAGATAAACGGTCGCTAATTATTGCCCACGTCGGAAGGATGATGGGTTGACGAATGGCGCTCGAGAGTTTTGGTCTCACGAACAGCTGGTGAAATACTAGAGACTAAGGAAAATGGAAAGGCTTCCAAAGGGAAAGTGAAGCTTCCAAAGCTTCACAGAGAGTCAATTAGGGTGGTTTAGTCTGGTTTCAGTCCAATGTTTGTGCGTGTTTTGTAATACACATCAAAGCCGCGTAACATTATGTTGGATTAATTTAAGAAAAGCATGAAGTAGAGACTCAAACAATGAGTTAAAAAATTAATAGATAGATTGCGTTCAATTGAGAAACAAATAACGAGCGACAATAAGCATTGGCAATTTTTATTGATTGATGATAAATTACGTTTTGGATCATAATTACGCAAAATCACAATCGTGCAACTCGTATGTAGATCGATTGAAGGCCATAGTTAAGACAAAAGCTGGTCACATCGAACCAAAGTAGTTTTACCCTTAATCTTTGATAGTTTTCATCTTCTCAATAAAATATTGTTTACAGCAAAATAGTCTTAGTAATAGTAATAGTAATAGTTTTTTCTTGTCGCTTGTTGCAAAAGCCTGTAAATAAAATAAATGAAGGTGATATCTAAAGATAGCCATTCTATCGACCGTTACTGGTTTTGTTAATATAATTATACATTTACATAAATTCAATTAACATTTAATTAATCGATTACTGTAATGTGGCGATGCTGTACCTTTTGGAGTTACTTTCTAATTTCAAGCGTATTAAATATTTGCACTTGAGCATAGTAGACATAAAGACAGAATAGTGGAACTTTATTCCCTTCATCGGTCCCGAGTGGTAGCAACGGGCAATAAAAACTCATTTCATTGATTGCAAAAAAGTTTCAGGTCATTCGAGAACCAGGACAATACTATAACTAACCCTTAGCCTCGCTCGGCTGATTATTCCAGTGCCGTGTAGTAACACCACTTGACGCTTACGGTGCGAAACTTAGCACAACCCAACCCGGGATCCAGCAAAACAAATCATCTGCTCACCTTTCCCAGAGCCGGTCAAAGAGAAAGTTTCTATCCCCCCGAGAGGGCGGCTTTCCCTAGCTACGATACGATTTAATTTGCATATTTTGCTACACCCAGAGCAATGAGAGCGTGGTCGTTATGAAATTTTCATCCATCAGCCATAATGCCAATCGATTCCCACGGCGTGCAGATACCACACGGTGGACACAACTTCCATCCTCGGTCTGTTGCAGCTCCGGGGGCGATATCAGTGATTTTTACGTCCTCCGGTCCGAGGAGATTTGCTCGCGCCCGTGACGCTGCATGTAACAGCCCCGGTAACCGGCGAGTGAGTGGGCAAACAAAAATGTGACGCCTTTACAGCCAGTTCGTACTTTGCATCTGAAAAGCCCTTAGCCGCCTTTTCATTTCTCCGACGTCGATGGTTTTCACGTTCTCCGTTGGGAGGGGCGCAGGGACACCACCCGGAACCGGGCACCAGGCGCCTCCATCGCTGAAGGCCACGTGATTCGCCAGCTGGTTGTCGGGAGGTGATGGAACCAATCTGGGGATTAGTTCGCTATTATTGTTTTGTTTGAGTTATGTGCGCAACTTTGGACGCTTTGGGGTCCAATCTGACTGCTTTTTCAATGGCAACTTTTTGGTGCGGATCGTATCGCAGATTTAGCCCCGAACGGTTTTAGTGGGAAATGTCGTATTATACAAAAAACACTTGAAGATCGTGAACAATGAAATGAATACAAAGTTTCAATATTAAACTAAATTATTATTTATCTTTGTTACTTAACAAATGACCTTTAAATAAGCATATAACAAGTAATATACAACTAAATAGGTTCCAAAAAAGACTTATTAAAATGAATGATTATTTAAAGCAGCTACGCCAAGAGTGAAGACGGATAAGTCAAGATTCGCACATTGCAGGTATTGCTGACAAAAGTTTTCATGAGTTTCAAACAAAAAAAGTCCACCGGTAAAACGTTTCAAGCAAATTGAGTAATTTACACATATCCTCAAAAAGGACCATAAACATATATAAATACCCAAACGAAACCAAATGCGGGCAGCTACTGAAATTCTCGGCAAAATCGACGAAATTTTGCTAAGTAGTGCCTGGACGAAGGGCCGAGGCCTTTTGTTCGAATGCTGGGCATTCCTTGGATCGTAAATTTAGTCTCAGATTCGCTATCGCCCATGACTCCCTCACGCTGGGCTCGGCTCCACTACTCTGGGCTGCTCGGTGATGGATGAACGCTACACGGTGGTGGTTTTAATGAATTCTTCTGCAATGTTTTTATTTTCCCCGCCACTTGATGGATCGCAAAAACAATAGGAACTTCCGGCTCCCGAGAACAATATACGGAAGGCAACGGCGGTAGAAGGTAGTAATGAAATTTTTATAATTTAATACACGTTCACAGGCACAGGCCTCGGAGTCAAGTTGCCTTGGTCGGTTTGCTGTCGGTACTATTTTCCCTACCGTGGTGCCAACAGCTTGGTAGAGTCCCAGTTTTGCAACCGGAAACGATAACGGGCTCGCCCAGTAGGGCGAACGGCAGAAGCACATCATAATGACTTACCCGGACTGGCTCAGGCGCGAGTCCTTCCAGGCGATATGGTTGAGAAGGATCGACAAGTGAGCCACAGCTGGGCCGGAATGGCAGATTTGAACAGACCTGAGGGGAACTTGGTGAGGTGAGCGCGCGGTGCATAATTGAAGTTGAAAGAGTACGGCCCCGGACTGTTCCCCGGAAGTCCCCGGCAACCGGCTCCTTAGGCGGGCGTACGCTACAGGCTATAGCTTCACCGAAGAAGTCACAGTCACAGAGCTTGGCTCGTGATAAAAGTAACCTTCCCTCCCTGCGGGGACACATTTAGCCAAGCGTACAGCTCTCCCGGCCACCGGGAAGTCGTCGTGACAATTGTGCGCGCCATGAAGATAAGAGGGCGAAAGGTTTCACAGTCGCCCCGCGTGGAACCTACCAATTTGGAATGGTAATTCCAGTCCTCCGCGTCGCGGAAGCATAACTTTCTGCTCTCTGCCGATTCGAACATGACATAGCCAGACCCCCGGGGTACCGGAAACCCGGCCCCTCCTGGCCGTAACCGAGTTAAAGAGCTTCGTCGCCGTCCCCAAAAAACGCGGCAACTTTAATTGGCAAACAAATGAAGCCTCGTGGCTCGTGGCGTGGCCGACCGGCTGGCGGTGAAAATTTGTCGGTCACTGTACTCCCCCGGCGCTCGTCGTTTGCATAATTGATAAACTCTCGCTCGTCTTTTTGAAGCCGCCAGCCGCCCCGTGCGCCTTCGACGGGTGGTGGAGGACTCTAGGAGGCCAAATCCCACCATCAAACCCCCTGGGAAAAGAGTCCCGTGGCAGTAGAAAAAAGCTTTTGCATGTTTATGTGGGGGTTTCGGTTTCGGTTGGAAAAGTTTGGCTGACGGCAGACTGAGCAGTTTGGTGATAACAACCGCCCGCGTGTATGTAAGGGGTATGCGATGATAAAAACAACCTTGATAAATGGTGTGCGAAAGGGAAAAGGAAAAAAACGGAACGGGCCCCACAGGCCTCAATAAAAGTAACTGATGCTCTCGATTAATAAACCCCATATACCGCTGTGTATTTTAGGGCTCCGACTCTAAAATTTATGGTCCCGAAAAGTTGCACGCGACGTGTAGAAGAAATCAGAAAACTCTGCTCTTTATTTATTGTCCATTCACACTTCCGTTTCGCAACAGCTGGCCACGATTGGGCCAGAGCGTTCGGAATGATGAATGGGGCTAGTTGAGTTTTTAAAGTTTGATTTTACTTTGTTCGTGATGAATTTACATAATTAATATTTACATCTACGCACACAAGAACATATTCATTACATGATTTAATTGAAAATTTCCTGTCTTCAATTGTAAGCGTTTATTGATGTTTGTTCAAACAATGGCACTGAAATGCATTATTTTTTAAGTAGAAATACCCAAACCAACAGAGAGGAACATGGAAAAACATAACGTAACCTATCTTAAGTACTGAAACCGATAGCATAATTATGTAACAAAGTGAACCCATTGCTGTAAATAAGCATAGTAAAAAGATCTACAAATTGCTTGAAAAAGCAGCAATTTTGCTTTGATACTGATTGTCCTAAATATTATTGCAACTTCTGCTAAACTATGTAAAGTTACTATAAAAGGGAAACGACAGACGAAACGTGAGTTACCGGTTTGTTGAACATTACAATGCGGAGTGTGGCCGGCCGTGTGAGGGATGCTTATTTCACACGCCGATGAGCAAACTTTGAAGTTTTAATCCTTCGTCTGCACATCGGTCAACGCACAGCAGGAGCAGTAAAACTGGAGGCGATGGAGTGGCCGGGTTCGGGTGCTGCGGAACCCACATTTTAAAGCCGTGCCTCTTCCCTCTGGCGCTTCGCTCACAGTGCTTCAAGCTGGGTTTTCTAATCACGCAACCAGGATAAAGCACGAACACCGGTGGTTCCGTAAACAAGAGAGCCGCGCCGTGTCGGTCGTAACGACGGATGTTGGTTTAAGGTTTTCGAAGAAAATTTCGCTCACCCAGCACAACCCTCAGCACAACCCTCCTCAGACGCCTTGCCCGTCTCTACAACAACAAAATAGTCCTTTCGGTGTTTTTTGGGTTGACCGCAAACAGCGAGGACCAAGTTTTATCCACCGGCAGAATTCACGAGCGACCATTTTTCGACTCATTTCCGATGCAAACGTTACATCATCTGGCGAGCAGAGTGTCCTTCACGTTCGTTTGTGGCTCAGCCCGATTGTTACAGAGCCCCACAATCATCTAGAACGGCCGTCGGGGATACCGGGCGCTAGAGAGCTCTTGATTAAGACGATTTTAATGGATGCAACAAACATCGTAAACAACCATTTTCACACTCTGTTCCAGGTTCCCCGTCGCTAGTGAATTTGGTTGACGAAGCGTCAACATGAAGTTGGTCAAAACAGTAATTTAATGAATCAGTATTAGGTTACGAAAACAAACTGAAAGTTTCCTTACATAGAATGAACCTCTCTTAAAATTATGAAAACTTATTAAAAGAATGAAATTGGTGTATGAAAATATAAAACAGAAGCAAACCATCAATGCTAGAAAAGCAAAAATTCGGCAAAACATTAATATGTTCGATAGGGAAAGAAAACAAATCTCTCTTAAACCAAAGAAAAACTTGTTAAAAGGATCAAAAATTGAATGCCTCAAAAATTAAAACCAAAGCAGCGCGAACGAAATACTAAAGTAAAAAAGGAGCGGGACCCAGAAAAGTAATGAGACCCACCTAAACACTTTTTTCCGCAACTATTTGCCAACAATCAACATGGCCGAGTAATTAACATAATTTAATGTGCATCTCTTAATCGCCGCACTTTCGATTCGTTCGTCTCTCTACGGCAAAAGTTACAAACTTAATCCAGTTTCAGGCTGAAGTTTCCTGGGCCGGCCGGGATCGGAACTGGGGCGACTGAGAGTTCGGCTTCGTCATTTGCAATGGAAACTTTTCTTTTCGCGTTTCTGAAACAAGGACCAAGAAGCACAAACGGAAACATAGCGGAACGGCGCAAATTAAAACAATTATCACGGTTTTGCCAGATGGAAATTGGAAGAGTGAAAGAACTCGCCAACTGGTAATCACAAATCAAAGATGCCACTAGACGATGGAATCCATGGAATAACAAAGCAAAATCCGTACTCGGAGAACAATCGTTGTTGCTGTACTATTGTTTGAACGCGCTTTGACTTGGTAAACTTGACAAATCGAAATCTATTCTTCACAAGCAGCAACAATAATTTTAAAACAGCACCACCAAAGACTAAGGCAGGAAAAACAGAAAATAAACGAAAGAAAAGCTGACAGAGCGAATAAAAAACAGGGCACCAGTTTCATAAAAAGGTTTTTATCCGTGGGGTGCCCTCGAAGGGGAGCATTTTCTCAATTTGCAAGAACCAACACAGACGAACGGGAGAAAAAGTTTTTCTTCAATGAACATTTAGTCTCTCGTCTCGGCCAACGTGCTGATGCAAGGGCACAGCGCGGGCGCAGCAAAGCACAAATCCAATTTATGTTTTAGGACGTGTCTGACTGCTTGGTGGGTTGTGGTGGGCACACCACTTGCATCCCGAGCTCCTGAGAGCCACTGTGTTTCTGTAGCAAACAAACATTGTTAACGACATTCAGGTTTGGAGGTTCGGGGTTCCTTTCTTCTGACCAAACAACAATCCCACAACAAAGCGGTTCGAATGATATCTGTTGGTGCGCAGCGGCAGCAAGTGATCACTTTCAGGTTTCTAATTCCATCCGAGCAATACCTGTGCTAGTGAGAGCATTGCACTGGGCACATTTCTTTTTTGTGGTACACCGGAATCCACGAAACTTTAAAGTGCTGTCTATGTTTAGTCCATCCTTTTATTGTTTATGGTGTGTTTTTTACATTTAAAATCGTGTAAAAAGCGAATCTTAAACGAAAAAGCTTTTTAAGTACTGTATGAAGTAAGCTCAACCATAACTAAAAAGAAGGCTGAATTAAATTAAACATTGAATTAAATTGAATTGAATAAAAAAAAATTGTGAAAAAGAGATTTAAGACTAAAGTGCAGAAGAAAAGGTACGAATAGATAAGGCTACAATGGCTAATAGAATTGCTGCACAACATAGGTATAAAAGTAAATGAGACACAAAACACAGATGAAAACATACAAGGTAAAGAATTTAAAATAAAATTAAATAATGATAAGCCAAATAGAACAGAGTTTAGTATTGAAACCATTACATCTACAAACAAAACTAACTGTAAAACAGGACGACGAAAGACTGAAACGGGATCATATGAATGAACGAAGCAGAAAACGAAAAAAACCGGAAAAGAAAAGGTAGACACATGTTTACCTATCATTACGGATAAACAAACGAAGAAATGAAATCGTTAACGTAAAGTCAATCGACACAAATCGGCAGAATCCTTTCTTTCCTTCCGACCTGCCAACTTTTTTTTTGTCGTCAGAACATCGAAGATTGGAGAAACCCACTGCGTTATTTGTTCGCCATTTACTCGTAAGAAGTTTCGCTTGAAACATCCTCCCTGTGCCAGTACTTAAATGCTAAGTAACCCAAAGTACGACAACCAAAAAAGTAGCAGCAACTGCCAGTGCCAGTATCCAGTGGTTTGCCGATTGAACGTCCACCTTCGTCCGGCGTCCTCAAGGGTATTCCTCTGTGGCATCATTTTCCCATTTCCACAAGTCCTCTTGTTGCCGCAGCAACCCAACCAGCCGATAATGGGGCAGGCGCCCGGTCCTGATGGATGTTTCCATGGAAAATGTTTCCATCGTGGTCGTCTTCTGCTGAGGGAGCTTTTTCCGTGAAGATGCGATTTTTTCTTTTCAAAAAGCTAACCAATGGGAGTTGCTTGCCTGCACGATAAAACTGGGTGTTAATGGCCCGTCAACGGCTGATGACGACTCGGCAAAGAGTGCGAGCAAAGAGAAGAGAAGCACCGCAACGTCGACCGTCTGACATTGATGGCGCGCACGATGGCTGATGATAATGAGACGAAGACAAAAATGCTACAGATGTTGCACGCGAAACCAAACAAAAAATACGCACTTCCGTTACCATCACCTCAACGGCTCCGGAAGGGAAGCGCAATAGAAGGATTAAGTGGGAAAGCCGGAAAAGCTTGCTATTTCTTTTTCCTGCTTCTTTTGGGATAAACTTCCACTTTACTTGCTGCTCCACAACCACCGTAAATAGGAATGGAGTAATTGTAATTGTGGTTGCAAAATTAAATGAAGTCCTTTTTCGCAATGGTACATAATTTATGTGGGGCCCTTTTTTCTATATTGCCACTGCTGTAAATGTGTGCATCTTGGAGATGTAGAGGACTCTCGTGCGCAGAAAGAATGTACCAGACACGTAATTACTTTCCAGCGCATGACTGAGAATCCAGTTTTTATCGTTATCGTCGCTATCGGCAGTGGAGGCAGTGGAGATCGGATGCAGTTTTGCTGGAGCAAGTAGCACTTTAATGCTACTTTCGTTAGCTCCAGAAGATTACAGAACCGTCCAGGCTATTTGAATAATCCCGAATTGCTGTTACAACATTCTGCGCGTCAGCCGTAAAGATTTTGCGGACAAACCAAAGTCCTCCAAAAGCTTCTCGGTGAAGTGTTCCGTAATTAGCACAACCTGCGCGGCGCTTGCACAATCCGTGGCAGGTGTATTACAACACGTGACTTACTGAAAATAAAGCTTAACCCCTGGAGGAGCTGGATTGCCTTGAAAGAATCTCAACCGCCGCCAAGTTCAAAATAATGGCTTTTAAATAAAGTAAATAAAAATTACAGTCATCTCAACTGCTGTCGTGCTACTGTCGGGTTGAAGTTTTTGGGATTTCTGCACACACTAGAGCCAAACCTGGAACGCTCTAATTTCACGCAAAATTAACATCGCTAACGAGGCCACACACATAAACGAAAAAGGCAAGAAATGCAACAGCGTTGTGTGGCAATCCAGAAAAGCTAGCCCTCATTCCGAACGAACCAGTGTTCCGGGACTTTGGCGTAACATTATTCCTACGGGTTTCTGGGTCTGGATTTCTGGGAGGCGGGAACCTCTTTTCCAATGTACGACGACACAGCGTAGCAGAGAAAGAGAGGGGACTATGTTGAGTAAATCCAGCTCCCAGGCTCCCGGAGTTGAAGCAACGGGCGTTCCCCGGGGGCTTTTACACTACTGACGGAACAACCTGGTCGAGAAGCGCACCGGGACGCACCCTTGGTAGCGTCCCAACCGCCCCACGGACGTGCAGGGTGGGCGGGTAAAAAGATATTTTAATTAAAGTTCCGGTCGGTGAAAAATGTGTTCAAATTGGTTTCCTCTCTCGGTCCCGGTGTTTTCTCATATTTTCACCTCCTCCAAGCGGACGTGTAGCTGTGGAGCCCGGGGCACCAGCAGCGGGAGATCCATCGGATGTACAGGACTCATTCCTCAGGAGTCGTGTGGATAATTTCGGGGCGGGTTTGAAATTCTTGGCCAAATATCTCTATCAATTTCGTGCCCCGAAGCTCGATGTCAAGGCGAGATGAAGTTGGAGAGATTCGAAATTTTGAAAGCATGCTCCTCAGCTTTATCGCTGATTTATAGACTACGAACTGCCACCAGCAAGACGAATCATCGAGCTGAAGTTGCATTGATTCAATGATTAAACTTATTTAAAACCAATCAAACTGACGTTAAAATGAAATATTTTCAATAACTATACGGTATAGAATAGATTGTTATTGGAGTCCACAGTTTCAGAAGTCAAGTTTCTGCACAGTCGCGCCGTATGATCCGCTTCTAACAACTTCATGAACTGTACCGTGGTTCAAAGGCAATCCAGCGAAGGTCGCCCGGAAGCGGAAGTTCAAAGAAGATATTGATGAAGGATAAATCTTGGCTGGCACTTTCTGTGGCCCAGCCGCCCCATAAGCCGCCATCGTAGTGCAACCCGATTCGGGTCTCCGAAGGAGTAAATACAGTGCGTGTGCGCCAGGTGAGCCCCGAATTGGAAGAGATTGATCGCTCGACAGCCAGATGGAGGCCCCAGTTTCGCCGGAGGCACCTTCTCTTTCTGATGGATTGCCATATTTTCCGGAAGCGGCAGAAGGGCTTCCTATCTGATGCCGGTACGCGGCGCTAGAGGATTACTCGTCGACCGCCGTCTACCGTAAGCGTACCAGTTTAGAAAGAAGGCGAGGCTTTGGTGGTTCCAGTCACACGGATTTAGCCCAGTATGTACCATCTGCGCCACGCATTTCCAAGAGCACCGCCAGAATGCGGATTCGGAGTCTTTGAGTCGGAATGGAGTGAGAAGCCAGTCGACATTTAAGAGCACTGAGGTGGTTGTGCCTCCTATATCTAGCGCACCTGTTGGATCTGGCGGCAAAAGCAAATATTTCAATACTTTGCTGCCGGCGCCAAAACAGGACAGATGTCAACATCTCCGGGCGGTTTAATCAGAAAAAAAACAGCCTAGAACAGGGAGATTTGGCGATCCCAACGAAATAGCATTTCGAGTTGCTGACGGGATGATGCAATATGTGACAGCCGTATGCTCGGGAATGTGACGCGTAATGTTCAGGTGCGTTAAATCTCGCACTCACGAGCTACATTAACAAGGGATTTACAGGGGAAAAATGGGGAGATTGCGGTATTTTATACTTTTGCTTTACCCTACTTGGGTACCTTATGGTAAACCTTGCGCTGTTATTCATTTGTTGATGATTGAGAATACCTCCTATGTATACACCAACAAAGTGACGGAGGATGTCACGGAAAACGAAAAATGCCTCCCGGCGCTGAAATGAGTACCAAATTAAAATAATAGACGATCTATCATTCATTGATCTATTATAGCTCAATCTTTCGACTCTTTCCACAATCAGTCCGTAATCTTCCGTAAGTGCCCAAACAAATTGTTCAATCTATCCGACGATTTAATTAATCCCAAAGTGCATGTGACCTGCTGATCATAGTTACGTGTTCTTATTGAATTTCCAAAACTCACTTAACACTGAATAAAATTTAAACGGAGGAACATTTTCAGAGAAGCAATACTTTTTAAACCACAAGAATAGACACTGGCTTCACGAGTTTGGCAGCAATGTCAGGCTAGCGACATTGAGGGCCGTTGCTATGACTGCTACGTTAAGGATATTCGATCCGCGAAAAAGAATGGAAAAATCGACTAAACCCGCATCCAATCAAAAAACTAATGACAGATTGCAGTAGGCTACTGTCCCCGTCGTCACAATGGCTGTCAGTGTTTGAAACGGAAAAAACAAAAATTAAAAGCAAAAAGATTGTCGAAAGAAATCGCGAAAAGTCCTCTTCTAGAAGTTGAGCAGAACTTTCAGGCACGGACAACAATAACGGATCCGACACACCTGCTCTGCGAAAAAGACACGGGTCTGCACCGGGGATGTTTGCCAAGGATGGAGCCAAACACACACATGCGTCGTCTGGCACCGAGAGCTGGCGGCCGATCAGCTGTGGGGGCAGTTCTTTGTTCTTTCTCACAGCTGCTTCTGCAAAATCCTGGTGGTGGTGATAGCGTCCGCGTGAGACACCGCGGCTCGTTCTGCACATGCACAGTTATCGATTCCACGTCCGCGCGGGCCATCCGCGTCGTGTGAGTGCGTCTCGACGATCGGCGATTCATCTGAGTCAGTGCTTCGAATGGTCAGTGTTTGAGTGCAGCGTGTTGTCGAGAGGTGCAACCGCGTGTCATCTGCGGCTGTCAGTGCGGCCGTCAACGCCGGTTCGATCTGAATGATGCACCACGATGGCTGGCCATCATATTTCATATCTTATTTGACGATAATATTGCGAAATAATGCACGTGCGCGATATGGTTACAAAATGGTACAAAACTGTTGGCCCAAAGAGTAGTGCACGTCATCCGTGATAAGCACGCGAACCCAGATTCGGGCATTTTGTTTGGCTTACGGTAAGAAGCTCAACGGATTTTCTGCAGCATCATCAGCATCTACTGGTTGTGTTTTCCGAGCTAAGCAGCGGCGTGCTTGCACTGTAGGATTACTCGTCGAGCTTAATAAACTGGCCAAGCTGAGTAAGTATGCACCGCACTTCAGTCGCCAAACAAGACGGTTAATCAAAACACATTCCAATCGCGATTCCGTAGCGCGGGGTGCACCATCTAATCTGCTCCAGCGAGCGAGAGAGAGAGAGAGTGAGAGTGAGAATGAACGTCCGTACGCATACATTCGGCCTGCGCTTGCAACGCGACCAGCTGGAAGAGGCCATCGCGGCCATCTTTCACACGATCCTGTTCCACCGCAGTTTGGGCAAATTTCGCCTCATCGACGACACGGCGTACGTTGCCGGGACGCTCGGTTACCGGGAGGTGGACTGCGCGGCCATCGATCTAACGTACATCCGCTGCAGCTCGCCGACGCTCGAGCGGACCGTTTGCAATCAAATCGGCTGCTTCGCGCAACAGCTGTGCTGCAGTAGCGGTACGCTCGGCAACAGTGGCCAGCTACAGCTAGAGTTTTATCAACGGCGCCGAAAGCGATGGTCCTACAATCACACCGGCGGCATCCCGTGGGAAATCTGGACGGTACAGCTCGAGCTGGTGGAGCTGCGCGATGAGGCTGACCGTGGGGAGCTCCGGGACTCTTTGGGCGATACGCTGCGCGAAACGATCTGCAGCATCGCGGAGCTGATGGGCCGGAACGACTATGTACCGGAGGTCCCGTGCCGGACCGACCTGGACGCGGTGTACGATACGAGCTATCCGGACGTTCAGCCGTACCTCTTTCAGTTCCGTGCGACCAACAGTATGTCGAGCGGGTTCGGTACGTCCGTCGAGAAGACACTGCAGAAGCTGATGCGATGATCCCCCCATCCTGGGTTCTTGGAGAGTATTTGGATCTTTAGGTCATTTAAATATCGCTTCGTTCGTTCATAAGAAACGTCAGACAGTATCTCAAACTTAAATACCTCAGCGAGCTCAACGCTCCAGTCAATTGACCGAAGCGGTGTTACCGAATGTATTCGAATAGAAAAACGTGATCACATTGAAACAAACACCTGATACTGAAACCACGAACCACAACACGATGATTGGTTATTAGCAACAGGAAGATGGACACAAAAGAAGTATAAATTACAGATTGAAGATCTAGGGAATTCGCTTGGCACGTGGCAGGGTCACATTGGTGTAGTGAAGAGTGCGCGCCGGTCGCGTAATGAAACCGAAACCGCAAAATAATCACCGCAGCCCCTGCGACAGTAATGATACAGGGACGGCTTTCAACACTCTCCACCATCATCATCAGCTACACACTGGGGCTCCGGGATGAGCCCCGTTATCAGGTTTCAATTTCCCTCTGTAACATTGTTCCCGAGTTTTCCGTTCTCATCACTTGGTAAACAGATTAGCACAGATCGAAGCACAACCTGGGTACGTTTGTGCGTTTGTCGGCGGATGACGCAATTTAATGCCGCAGGTGTCTGCCAAGATGTAATCTTGCGGTACTGTTTATGTAAGGGGCATCCGTTGCAGCGGACGTTATGCAATCGAGAGCGATAGCTTCAAGATTAGGATTAGAAGATTAGGCTTTAAACGATCGTTTCGTGCAGTTGTCTAAAGGAAAATAAATTTTATTTCAGTTTCCGAATGACTCGGGAAGTAGCGTTCCGGAAATCATCACGTCAAGTTTAATATTCAACTGTAAGTGGAATAAAATAGATACTGGTTATGAGTAAAAAGGCAGTTTAAAGTAACAAGACTTATGGGAAAAGCTGATGCCAACCGAACTTAAAGAAAATGGAACGTTATAGGAGAATGAAAAAAACATGTTCAAAAATCAAATAAATATGTTAATTAACGTTTGCGATTCGCGGCACTGCGGGGTTTTTCACCATCTTCCATCGCCCAACATTAATAGTAATCATTTCTTCACGGATCGTTGAGCCAAGCCCCCGTCGTCGTCGTCGTCGTCGTACAGGCTCTGGCTGCTTATCAAGACACCACCGTGAAAAAATGAATATTTAAATAAAACGAATCGTCGTAGAAGTGTCTTGTCATACGAATGCGCAGACAAAATGCTTCACAGCCACTGTTGAAACCATTGCGGCGGAACCACAACGAATTTCGTGGCAAAAAATACAACCTATCGCCGTTAAAAATACGTTACTATCGCCCATTGTTTATGTACCCCTTACTTGGGTGTGTTGACCTTTCGTAGGCGTGCACTGAAATGATTTATAAAGGAAGGAGCAAGATTGCAAAAGTTCTGATAACAGTTGTGTAAGGTCACGCGCCAAGTTTAGTTGGCCAACGGAAACAATGTTGGGGTGAAATTAAACAGTCCTAATTATTGTTGAACCCACGATGGTTTCGGTGCTGCTGTTGAAATTCGAAAGTTGCAATGGCCGAAAAGGCGAAACGATAACGTTAGTAGCTATGTTTTTTAATAATAACTCAAGTGCTACCATACATTTGAGTTGATAGCCTTCTCAAAAGCCACAATAGATGTTGGTCAAATATACACTGTTCGAGACGGATTTGACTTCTACAGCGGCGTTTGGAACGGAGTAATGATCACTTATCGAAAAAAAAACTTAACGGTGTACTTCAAAGCTGCTTCTATCAAGTGCCATCCACCGACAACAATGGCGCACTGTTCTACTTCTACGGTGCCTCAATCTAAGTTCATCAGTTCTGATATAGGAACAATTCAGTTCACTCTGATAACGACGACGGTTGAGAAAATTTATCTTCTTGTCTCTGGCGGCTGTTCTTATCATCAAGTGGAGAACCTTCAGCCATCGAAGAGAACCGTGTGCATTGACTTAAGTGGCACGAATGTCTTGAAGTTTTAACGATACACGATATAGCCTCTTGAAGTGCTCTTTTGCAGAAGCTGTTTATGGAAGGAAAGTCATTTTCCATTATCGCCACTTCTATCGCCAAATCGTTAAAGGTCTCCTATACTGTCGCTTACAATGTCTCCTATACTTTCCGCTTTTTTTAAAATTGAATTTTATAACAAATGGAATTTTTTAATAGTTTCAACACTCCCTATTATGTTGCCACTTCAAACACCTAAAATAGCATTTCAAATTGTGTTCTGTTGAATGCGTCTCTAAAACTATATTACCATAGCCCGTTAATCTACCAACAAAACTAAGCAATTTACAAAAACCGTCATTGAACATTTTCGTCGTTTATTTGCCATTCAGCCGAAATCATGCATAAAACCATGCACATATGAAACCGAAAAACGAAGCTGCACACATTTGCGGAGCGGACGAACCCAAGAGATATCTCTCGGATAGTGAATTCCAATCTCGGTTGGTTTTAACCATGTCACACCGTATCGACGACGGGAATGGATTCTCTAACGAAAAAAAACGTTTGTTGGTTACTTTTCATGTGCTGTTTATGCGGCTATAAAATATATGCTCAGACAGAACACGACAGCCATCCTTCATCGTTCATCGACCGGTCCGGAGCCTGGGAACACCATTCGTTTTTGCAGTGAACCAATCGCATTCGATGCTTTTCACGGGTCTATTTCCTCTAAAACGTGTATCGCCGAGTCGAGGAGTCAACCACAACACTATTGGGTCCTGTCTCTCGCTCGTTCGCTCGTCCTTAAATTCGATAAACGAGCCCTGCAGCGATGCGCTTCCGGTGCTGAAACTCAGATAGACCATCGGTCCCCTCAGGACTCCGCACACGATGCTGGCCAACCTAAAGGCGATGCGAACCACCGTGACAGCAAAATGGGCAAGTTTATTTTCAGGTCCAACATTCGGGATTCGTCTGTTTTCAATTTCATTTCTCTCCATTTTTTGCACGCCGAAGCACTGCCAAAACATTTTTCTGTCATTGCTATTCGATTTGTCGACTATGGGCGGTGTAGCTTTTTTGGACACCTCAGCAAAATTGATTGAAGCAATGTATTAACAAACGGGTAGCTCTAGTTGTGTGTCGGGTTTCGTGACGACTCGATTGCGAGTCCCCGTTGACGCGCGACGCTAGAAAGGAGTCAAAAGCTGGCTGCGGAGACCGATGGCGTATGGCGGGTTTAAATTAAATTCCTGTTCAGCATAGCCGTCCGAGAAGGAGGTAGAGGGAGAGAGAAACAGAGAGAGTGGAAATATGACACGAAATTGGGGAATGTTCCGCTTAAATTCTATAACGGCCTAAGTTGTTGAATAATTGACGAAAAGTCAACTAAAGGCGCTACTTTTGCGCAAGAATGTAATAAAAACTGGAATATGTAGTTCTAAAGGACCAGAACGCTATTTTAACTCCAGGTGGAGCCCGCACCTCTGTCATTTGCAATTAAATATGCACCAGCGAACAAGGCCATGCGGCAGGTTCTAAATTATAAAAGCTACACAGAGTGTAGTGTCCCCCACTGGTAGGCCACCAGTCACTGTCCAGTCAGGCCTAGCCCGGCGAGTCCTAGAGCCTAAAAGCGATTCAAAAGGTTCCCCATCACAACCTTCAGCTTTCAGTCAGCAATTGTGTAGAGGCCGCCCTAGCCGGGGTCCCGGCTTTCGGTGAGCCAACGGACGCCAACATGGTTTGTGATAGTTTCAGATGAGCGCATGCTTGCATGCCCTCTGTGGACCGACGGGTGTGCTTTTGGCATCCATCCTGGACCTTCTCCATGTTCAAAGTGTACAAAAGCACTACAGACACCAGCCGGCCGGACGGCCGTTTTATGATTCACCGAAGCGTGATAGATGGCGGCAAGGAGGATGTTTCGAGAGAGAGCGAGAGACAGACACGAGCAAGTCTATCAGGCAACGAACTCTTAGCTGTGGGTGGCCTCCGAACTGAAGTAGCCCAGGACGATACCAGAAGCCCGTCGGGTGTCAGTTGTTTATTTTGCTGTCCAATCTTTGTGCTCCGGCACAACAATAACAACAAGGACACTACCTGCGCGTGGAGGTAACACACACGAGAATGGCCAGGAGCTACAATGTGGACTGCGTGTAGAAACATTTCATCTGACCCACCACACGAACAGGACATGGCCGGGATCGATCATCGGGATGTTTGTTCAAAGTGTGTGTTGCAAATCCAGCGTGCGTCCGGGAGGGCTTAACAAAACACACTTCGAGGGTCGGGTGCGTGCCATGAATATATAAATCCACTTGACAGGTATAAACCAATAAACCGAAGAAAGATCAATTCTTGGCGTTGTTGCTGTAGGTGATGTCCTCATCGATAATTCGTGGTCAGAATTCAACGCCTCCCGGAGGCTGGCTGCAAGTCGTTTGCGATTCTTAGAAGTTCCAATTCTCCGCTTATGCGCGCACTACGGCGCTGCTTGAATACTTGGAGTGCCTCAGCCTAGGTTATAATCATACGCAACGAAAGACGTAAAAGTAGAAATATCAAATGCGTACAGTGCAGAAGCGCGCCAAAAGCAAATATTAAACTTGTAGATGTAGTATATTCGTTAATTTGGGCGTTGGCGTAGCGCGCCTGTCACGGTCGGTTCGGGCTGTCCCTAGCCACTCTCCCTGATGTGCGGAATAATCCATTTGCATACACTTCTTATGCTGACGAGACGGACGTTGTGAGGCGAATCTTCTTATTCACGGGTGACGGATATGTAAATTCCCGATTCATATCCCCCGAAAAGTTCTGTGACCACAGCGCCATTGGTCGAATATTCCTATGCTAATGTGCGGAGTGTGGCGGCCTGTGCATTGGCCAATCGAAAATGGTAACCACGACCACGTGTAGTACATACCACATGAATACTAAACGGTTATGCGTCGCGTAGTCTCGTAGTGGTTAAGCTTTTTGATTTCCATTCTTCACAACTTTCGAATAAAATAAAAGGTTATGAACACTACTCTAGAAGAAAGGTGCTGATGTGAGAAAGCAGTGTACCAACAAGGGAATTACAATTTTTCAATGATTTTTTGGATCTTTATTATACATAAATGTTTGGTTACATAAGGGTACAGAGATATTCCACATTGGGATTGCAGCTATTTATTAATTCTAAGGTATCAAAATTATTGAAATGAAAATATTTCGATTAAAATCTTTTTAAATTACATGTTATGCCACGTGGCATAGAGGATTACAATTAACTATTGAAAACTGGACAAATTATGGAGTATTTCCCATCAAACACTTTTACAAAATAATATTGTTAAAGGTTGTCTGACAACTTGTTGAATTATGTTATCCGATGTGGATTTGGATATGGACTTGAAGATCTTTGAGAAGATTTATGTTGAAAATCTATCATCATCGCTTCAATAAGCTGAGGTTCCTTTGGTAGTGTACAAGAAAATTGTGTCAAAGAAAGTAATTTGGAACACTTTCATCATAACTGTACAATAGTTGAAAACATTAACACGAAACTTGTCTCTCGCTTCCCATGGTAATCGGCAAAGGCTAAAAATTTCGCAAAATCCATCCGGCATCCGACCGTTTCTACGAAAGCAAACTAATCCTTTTCTAGAGCGGACGCCTTTGAATTGACGGCACAAAGACAAGCGCATCAGATTCCATTCGCACGAGAAGAAGGGCCGTTTCATCTGAAGGCAATGGTAATGTATGAACAGAGACACTCTGCGCTACGGATATACGCTCCGCTTCTTCTGTACAAATAGTGAAACAGCTGGCAGTCACATGTTGTTGGTGGTATGGATACCGAAGGACTGGAGCTGGAACAATAGGACGATTACAGAAGTGTGAAACAAGAACGAGTGGCGCCAAGTGGAAGTTGCGCCAGCTCCAAACGGTGGCAGCCTTTAAATGCTGCGCCAGTTGTTACGAACGGTGCTTTCATTCTTTTGAAGGATTTGGAAAATAAGAAAAACAAAACAGTAATAGAATAGTTTAAAAAAGTCAGTAGTGCTACCAAGCATACTGTACTGTGAAGTTCGAAAAATAAAGTATTTGAAATACAAAGCAAGTAAGCACAACATAAGAACAAATGATAAAAGTGAATGTTAAAAAGTTAGAGCCTCACGACGCTCTCAGATTAGAAGAAAATAAACAGTGGTTGAAACGACATACAAATATTTGGGCTAAAACACAGTTATTGGCTAAAACATATAAAAGTCAAATCAAATACAAAACACTGACAAGATAGTGATAAATCGAGCAGAAGTAACAAGAACCGTCTCTGAAAGAGAAGGAAAGCGTAAAAGGGAAAAGGCAATCCTCCAAACGCGTACAAGCAAACTAAGAACTTGAGAATGCAAAAACATGAAAACATACACCTTTTATTGCTCAGACGCTTTCGCCTTCCTACTTCCATATATCACACATTGGGGCCGGGCTGGCCGGGTATGCGAAGGGCTAGCGCCAACGACCCCCCCCCCTCACTGTTCGGTGAATAACGCGAAATAGCGGCTCGCGTCGTACTGGAACAACCGAAAGTCCAGCTCGTACCGACGGTACAGCCGCTCGAACTGGTCCGCGGTCAGCTCCACCAACCGGGGCCGCGTGGAGTGTGACCGGGTGGTAGCGGCAGCGCCCGCGCCGCCATCATCCCCACCCGTCGCACCCCACAGATCGTGCTGCACGTTGAGCCGGTGGCCCTCGAACCGATCCGGATCCGCCGCCACCGCCTCCGAGGTGCCTGTGCTGCTTATGTTGGCCCGGCGCAGCAACAGCCCCACGTCACGCTCGTACGTCTCCAGCTTGACGATGACGGTCGGCTGCAGAAAGCACGGATCGCACAGATTGTAGTAGCTGGTCCAGTGCGGATCCCGGATCCGTTCCTTGCGCAGCACGAACTCGGTAAAGTCGGCGAAGCTCGGCACCGGGGACGTTCCATTCTTCGGTGCGCGAGTTGATAAGGAAAAGAGAGCAGAAACGGGTGAGCCCGAGCTCCATCTACCATCCCCCTAGGTTATCGTGCGTAAAGTACCTCTTGCTGGTCGGCACCGTGCACCGCGCGAAAGATGAAGCGCCGCAGGTTGCGGTAGTTGTCGCTCTTCGGCCGCACTATCAGATCTTCGTACGCACTGACGAACCGGTCCATGGGATCGCGCACCACCAGAAACCGCTCCAGCGGGCGGCCCGCACCGATCTCCTCAACGTCCGCCCGGCTCGGCACGGGATAGTGCATCCGGGCGAGCCCCTTCATGTCCTGGGCGGCCCGGTCGATCTTCTCGCGTGGCACGCCCGCCCACCGATTGAACTGGTACATCCAGCTCGAGGATGCTACCTTGCTGATCGAGCACCAGAGCAGCCGGAACCGGGGCTGGTGGAAGTAGTTGTAGTACAATCGCTCCTGCAGCTTCTCAGGTTCCGACGAGCCCCCGTCAGCGGCCATGGTCCGACACTGTTCCCGCAGGTGCGCCACCCGTTCGGCCATGAGCTGCTCAACCGGTTGCTCGTACGGCAGGGGCCACGGTAGTATCAGCACCAACACTGCGCAGGTCACCAGAACGGCCACCAGGCCGCTGGTGGCAACCTGACGCCACTGACCCCAGAGATCACCACCAGAAGAACCGCGATGACGTCTATCCGACGAGGGGTTCATTACAAACACACGCGCGCGCGCGTGCCCCTTGACACTCGTCTAGCTTCCGGACGACACTGATACTGGCGTCGGTCGAATGTCGGACACTCTGTGGCGTCAGATTTGAGGGCTACCCAACAGAGACCCCGAAGCGCGGCGCGGGTCAAGGTAAATGAACGAGCGCGCGCACACAGACACAGCCGGCGGACCGACCGACGGGGAGAAGACCCAGTCACTCTCCAGGACGTTGCGCCGAAGACTTGCGCTGTCATAAGCGATGTCATATATTAGAGGGCCCCGGAGGCTCGCTCTAGAGCGCTAGCGCCCCAGAGTGTCGCGCCTTCCGCGCCGTGGTGTTGATTTCAAATTTTGAGCAGCAAAATTATAAAGGCAGTTGCGTGGTGGTGTGCATGTGTGCGTGCGCTAACGAATGCGCGATCGTTTATTCAGCTGTTTTTGGTTCGCGCGCCCGCTCAGACCCTCAGACTCAGGGTGTTTTTGTTTCCCTTGTTCTTTGTGGAGGAAAAGACATAAAACATAAAGCGCTGCTCGCCTGAAGGCACACGGACACGGCGAGGCTGATTTGTGGAAACGTTTACAGTTTACAACTGCGCGTTCTACGAGAGCGCGAAAATGCGGCAGGAACAGTTGGTGTGGAACACGAAAGGCAAATAAAAGGTCTCATGGACAGCAGCACCGCAGAGCAGCCTAGCGAGATCTGCACGATTGACAAACACTTGGGATTGTTGGGATCCCCATCGCCATTCGATACGCGGATTGTCGTAAAAAGACGAGGTACCTAATAAAGCTAGCCAACTCAACCCCAGCGTTTTAATGACAGCGTTCAGTTCGGTCTCCTCAAACGCTCATTGGCGCGAACGACCCTCAGCTAGTTGCGGGAATCACAAATCAAATCAAATCAAACTTGAGATATTGGCAATGATCTTGATGTGGCGCGCTGTTTGATCGAGATTCGATCGATAGTAGCAAGAGAACATGAGTCGAGCAGCAGGCGGGCTCTTTCCTGTTGCATACCGTCTGGCGTTTTGTCTTGACTATACGTTTTCTAAATGCTTGTTCTAAAGAGCTCTCCGAAAGTGTGTTCTAAATGGTTCCAAAAAATCAGAAAGTGTCTTCACAGCTAGGACTCGTTAGCGTTTGTGGAAGATCCAATTTCGCACCTACGTTATCTTGTTGCTTTCGCCACATGCCAATCCTTAAGGCTAATTCCAATAGTAAGATTCGGAGAATCGTAAAATATTAATACATACTTGTTCCGTATACATTGTTTTAATTTAGTACATTCGCAAATTCAATCGAGACACTGTGTAGGTGAACTGTAGGTAGGATAGCAATTAGTGGACCTGGCTTAAGGCAGTTCCATGTAATGAAATCCTACAAACAGTTTATTCAACAACAACTGCAATTAGAACTGATGGTAACATTTTTTATACTCCAAATCGAACTTCCTGGCGGTTAAGTACAACCTAAGGATCGGAAATACTTTCTCAAATGCGGGTGCGGGCACTATCTTAACAATGTCTGCATCGTTGGCATTCTGAAGACATGTTGGAGCATGTCCTTTTTCAAATACTTTCGCTTCGTAACAGTGACAGACTTTTAGGGCTGTGGTCGTGGAATAAGATATTTTGGAACCGGTCAACGAGGAAAATAATAAATATAAAATTATACTTGGTGATAGAGTAATTGACGATCACCGTAAAAAGTTATTTTAGGCAAAGATTAGCAAAGAAAATTGATGTGATCACTTATGATTAATTATTAAATGATGTTAATGATGCATTTAAGGATCCGATAAAAGAAGCAATTGAGGGCTACCCTTTATACTCCTTAAAAAGAATTATCTAACGATAAACAGAATGCGCGCTGTACTCGAAACAGACACTCGAAATAGGACATTATTTTCTTTACTATACACTACTAGAAATAAAAGCCAAAGAAAAGGCTCACCGTTTTAAAACTCTTTATGAATGGATGGATTGTGTAGAGTTATTGCTTTCAGCCATTAATACTTCCTGGTTGAACGGGCGTCAAAGAGAGTTCCTGCAATTTTCCTTTGTTGCGCCACTTACTGGCCGTACTACGGAAACGGTGAAAACCCACCACCACAGCAGTGTCACCACACTGCAGACATTTGAGCAAAAACAGCACATTAACCACCGCCCAACGATGGATAAATGGGAAACCGTGTCACTTGACGTCGTCGTTCGCTCCAAACTGTCGTCTAAGTCCCATGCGCGCGCTCCAATGTTTTTTTGGCGAACGCGCGGTGTCGTGGCGTATTTTCCCACGCTTGGCATCGTGCCAAAGGAAGGGCGTTCTCCTGTCTCTGTGTGGAAAACCGCACACAACATCTTAGAGGCATGGCGCCGATCCCAACTACCAAAGCGCACCTCCTCAGCACATCTTCTCGATGTGCCCGGGGAGGAGCTGTTGGTGCACCAGCGAGCTGCTTGCGGGAAGCTTATTGGGGTACGTTACCATAAATTCGATCCGAAGGATTTTCTATTGTTTCTCCGGGGAAAGCACTGGAAGTGCCCGGGGGCAAGGCCAGCGCGACATGCCAAGCAAGCAATAAATCTTCCACATGAGATCCAAGTTGGAGGACGAAGAAAAGGCCAACAGCGCGCTTCAGAGAAGTGGTTCATTCCAGTTGGTCCCCCGCAGCCACAAACTCCAGGAAGCCCTGGTGAGGTCTTGGCGGAAGTAGTCCAACGAAGTAGTACCTACGAAGTCTAACGCACACAGAGCTTGTACCGGAGAGCTTTCGGTGCCGGTGAGAAATCTGACTGCCCGCAAAAGGGATTCCTTCGGGTGCATCGAAGCTCACATCCCCATACTAATCGATTTCGCGAAACAATCCATTATTCATCAGCTCTTAATGGCAAACTACAAACGCCACTGATTGGGTTGGTTGCGGCATCGAGTACTAGGCGTAGGTAAATTTTATTACACTTTAAACTTATTAACCAATTTAATTGAAACAAGGTACACCAGGCCGGTGTGCCGGAATGTGGATCGCTTCCACTGCTTTCCACATAATCACATTATGGTAGGAGATCCATAAACTTTGTAGCATAACAACCGCAGTAGCACTCAGCAGGTGCAGCGACACATCAGCGAACGGCCGGCGTTCCCCATTACACGGAAGAGTAACGAAGTTTGGCCCTGTTTGCCGAAGCCCACCCTTATCTTTGTCGGTTCAGGCGCACTTTGCGCGATGTTGCACAGGGCTTCCCAGGGCTGCTATCGTCAACCGCGATGCTCGCTTGGCGGTACCATCCCAACCCGCTGGACCCTTTTCCTAGGATTCTGCAACCCGGCCAACTCTAGAAGGGAGCTTGATATGAGGCCTCAGGAATGGCACACACTGTTTGAGCACTAACCGCTGTTTGTTGTTCGACATTGTAGCCCGCCACCCCCGGTGGGTTGGAGTTTAGTTGTTTGACTTTTTGCCTGGCAGTTCCGGGAAGCGCACTGAAACCACCCAGGATATGCCGGTAGAATGCCGCAATTGGCGCTGGGAGGCTTTTGGTGCCATCAAAAGTTATCAGTAAATTGTTACTGGGTAACTTGGGCACACTGAGCTCTCCGTAGCAGCGTAGGTACACATACCAAGAAGAAATGAATGCATAACTATACAACGCTAGTAACATGACGTTGGTGGTTGTGGACCTGTTTTAATAAAAAAAAGAATTAGACCAAACATTCCAAAATGGCGATCGTTATGAGAACCTCCAGAGGGTGGCCGATTGTCGCGGGGTTCTAGTCGATAACTCACATGTTTTCAGGACAATTCGTTCCACTCTGATATGCTAGGTACTAGGCTGTTCAATAAGCTCGTAGAAGTTTATATAAGTTCTGTTAAGTTCCAATAAGTTTCCAATTAGAACTCGAGAGGATCATCATCACCTTCAGTGACAAGCTAGAAATAGTAACCTCACGGGATTGTATGTGCGGCAACAGAGGGTACACATCCAATTTACACAAGAGTCCAAAACGAAATAGGGAGCGTGATATTATAGAAAAAAAGTCCTGTAATTATGAGGAAACTTCCTGCCGTAATTGAAGTGACACTATTCCCTCGTAATTTTTTTAAACGACGTTAATCAGGGAGCTCTAGCGCAATAACCTATCATTAATCAGGCAAACCGAATGCCATCACCGACGACATGATATTGGTTCGTTGCCTCTGCTTTTGGACATACAAAATAATGAGAACCACGCTGAGGGCAGCCACTGAGGTGTAATGAAGTAGAAATCCATATGTGATTAGGGAACGGATCTAATGCAATGCCTCATTTTCAGGGTAGTCCTAATCTTGACAGCTATCACTTAAAAGAAGAAAATTTATACCGTGAAATGATTTAGCACAAAACATTAGAAAAGACATCACTATCATTGAAAAGCCGCTCGTGGAAACGCAACACAAGGAATGGCGGTCAATCGGGTTGGAAAGTTACACCGTTCCCATCCAAACGATTTTCTTGCACATCATCAACACAGCTCGGTGTACCTGTCTGCCATCACATCAATCCGGCCCCAATCGAACTAACATTGGCCAAATCAGAGAATCCGGAGCCCTCGTGGAGAAATCGTGTAAAAATAGCAGGAAATTGATTTCCCCTCGCATCGTCCAGGGGCCTGGTCTCCCATCTGGTCGCTATCGCCACCTGTCGGGAACTGTGAACCATGCCCACGCACCTAAAATACTCAAAGATTGGTTTCCGGCGATCGCCTTTTCCAGCAAACCAAAAAGGAAAAGGAATGGCACGACCGTGATTCGGCTAGCACATTTTCTTTGACCGTTCGACACTCTCCAGCATTCTTGGGTCGAAACTGGTGTCGAAACCTTGAGAGTCCCCGCCCGTCCGTCGTTGGTTCTAATGGTTCTCAGGAACGCGCCTAGGAACAACAGGAACGAGAAAATCTGATCTTTCATCGATGTGGGGGCGGGCGATAAATTTTGCGCCCAACATTAATTGGCAGATTTATGTTGAGTAGGCGGCGGTGCGTCTATCAGATGGTGGCAAACGAAACCGACATGATGTAATCGGGGTAATCGGTAATCGAGTTGACTTACAAAACGAAAGCCCTCGCCGAAACCTTAAAGCAGCTGGGGATGGATTAAGAAGTCGCGGGGCTCATAGGTTACGGACGATTAGGCAAACGTGAATACGATTGTTTGCCGGGCGGCTAGGGCAGCGAACAAAGAAGCTGAACAAACACTAGCGTCAACGTGACGCACGCTGGAGTCCTGGGACGTCCTGAACGGCCTACACAAGTGGGCCACCCCACCCTTAATGCGGTGTAACGTTGAAAGACACGCGCAGAAAAACTACCTGGAAACTGTGATCCATTTTAACGACGACACAAAGCGCCCCGGAAAGGGCCGGAACGAGAGTTGTGCGCGATTCCACCACAGTCCCTTATCACATGCCACCGGAAAGCACATCCTCGTGAAGATGCCTGTCCTAACGTCCTGCTCCTTTTTTCCCCGGTTCCTGCTGAACGAGAATAATGCGCTTATCGTTGGTAAATTATCTTCCCTTGCCGTTTGCCATTATGTTCATTTCGAAGGCATCTTCGCTCGTTTACGGGGAAAACCATGCTCTCCACCCCCACCTACCCGGAGCATGGATTTTTTTTCGAATTCCTCTGCAACTACCACCATAGCTGGGGTTTCCGGAAGAAAAAATAAAACGAGCCAAACAATGCGACGGTGTTTCTTTTATGATTTGTTACGCTCTCTCAAAACACGACAAAAGATCAAAAGATATTAGAAATTCAAAGACTTCTCATTACATATTTGAATGGAATTTTATATACAAGTAATAACAAAAAGATGTCCCAATAGTAGTTAAGCGTAGATGAACATAGTGAACAGTAATGCAAAATGCGAAACTGATGAAAAACATGTAACTAATGTCTTTCTTACAACTCGAAACGTAATGTACAAATCCTAAAGATAAAAGCTTGAAACTAAAATGATCATAAACCACTACAAATTAGTTAAATTCGTCCCGAACAATGTTTAAGAATTAAACATTAGACAATGTTTAAGAAATACAAAACAAAAACAATTTAAAAACAACAAACGACAAACAAACGAACGGTATTTTGAAAATGTCAAAAATATTGTGAGAATGAGCCTTTGGGACTTCAAATTAGTTTGACATCAAATCAATAACCTTGGAAAAAGTCTTTCATCAAATCATCCCATTACGAATCGTAACAAAAACGATCCAAACCTTGTGCCCCCCTCTGGAGCATAGTAGCAAAGAACAAAACCAAATCGATCAATCAGGGTTCCGATGATGATGATCGGCGTTTATGTGTTTCCCGGATGGGAAATTTAAAAAAACACAAGCGATCCGAAAATCGCGTACAAATCGTGAAAGAATACGTTGCAATCACGGGCGAAGAGATTGATGACATTCTGCGTAGAAACACCGAAGAGAAGCGGACCAATTAACGGAAGCCTCCAATCGATCTCAATTATGCACAGACCCTACCCTCCTGGCCAACCTCCTCCTGACTCCACTCCTCCGCGCATACCATCGCCCGGATACTTCCGGAAGAAAATAAATAAACTGTGGTCCTTCCAAAGCCTCAAAGCTTTGCTTGATGTCTTGATGATATATTCTCGGAATCTTCCGGAAGCGGACCCAAGAGAGGGTCTCGAAATATGATGGACAAATTTAATTAAAACTCTGCGGTGCGGAGTATACTATCAAAGGGAACCGTTCGAACCGCCATTTTTCACCCACCTAATCGTGTCTCTTGTGCTGGTGCTCGGGCAAAGCGACCAAGCGACCGTCTGGCACAAAACCGCGGCTAGACATAATGAATTTACCATCACGAGGTTCGGCCGGTGCCTTTGGGGGAGGCGCTTGGGGAGGGAGGCGGGTAGAATTGGGGAGGCGCTGTTCCCGTTTCTCCCGAGTCGGTCGGTTTTGCCTTGAACAGGGCAAAATTTGACAGATTCTAATCTGTCGGAGGTTTTCTTTAATGTTCTGATGATGGGAAGATGGTAATGATAGGGGGCCTTCGGTCAAATACATTCACATTCGTTCTTCGTTCATTCAGGGGACGACCAAAAAGATATTAAATAAGACAGAAAATGGCAATAAAATGTGCAAAGTGTACTAAAACGCAAAATTTTCAATACATCAAAAATATGTGCGTAAGATACATAAAAATCAATAAACACCAAAAAAAGTCACCAAAAAATCATGTACTTCAAAGTGAATAAGTTAAAGTACGCAAAACAATATTAAATAAAGAAACGAAAAATGTAAACTTTAAATCAACATCTCAAACATAACATTGCCACTGATAAGGACTTTACCGGTGGCTAGCAATGATTGGTGTCCTTCACGACAATGGTGTCCGCCCGTTGCCGTAAGCTCCTTATCGCCTGTTCTCAGTTTTGGGAATCGCTCGAACTGACGGACGGCTGCCGTATCCTTTCGGGTTTTGCTCGAGAACTTCATCCCACAAATTGCCCATTTCCTACTTCATCACCGCAAACCAATCGGCACGGCAAGATGATAATCACACAACAGTTCCCGCACCCGCGTAAGGACTCGCCATTTGGGTACCCAAAAACCCCAACCGAAATGGCCAACCGATGGTCGTTAAATCAATTACCACCACTAGAATCATCCGCACACGGCGGTCGGTCGGTCACCCCACGATGACAATAATGAGGGCGTGAGAGCATGAACATATCTCGTCCCCCCGAACGACGACGACGACGACGATGAAGTGGACCCCTCGAGTGGGCCCCGTCATATGAAAGCAAAAGGACACAAACATCTCTCTAACGTAACTGACACATGGAACCAATCTAAAGGGCCCCCGGAGTGGCTTATGTGAAACAAATGAGATAGGACAGCCGTGTTACAGCTGGGCGTACGTAAGTCCACCTTGAGCAGGATTACAACAGTGGCATGCCACTTTGATCCTGTCGACTGCCGATCAAATGAAAGGATGAATTTTGACACATTTGTCGACAAGACCTTTTCGCGTTCGATTTTTTTCACAAATATATTTTTACATTTACAAGTACACAAATACATGTTTATACGATGAAACTGTAAAAAACCGGAAGACTAGAGCCACACCCCCTTTGTGCCACGTCCTTATTTGACCGGCAACAAACATACTTTATGTTGACCGAAAGAACCGGCTAAACCGGTCAAACAGTCCATCGTTTTCCACTTTCGAGCGTAACACACGACATCGCACGACCACGGGGAGTAGACTGAATTTTACCCCGTTTTTCCCTAATTGGAAGCGATCGGCGAGTGTTTTGCATCCGATAATGCCCGACAATGGCGAACATAACCGGAATGAACCGGAACCCGGGTGGCTCTCGGGGGTGTTCGGAACCAAATCCTAAACTAAATAGAATGGTGGCGCACTACGGAAGAATGATAAGGATGATGATGATGATGATGATGTGCTGATGTTTGTGCGCTGGTTGCAACTTTCCTATTTCCTAACTAAACGTAGGAATATTTATGATCCTATTAACGTTTGGCGGACAAAGGGACGGACGAAGAGTACGTAATGATTTGCAGATTAGATCCGAAAGCCTGGTGATGATGACTATTTTACTATTTATGGTTAGTGTTTACGGACATAAATAAGAGGAAAAAACGTATGCTTATAAATTAAATTTTGATGCGAAAAAGATGGTTTTTTTGCATCATATTCGCATCACGACGCAAACTTGAATTTAGCAGAACAACTAAATAGTCTTTGAATTATAAGAAAATTCTCGTTAAGTTTCCTTACGTTAAGAACCAAGACTAGGAAAACACATCCCAGAAAATGTGAGTTGAAAGGAAAAATCAATTTATGGTAAAAATCGGTCCACAACAAACAAACCATTGAAACTCGATCCCACGGACACCGGAAAGGATCAACGGTCATGCGAAACGCACCGAAACCCAAACAGAAATACAATACCCTTCTCTGATGTCGGCTTATTAGAGACCAAACGGGCCCGGTCCTTGGTGACGCCCGGCATCGCCCAAAAGCAATCAGCTAAATAGAATTTACTTCTATTGTGAACAGCAAAAATCGGTTGTAATGGTGTCAAACACGGCCTTCGGTTACACCATTGTTGTTGCCCGGTCCCGGGTAACTACAATTTATCTTTCCGTTCGTTCAACCCCGGGGTGGGTGAAGCCTTCGCGGCTTGGCTCGGGTCACATACCACAATGAGCATTATAGCAGCATCAAGAACGACTTCCGCTTGGTGGTCCGGAACCACCGCCATCAGCAACCGGTTGATGATGTGGAGTATTATTTTCCATTTCCCAGTGCGGGTGACCCCCCGATTTCGCCGGCTGATAAAATTCCAGACCGACACAACACGGGGAGGACATCCCCTAAAAAAGGATACGCACTCGTTATTTGGGCGCCACAACCCACCGAAGCTGAGTTCGCATTTTAAACCCTCCAGCCCCCACATAATGCTGCGGCGCGCACGGAAAGCGGATAATGTATGCGACCGACCATGTAGTAATGTTGATTCATCCCTGTCATCATGCAATGCTAATATTTGACAACCGGCGCGGCGTGTCCTGTCGCTCGAATGTATCCTCTCTCTCTGCGGCAAACCCACGAACCGAATGGGAAATAAAGAATCGTTTCGAAAATGGCCGAAACCGAGTGACAGTTCGGGTTGCGGACAGTGAATGGACAGCGTGTCTCCCGACGGGATATGAAGACATTCCTCTCCAGCTCCACGAGTCCTCTGACAGTACCGGAATGGTTCTTTGCCGTGACACACGGAAAACCCCACCAAACAACGCGCAGCGCGACAACAATGAAAACGGCGGCGATAGCTCCAACAACACAAACACACACCGCTCCACTTCCGGGTGCTTCCGGAGAAATGTTCGCAAACTTCGTTTGTGACATTTGACAGTTCCCAGCAACCGGTGCGAGTGTGGCGACGCACCGGTGGGTTGTTGCCGGCAGCCATTAGTGGATTTTCTTTCTTTCTTCACACTCCGAGAGCAGGTTTTCCCAGCACCGAAAGCTTATGGTCCTTTCCCAACGCTAGGTCAGGGGTGGGGTGCCAGGATCAGACACTTGACCAACATATTTCGCTTTAGCAATTTTGCTTTACATTTTTTTTACTTTTTGTTCAGTCTTACTGCCGCTTCTTTTATCACGTTTGCTGTCTTGACACAACGAGATGGAAGCATTACAACAAAACTTATAAAATAAAAGACAAAAATGAAACCTACATTAAATATAAATGAAGCAAAAACAATAAAAAAAACATCAAATGTATCGCGTAAATGTGTATTTAAATGTAACATTTAAAAAATCGCATAGTGAAAGTAAATGGTCAATAAAAATGTATCTACTGTGTAACAAACTGGAGTGTAAGCGAGTGTCTCTGTCCGTTCTAATAATGAATAAAGAAATAAATAAACAAACATCAAACATGTAAGGCAACGAACCAAAAAGTTACACTAGGAGACACAATGAACAAACAGAGCCTAAAACAGATTAAAACCAAATAAAGCCTCGGCTAGTGCCCAAAAAAGCGTTGAAGTGAAAGAGAAAATACAAAACTTTCAACCAACCCGGTCCGGGGATTGTGGTTCACCATACGGAACCGCCGATGCTGCTTCTGCGCTCTCCCCTCTCTCACAACGACCAACGCCGGAAGGACTTTGTAACTCACCTCACGTGACCAGCGCGAATAATTGTGTGCAAAGTACGGTTGAACCCCGGATGGCGGTTGCTACCCTCTTCAACGAACGGAAATAAAACCAGCTCGGGCGGTGCTAATCCGCCGCCGGGGATCGCGCGTATTTCCGGTTGAAAATAATTTTAACAAATAAACGCCGTCGACGACGACGCCGGGATGGATGCTGTGTGATCCTCCCACCGCGGCTGCCGGGTCAAACATTCAGAGACCACGGCGCATTCGACGATGGGGGAAACGTGAAACTGAAGCTTACCTCAACCGCTCTCCACTTGCTCTACCGGGGTCGCGATTCTTCCGGGAAGGGCCACGGACTTAAACACCCGCTTCCCCCCGCGCCTGGGCGGAAACAGATTCACCTCGGCCCCAAAAGCCGCCCGAAGCGGAATGAGCGAAATTAAAATGTCGTAATAAAAATTTGAAATTATCGTTTCCGCGTTTGCCGACGGTCAAAACTGGCCTTTTTTATCGGTGACCGTGTTCGATGGTTTTTTTTCGATCGCACCGAAAAACCGAGAACCTCAATAACCTCAATCTGCGGTTTACCGGGACCCCATTTTCTATCCGGTATTTCCGGTACAAAAAAGCTAATATTACCAACGGTTTTACCATTCATTTGGTTCGCAAATTTTTGACCCTATCTCAAGCATAGCACCAAAACGAGGGATTAATTTCAGTTCGCTCGATCGCCATCCGTAGTACTAGGGGTTTAATTTTATTTCATTGACTTAGGCAAAATTGGAAATATTAAATGAAATTACGAAGAGGCAACCAGAGTTGAGAAATGTTTTAAAGGAATTGCAGTCTTATAACGCCTTCCTTTGTTTGTTTATGTTGAACATCTTCAACAAGGCTGTTGTTCTGAGGACACCCAACATTCGGCCAAACAATATTTCTTCGCGATGTCGACTTTTTTTTCAACAATGCAAAAATAACAAACTACAAATCATCAAAAACCCTGAAGTTTGATAAGTTTAGTATTTGGAATTAGTGTTCCAATAAAATCGCCAATTGAAAGCACAAAACATACAAACCATGAGCATGATATGCAGACGAAAAGCTCTACTGAGGAGGAGAGGTTGATGGACTTTTGTTTAAAAATAAAATCGTACTCAGCACATGTACATCCCACTAACAGAATACCCAAAAAAAAACACGTTCAAACAACGGAAAGCATGTTAAGCTGCCGGAGTAGCGATGAGCATCATTTGCTGGCACACATTAGCAGCAGCAGCAGCAGCATAAAAGCGCTCAGCGTTGAGTGCAGAAAATCGATGTAACCTTCGCTTCACGCCGGCGGCTGCAATGGGTGCGCGTTCCCAGAACATCATCCCCCGCCCAGGACCAAAAGCACACAAAACCAAATTCGCCAACGATAAGCGTTTCGGTCAAAAAAATAAAATAAAACAAAAAGCAAACAGCTTATCCGTAGCCTTGCGGAAGGAGGATTAAAATCCCTCCGACTCCGCGACTCTGAGATGCTTGAAACCGAAGCCGAATTGCCGGAAATCTGCACCGGATACACTCCGTGATGGCTGGCAGGAATGGTACGGTTCCACAGCAGGGTTCATTAAGCATAGCCTTAGCCGTACCGAACCAGCCACCTACCGAACCGCCGTATTCACACGCAAGCGTCCTCAAGACGCTCTCGATTCCACTTGTGGCGTAGGTGATGTTGGGCAACACAGACAGCAGGCAAGCCAGACACGGTTTATTTACCCATTGAGCTGTGGGGGGGCATCGACCTGTTAACTCCACTCTGGCCGAATCTTCAACCTGGATCAAGCAAGGACGAACATCAAAGCCATACGCTTTCTGTGGTTTTTGCGAAAGTCCTTCGGCCGTACATCCCCCGAATTCAAGACAATCCTCCACAGGAAACCCCTTTTGCCGGCGAGCGAATGGAGCAGGTATGGCGCTGACGGTGCGATGCTTCAATGGTTAGATGTGCTCTCAGGTGCAGAGGTAGAAAAAGTTAGTCATGCAATATTCAGA
Source organism: Anopheles bellator (assembly GCF_943735745.2). Lineage (NCBI taxonomy): Eukaryota > Metazoa > Arthropoda > Insecta > Diptera > Culicidae > Anopheles > Anopheles bellator. Next base: position 21,916,896 of record NC_071285.1, on the reverse strand, counting down.
ACCAGATAAACCATTTATGGATTTGCGACGACTAGGAAGCGGAAGATTGAATAAGCTCTTCTATTGGGATGTTGGTAAAAATGATCATTCAATTGTTCACTCTATTCTTTTTGGTGATAGCTGCAAATTATTAAATGCTGCTAATCTTTAACGATGACCGGCCATTTTCTCAACAACAGCCCTGAGGATGTCATCGCCGATACGCTAAGATGATATTTTGTTGAAGTCCTTTCCCAGATCTAACCCATTCCACAGAGACAGGGCTTAAAAGGGGCCCACATAAAACCGGATTTCTCATTTTTTCCTGCGAGATGGTGACTGTAGAGTCACTGTCACTGCAGGTCTCCGTAAAACGGAAGAACCACGAGAACACTTAAGCCGTTTCCGTTACACTTGCGGAAGGACTCGGTTGCTTTGTGCTCACCTTGTCATTAAATCTCATCCCCAGCGACTGTCGGTTAATGGGCTGTGAAGAATGGGTTTAAGCCACGATATGCCTCTGCTGTGCTGTAAGTTACAGTCTCGCAACCATTCTCTGCAGCAGATATTACGCTGGTTATCAACCCAGATCGGAGGAACTGCGCACCCTAAATTGATATTTAAAGACAGGCTTCATCGGACAAAAGAGGTGCTAAGTAAGTCGTAACAATTGTGCGTCCAGCAGTTTACGACTGAACTCTTAAAAAAATAAATGCTGAAGAAACTAAGATGGATTTGGTATATGGAGTGGCGTAAAAACTCAGTTGTAAGGTTTGAAATCATATTTTATTGATTGAACAGACAAAATGTGTGATGAGGCTATCACAGATTAGGGATACGCACGACCAACTCTTAGAGTCCTTACTTCAATCTCCAAAATCGAAAAGTAGATAAATCCATCGTATTAGGGTCTGGGGGATTCGAGGACAAATTGCCGCGGAACGAAAATGAGGGTACCGCTGGGTTTCATAGACATTTTTTGGTTCACGCGTACACATCGAAGACATGTCTAAGCTTGGCTAAGTTAATTCTAAATCGACTAAACGGTCATTGTTTTATTGATAGTTGATTGGGGTGTTATGAGTCATTTACGCAATTATGTGGGTCAAAAAAGATCAAGTTTGTGGTGAGACAATTCTTGATTTTCGCTTCACGAGGATTTTTTTACCACAACAGTGTGTGTCTTTGTGTGTTACTAATATGTTATTAATGAAATACAAACACAATACGGAGAATAAAAGATCGCTACATCGTGTGTAAAAGGTTACCCCCAAACTGCACAGTTGAAAGTTACCAGCCGGTAAATATGTAACCGAACACCTATGAACTGGGCAAAGCTATGCAAATAAGAATGAATGCCTTTTTCGTCCGACACCAAAAATACGGCGAAAATCCCCCGTTTCCGCCGGCCAAATCAAAGTTCCTACCAACAGACTCAACTCAACGCATTATCGTGTTAAAAAAACAAACTTTGCTACTCTAAAACCAACGCCCTAAAGGCAAAAAATATGGTAAAAAAGATCACATGGAGTGAAAATGTGGCACTTAAAATTCCCATACACGAGACAGAGAAGCAGATAGAGGTTGGTTCGCCACCATCCCCGGCGGCTCGGAACTCGTCGCCTCGTCGCCGCTCGGTGCTCGGGAAAAATGTCTTCTCATAACCCTGAAAACATAAACCTCCACGTAGCGCCAGCGAAAAACAAACTTTCCACAAAACATAGTGGGTGTGGGCTGCTCCGCGGTGGAAAAGAGGATCTTGTTTTCCTTTCGAAAACGATGTCACCTCTCAGGTAAGCGACCCAGCGTTTGGTGGCCATCGCAGAACGGCCGCGGGTACATAATGTTACTATGGTAATGCAAACACTAATGTAGGCGGTGGTGGTTGCAGGAACTATACATAGGGCTCGTCGCTGCAGCATGGCGCGATTAATGAAAATGCATCGATTTTTCCTCCCACACCCACGGTGAGGCTCGTATCTTGTCTCCAGCGGTCTTCGTAGTCTGATCCACCATTATACGAAGGCGCAACTTCGCTACTTTGTGTGGCTTTTTTGATCCCTGTTTTCCCACGATGACTTTGACACACAGTGGAAAGCTCGATCAATATTCAACACAAGGGAACCGAGTGAAAATGGGTTCGAATATGAAACAGAAACAGGCCAATCATGATTGCATGATGGGTGTTTTGAAAAAAGGACAACAAAGTAAGAACGAAGGTACATACGGGGAGAGTTCACTCATTACCCTCTGGGTGGATAAAAAAGACATGGAAACGGAATGACACAAATAGAAAAAAACATTGATGGCATTTCTGGTCGGAAACGGCACGCGCCAGCGTGACCACCTGGCCAGCGTGACCACCATTCACACCACCACTTGTTGCCTAATTTGACTGTGACAATAAAATAGTTTTTTCGGCCGTTCCATTCTATAGGCGAATGAATCATTCCAACGGCGCGATCAGAGAAGTGATTCGTTTTTAAAGAAATGTTACAAAAATTATAAATCTACAAAATACGACCGAAATTCATATGGAAATTGTGGCCACAGATAACAATCCGGGGTTACACAGCGTGGTGTAGATTAACGTCTCCCCAACTGAGCCGCCCTGAAGTGCTTGGAATGAATGCTAATTAATCTGTAACACGCAACATTTGGCACTGATTTGGGGTGGCTTTGCGGCCACTGGGTTCTGCACTACTTCATAGCTCTCCGTGGGGGCCGTGACATTCACATCCGCCATTTCGCTTTCCACATCGGTCCGCACGTCCCTAATTTGCACTCCAATTCATTTTAATCCAACCCAATCACGCACGACTGCTGCCAGTCGCGTCGGACGTCGGAGCTTTCCATCGGGGCCCAGGAGCGGATCACTGATCTGTAAGTTTCTCTTTTTCTCTGTGTGTCTGTGAGGACCCCAAAGGAAAAGACGTGGACGGTGAACGAACTTGCTGAACAACATCCGTACATACTCGTTATCGAGTGGCGTATAAAGCATAAAAAGCTCCACATAACTCAGGCAGGCAACCGCGGGTTGTGTCTGATTTTTTTTCCGAACGCACGACAAGTCGTTTAAGCATTTGCCACTTTTTGTGTTTGTTCTTGGTGCGCAATTTTGGACACTTCCGTTTGAAGCCTTTCTTTACCCGTAACGCTTTCTTCGTTTTACCCTTAACGGAAATTTTGAGAGAAATTATGTTGCACTATTTTGAGTGAGCAGCCCTATGAGAAGCCAACCAGCCAGGAACGCAATTCGGTGGAATCAGCTGGGATTCGCCCATTACATACTTCTCGCAAAGCTACGTAAACGGGCGTTCTCGAAAACAACACCACCATTCGTTGGTTATGTAAATCCTGTTTCCGCCATCATATAATTGCCACGGTTGGTTGGATCGTCCAGATAATTGCCCAATGCGCGATCCTTAGGCGATCGCAGTCCCCACGAAATGGGTCTCAACATCGCCCTGTACCCGTTATCGCGCGACAGTGACTATCTTTTGCAATCGGGGGAGAAAAAACTGTTTATTATGCATAGCCAAGTGGCCTGCAGCTTCAATGGCACCGTTAACGGAGTCATTACACGGTTAAGTTTGAACTAGGGAAAGGCATTACGTCGAGAGTCTGAGGTCTGCCGAACCACCATAAAACGCCACGTTTGCTGTGAGGCGTCCAATAGCTTTAATAGCCCCCCGAAGCGTCGAATAGTTGTTTAGCAAAAATGGCCTGGCCACTTTACATGGCTCTACAAGTTTGTTCTTATACAGACCTGAATTTTGCGGTATAAAAATATTTTCCTAACAAGTGGCTTGAATCTCTTCTCGGGCATGTTTTGAAATTGCTAGATCCGATATCGGGTCGATTGATCGACTTCGAAGCTGGGCGAAGAGAAGAACAATCCTTTTACTATTTTCATTCCAAAATTATCGAAACACAACGGTTGAAAGCAGCATGTTTACTGACTCAAAACTGTAAACAGTAAATAATGTGCAAACCGGTTGACATACGTTTAGGGATAAGGGAACTGTCTCAGTTGTACTCAGGGAACTGTCTCGGTTAACTACACTAACATAAGATCCCAGGTTCATTCAAAAACAGGAAAATCAAAAAGCAAAATGCTTGAATGTTTTAAATATTGAAAAATGGCGCAAAGACTGAGGTTGCAACAGTTTGCTTATTTGCGTCGATGTGTTGATAAAAATGGATGACAACTATTACAAAAACGACACGTCGCAGATTCTACATAAAGAAGCTCTGCTTGTTCGTGTCCAGCGAACAGCTCACCAGCATTGCAACACCAGACAACAAAGGACACAAGCGGGCACTTGCGCCACGGGCCACATGTTGACACTACGCGCACGCGACCCCCTTCCCCTTGCGCGGATGCGACGAAGAAAGAACTGTTTGCAGAAACCATTACATCACCGAGAGACACCGTGGGTTACAAGTGATTGCAATTCGCGTCGGTCGCCTGAGGAATTCAGCCCCAGATTGAGCGGTCGCAGCCGCGGTGCCACACACTATTCAACATGTTCAATTATTATCTTGGGCTCACAAATGCGACGGAATGCGCGCATCGGGAGCATCGGGAGGCGGCCATTCGTTGTTGGTTGGCGGTCAATTACATTTCGCATCTTCGTTATCATTTGCACACGAACCGATGTGACGAAGGTCAGTCGCCGACGGGTTCATCAATTTCTTATCGAACGTTTCCTGCGACCTCGGTGCCAGCAATTCGTTGCAATCAGACTGACCCGGTCCATCACGACTTCCGCTTGATGGATCGGATTCGGTTGCTTTAATTAAAAATATGCAGCTTGCATTGGGACGCTAGAGATGAGTTTGATCAATCGGCCAGTCGGTGCCGGCTTGGCTCTTATGGTTGGCGCTGGGTCTGCTACAAGAAGGATTGGATAATGTAGTAAGCAACCTTACCTTGATGCTCCGCCAGTGTTTCCATCCCAAAACCAATCAGTTCTCTTTTCCGGACTGAAAACCAATCTTAAACCGTGCACCACGCGTGAATAATTCACTCTAAAACTAGCTTCACAAACCGTTACACTAACTCGCACACTACTTCTGGGCTGATTTCGGATCGACACACACTAGACACTTCACATACACATCACTGACACCGGTAGGATGGCCCCAGATCCTCGACTCCACTGCCGGATGCGCTTCGTTACATCCGGAGACGATCGAATTGCAACCTGTTTGGGTGCAACACGTACTAACCTTACCCACCTTCTGCTAGGTATCATATTTCTTACACAAAACGCATCCATTTTCCGCATTGGGGTTGCTCTGCCAAACATTGACACCAAACCCCGCCTGACGGTCGCATCGAATGACCAACAGGGCGTGAAATGTGCAATGTTAATTGCAGCCATCGCAAATGGGGTGGAAATAATACGGAATAGCGGAAATGCAAAGCGTTGTCATAGAAAGAAGCAAAGCTGTGTTTCGTAACGCAATAAAATAATTTCGGTGCATCCGAACCCTAGGAACAGAACTAGGTCGAGATCGATCCGATCTCCGGTGCGGGAGTGCCACTTGCCCAGCGCACCCGAGAGCGTTAGATAACGAGCCAAAAACCTACAGCCACTAACCAATCGAAAAGTAATTAAAAGTTGACCCACAAAAGCAAAAATCTGGCCGCCGAAAGCTGACGGATTGGAGCACGCAAAGAGAAGGCACGCAACACACAAAGTGGGACGCGACACTTGCAAACTAAAAACATGTTAGTGTTTGTTTGTATGGGTGTGTGAGGGAACAATAGGGTGCGCGAGGAAGGATACTTTACTTTTTTGTTCAGCACTTCGGGCATCGTGCCGCCCGCTGGAGGTTCCGTGCGCTTGGGTGTTCGGAGAAAGCTAGCGGACCGCCCGGAACCGGAACTTGGCGCGGTGCCAGGACGATGACTAACACGCACAACGCGAATCGGACCGCCGCATTTATGATTTCCGCGAGCTTGAGCGACTGAAGTCCGCGAATTCGGACCGCCTCTGCGCTAAACTGTTGAACGAAAACCTTTTTCTGCTCGGAACGCCGCCTGTCCGGTCTGGACGAACCGCCACCCCGAAGGTTGTTGGCCGTGTTCACGTGATTCACGTTACGCTCTCGGTCGGTCGGTCGGTCGGTCACTCGGAATCGCGCTCCTTGAATGGGAAACTGGAATGGTGACGGTGTTGAGGCGCTCGCACCACACTCCTCAGGATCCGCGGTATCCTTTATCGTCACCCGGCGCGCCTGTGTGTCACAAAGTGTCCCGCGGACCGCACTCCTCCACCACCTCACACACGCAAACACGGCAATCGGCAAACCGGAAAGGGGCCCGTTCGTCCGAAGACCACACGCGACTACGGACGGACTGCACCGTGCGGTTGGCCGAGCGCTAGTGATTTGCCAGAATTTTCCTACGGCTCCGGTTTGCGTCCCCTTTTTTCTCTCTCTCTCTATTTGGGGCGCAAGCTTGGGCTCTCTTAAAGTATGGAAGGATATTCAGGACCGTTGCTCACAAACATCCTTATTCGACTTTCCCTCCAGCTCTCACGCTCCGGTTTGGCTCTCGCAATCGTTCGGCCGCCGTTTCGATGGTGGTGGTGCCGATTTTTCCGCAATCTGTTGCTGTCCCGTTCGGGCGCGCACAGCGGGTGGCCGGCCAGCAGCGGCAGGAAAATGCGGATCTGCAGAGGAAATGGCGATCACAGTGTGCGTGTGGGTGCGAGTGACTGCAAAAGTCTGATAATGTAAGCGGAGATGGAAAAGGTGAGAGCAGAAGGATAACAGCATTCGTGAACTGCCCCAAACAGAGAGAGAGCTTTTGAATGGAAAAGCCAAAAGGACACGTAGGGCAACGGCATTTGCGCAGACCCCGCCGTCAGAGCCGATGGTGGCACGGCAAATGAAGAGAAGAAAATCGTTTACTCCCTCCCAACGGAAGGAAAAGTGTGTACTGTTGCCAAATGAAATAGGAATAGTTAGAAACAGATTACATACTCCGAAGAGCGACGCCTCGGAGTTGCACACGATGCCCGTAAAATGCACGGTTGCACGCGACTAGAGATGGCCATACAAAACACACTCGTGCCCTTATTTGCAGCAGCATAAAATTAACGCGTTTAACCTATTTCTCGTTGCTATCACCTAGCCCAGATTCATATTTTTGTGCAACACAGGTTTTGAATTAATAATTGCTTCATTTAGTAACCTTAGTTGGCAACTTTGTGACTGTGACTTAGCATTTGGTCAACGAAAACCCTGCATCCAAACATTGAATTGTTATTAATCATTCAATATCACCATTAACAGGGTTGGACTGTACTGAATTTGATCGTAGCAAATTCAAATGACCGCAATGATGTGATGATCGAGTTTGAACTGCAGATTTGGTTATGGCAACGCACGATCAATCGGTGTGATTCGGGAGCAACAATTACGAAGTTGATCGAAACCACCCTATTACTGCCGTTTGATCTTCACCCCAATCCGAATAGAAAATGAATAGTCGACCCGCCACAGGCCAGCAGGCTGCGGCACAGTGTTGAACCAAACTCTTGCCACGCAGCATCCGCTTCCAGTGGGGAGGAAATCTGCGGGAATCGTTGCGGTGTCGCCAATGGAGACCGCTACCATCCCGTCGCCGGCCGTCTTTCTCTCATCGCTAGTGATTGCGCTCACCGAGGACTCATCTTCTTTGGTGGGGCCCACCCGGGGCAAGATCCGGTAGCCGGCAACTTGATCGTTCTTTGGACCATTGCCGCTGCCGTTGTCGTCGTCGTATGGGGTTTGAGACAGCGATTCGTAGTCAGCGTGTAGACGCCGCTGGTCGGCCATGCGCCCGAAGATCCTGCCAAACAGCCGGCCGGACATGGCGCGGCGTGGCGACGATTGCCGTGTCGAGAGAGAACCGTAGATCCGTTCCTGATCCAGTGGCTGCGAGTGGAACGAAAAACGGCCACGCGCGAACGGATCAAGAGAGACAAAGCACAAAAAACGAGGTAGAAACCGCAGCCACCTTTTGCGGCCGAACCCGCGCGATACGATCCCGCTGAATTGCGGCACGTAACTGCGCGTAATTGCGAACGGCGGCCAAATGGCAATCGACAAACACGTCACAACGCCAGGAGAACGGTGGCTCGCCATCTATCTCTCTCTCTCACTCACTCTACATGCCCTCTCCTTCTGCCGCACCGCATTCTTGGGGCGAGAGCAACGATCGGTGAATAAAGGAAACACCGAAAAGGATAACGTTTTGACGTTTGATGTGATGTTTGTGTTTGTTTTGGAGGTTCACCAAAACAACGGACCCGGGGGCAGAGAATATTTTAATTATGTGCTTTTAAATCGGCAGAGATAGCTGCAACGGTGCGTACGCTGGTGGGGTCGGTGGACTCTGTGGATTGCTGCGGCCTATATAATTAATCACACCGCGGTGTGGGCAGTATCGTGCGGCTGTCACGTTTCCGAATTATCACATTCGTTCGGCCCGTTATCTGGGTAAATGAACCAATCTGGACCACCACAATCGGCCATCGCATTGAGACCTAATTGAATGATGAAATGGAAGCGGATGGCCGGCAGAAGACCGGTTCCGAATGATTTGCACAATTCTTCAATTCACAGATACATACACAGCACCAGCACTTGGAGACTGACGATGGCGGCTGACCGATGAATCAGGATGGATTCCTTCCTTTCCCACCACACCACAATCTTCCGACCTGCCGCTCGGACACACGAAAAAAAAACACGTCAACTCTTTTGCTTGACCCGCAGCGAATGAATCACGAGCCCACACCACAGCCAGCTGCTTTGTTGCTAGTGTTTTGTCTCGCCACAAGCGCCACTGTTTTATCACCAGCTTTCCAGCTTTTGGTCCTTTAATGTCAAGGCTGGACACACAGGACAAAACAACACGCAATCGCACAAACACACGCAACTAGACTGGGCACGCAATCCGAAACCCGCGTCTGTCAAAGCCGGCGATCAGCTGTCATCCGGTCAGGCCGTGACACAAAAGCCCATGCAGCAATCGGTGCGTTCCGTTAAAGTGGACGGAATCTCAAAAGAATTGAAATGATTCTCTCTCAGTTAACAATAATTTAAAATGGTCGAGGGTTCAGTGTTTAAATATTTATAGTCTTTATTCGATCGTCGTTTTGTTGTTTCAATGCGCAACATAGCCCGTGGCATCATTGCAAGCGCCATTCTCGATTCGACCAAACATAAAATTCAAAGCATTCAATACCCTGGACAAACGGAACCAAAACGGGGAGGTAGGATCACAACTTGAATCAATTCTTAACCGCACCGCGCGAAGCCCGTTGCAGGTGGAGCCGATCTTGCTCGTCGTTTTCGTCGAGCAAGGGCAAGCAAAGCAAGGGCTCCTTGCCGAGAGATGCTATTTGCTGACTGGTTCGATCATCACAGAACTTGTAACGAAGAAGGTTGCCCCCGACAATGACTGTTGGGGAAAGTGCTTTCCGAAGTAGAACGAAGAGGAACGGTAAAAAAATCTTGCTGCACGTTTTCGGTGGCATTAGAAAATATCATTACGAAACCCACACACAAGCCTGGTGGCTGATCCTTGGCGCCGGCACTTATTCCTGTTCCGGTTACATGTATCCTGAAGCATAAGCAGTAAGCACGAGGCAGAGAGAGAGAGAGAGAGAGAGAGAGAGATAGAAAGGCGAGACATGTGTAACGAGGACTATGTAAGCTATTTGTAACTAGCTGTGTGTTGATAGTGGCATGTGTAAAATTCACACAAATGTTCCATTGCGCCACGCGCGCAATCGCGGTCGATGCTCGCGTTGCCACGAGCCTACCATTCACTCGGTGCGTGCCATGTTGGTGATTTTACAGTTTTGATTCATTTTACAATTGTTTGCTTGGCTCGCTCACTTTCCAACTCCCCAAAGTCACGCTGCTGCTGCTACTGCCTGTGGCCACCATCTTTCATGTTCCGCTTTTTACAGTGCTGGACCGAGCGCATCGCGTTCATCGTCATTGTCGTCGTCATCATCATCGTCGCCGTCCGTCGCCTCCACACCGTCGTCTTCGATATCCACGGTGTTGACCACCCGTCGGTAGCTGTCGTCCATCGAAGAGCGTGCCATTTCTTCGGCACCGCCGGAACCATGTAACGTCGTCGAGCCGCTGAAGCTTTCGATCTCATTCGCCATCGATCGCAGATTCTCAACTCCACTCAGCAGTTGCCTTTGGTGGGTGTGGAGCGATAAGAAACCATTACCGATCGGCCCCCCCGATCTAGTTACACCGTTAACGGCGCAAGCATACCTGAGATTATTTTCTGCTGACGCCGCCGCCTGTCGCAGGGCCAATGTTTGGGCGCGTAGAAATCGCGCCGACCGCGCTTCGACCGTTTGGCGACGATGACGTCGACCACGGATGTTGCTAGCAGCAGCATCCAGGCCGTCCCGCGGCAAAGCACTGGCGCCCGCACCAGCACCCCCAATGGCACCCTCGCTGTCCTTTAGCCGCTCGTTCTCTCGTCGCAGTGCCTCCAGTTCGGCCTTTTTGTGGGAGCCCGAGGGAAAAATAAAAACATAATGTTACAATAGTGTCCGCCCCGATCGCGGCACATTCGGCCACTTACGCTCATGTTGGTGAGTTTCTGCTTCATCCGTTCCACCTCAGCCTCGGCTGCGGCGGCCCTCGATTTGGCCAGCATGAAACTGTTGGCGTTCGATTGGGTTGATCCGCTGCCGCCGGTTGAGGCCAGCGTCGGATGTTGATGCTGCGGTGCGGCCATTGTTACCATTGTTTCGAGATCGCGCTCCAGCTCGCGGATACGGCGCGCTTGGTCGCCCACTGTCCGCCGACTGTTGTCCAGCTCGCGGCGCAACCGCTCGTTCACCATCTGTTCCATCTCTAGCCGGTTCTGAAAGTGAAGTTCCCGTTGATGCTGTTGCTGCTGGTGCCGGTGTCGAGCCGATCGATCGTCGGCACCGTGCGGCGTGTCGTGCGTCACGTCCGCTAGCCGACCGGACGAGTGGATGGGGCCATCGGAAAGGAAATCCGGCAACCGGTGGATCTTACTGTCGGCGGTACCCGGCACTCCCATCGGTGGTGACGAGCCGGGGTAAAAGTATTGCCCATTTCCTACGCTGCCAGAAACGGACCCACCACCTAGGTCTGCGTTGCCGCCCTCGGTTAGATCGGGAGGCAAATCAGCCGATGGAGTCGGTGTGATGCGTCGCCGCTGGGTCAGATCGAAAGCTAGCTCTGGACCACCGGCTCCTGCGGGTGTTCCAGTAGGCAGATCGAGAGGCGTTGTTCCGGAAAGACCACGCGATCGACCGCCACCACCGGTACCGCCGACGATGTTGCCGGTCAAATCGAACGGCATATCGTTCAGGAGGGCGGGGGCATCCGGACGGCCAAGTGTTCCGGCAAGCTCGACCATATCGTCAAACTCGAGCGAACCGGAAGACCCGCTCCCCACCGGTCCGGACCGAGAGCCACCACCACCTCCACCGCGGGAGCCACCCTTCGGGAGCGTGTTGTACCATTGCTCCATCACGAGATGATCTTGCACAAAGTCGGGCAGAGCGGCCGAAAACTCGGCCGCCCCGACCAGCCGAGCCGAATTTGGCGGGCCGGCATCCTCCGGACCATCGACCAGCACCGCATCCGATCCGGGACTGTCGTCCATATCATAGTGCGAGTACGAGCGCTGCACGTCCCTTGTCCTCCCAGTCGCATCGTCCCGCGCTCGGCCCGCGCCACTCGGAACAGCCGCCCCGCTTGGTGCGTAGTCCGCACTGAAGGAACTGTTACTGCGACTCTGGTAGATTCCACCGCTGCCGGTCGGCCGCGGAAACCGCAATTCCTCCGCCGCAAAGTCCGATAAACTAGACTGCGAGTCGAAGGACGGGAAGCGGGGCGAGCGTTTCATCTTCGACTCGCTGCTCAGCGTGTTGACCGACTGGAACTGGGGTATCTTTGGACGGGCGCCCGTCGTCGTCGAGCTGACCACGTTAAGCGAGCTGGTGGTGGCTGATTTTGACGGCGACCCTGTCCCTGCGGTACCCTGGCCCGCCGTACCGCTCACGGTCAAAGCTCCACACGATGTACCCGCCGTGGCAAGCAGTTCATCGTTCGTCCGGCACTCGCCACCATTGCTGCCGCCGGTAACGCACCCATGGCCGTTAATGTTGGACGTGCTGCGACTGTGATTGATGCTGGTCTGGGCCACGGCAGCACTCCCACTGCCAGCACCGTTAGCGGTGTGAGTGGTCGCATGGCTTCCGGCCCCTCCGTCCCATTTGAGGAAGTGTTTGAAGGAAAACGGATTCTCCTCACGCCGTGGAACTTCCGGTGTGGCGCTCGCAGGTTGCTGTGCAACCGGTTGTTCAACGCTCGATGAACCGTCTGCACCGTCCGTGGTGCAAGAGCTACTTTTATCCGTCGACCCGGATGTTGACCCACTGCCGGCCGTTAGTTCATCGGTGTTAATGTTGTTGTTATCATTTGCCATTGCACTTCGGTTTCCGCGAAACGGTGCTTTCTGGGCGCAACCAGGGAAGAGTTGGAACCGGTTCCCGACCGGACACCGGAACAAAGAAGCTGAAGCGGACGAGGAAGATAACGACTCGGATTACTCCCACCCGGCGCAAGGGGTCCCAACCTGCGGCGTCACACTTACCTCTAGGATGGATAGGTGTTCAATAAGAGCTTGCAAGGATTCCGGATAGGGCTACACGATGCGATTCCGAGGGATGTACCGTTTTCGACTGACCATTAGACCGAATCACGGCTCCACTTTCCCTTCAGTTGAGAGGGCTCTCCTCTGACCAGCGGTAAAACCTTCTAGAGAACGGAAAAGCTGTGTTCCACCCAAACGAAGGGGAAAATGACCGACAGGTTCCGAATAAGGTACTTCAGTTCGCGGCCCGTTGAAGTCGTAGTATCCTTTGATTTTTCGCCACGCCCGGACAACGGCGCACACCGTGCGTGCGTGCGTTAGGAAAAAAACGGTTCGTGGACTCTACGCTACTGAAAGCGTAGGATTTGTGAATGGCTCTAGTTCCGTATGCTTTTTTTCTCTTCACTTCTTTCTTTCCGTTCCGTGTCGAAGAGCTTTATTTTGACAACTGACCCTTCCGTGCGTGCGTCGAAAGCCAACAACAGAGCACATACACCACGCCGCGATCAGATGTCGAGTGATTAGTGTGCGTGAGGTGCGCTGTCATAAATCTGTCACTGCGTGTAAGGCCAGGAAGAAAAGCAGCGAAAAAACACTTCACGGAGCTTCACTTCAAGCGCTATATTGCACGAACGAAAGGCGTTTCTACTAGCAACAAAGGATACTAGCAGATTTCGGATTGTAGTGCAAACTCCTGGACCCGTATGCCGTGAGCACTGTTTGCGATAAAATCCTTGGCGCAGCCCAAAGCCTGGTGAAACGATGTGACTGCCTTCGGGGGCAGACACGCGACACTGTGCAATACCGTGCGATCATTCTTTTTCCGGGCACGGAGCCGTTCCCCTTTACGTGGCTCCACTAGACACCGACGGACCTTCCCAGCAAAAGGTATAACACTGGTTTGTGACGCCTCGGTTCCGTGGAGGAATGCGGAAGCATGTGCCTGTGTGCGCGTGTGTGAGTGTGCACACGAAGGCACTATTGTTTATAAATCGTCTAATCGAAGGCATTACACCTCTTTCCACCTCTGCCCAGTATCGTTTCTTCGTAAGGCGTTTCATCCAGTTGGTCAACTTTTCAGTCAGCACCTGGTTTAACGCACCGGCTGACCATGTCGATAACGTTCGAGCAAATCATTCTGGACGCTAAACGGATCGCTAACCGCCTGAAGGACCGGGAGGCGCTCGGAGACGCACTGCTGCTGGAGTCGGAAACCGTTAATAAGCAGATCGAATCCATGCGCCAGTTCCAGGAAGACATCGACATCCTGAACCGGTTGGCGCGCGAACGGTCCAACAACCAGCTAATCACGATTATCCACCAGGAGAACCCGCAGATCCGCGAGATACAGCAGGAGAACCGGCTGCTGAAGTCGGCCCTCGAGGACCACCAGCATGCGCTCGAGCACATCATGTCCAAGTACCGGGAGCACACGCAGGCGAAAATACTAAACACGAAGGTGAACTTTGTCGAGGCGTACAATCGGCACCACCAGGCAGCCGACATCGAGCGGCGCGACGAGTTGATCCGGCAGCAGACAGCCAAAATTCAGGAGATGGCCGCCGTGATGCAGCGAGCCTCGCAGCTCGACGAGGAGAAGCTGAACCATGAGCAGGAACTGCTCAGCCGGTTGATCACGGAAAACAAGGGCCTACGGGAGTTGCTGGAAATCTCGCGCAAATACGGTTCGGGCGAGCAAAAGATGCTGATGGATGAGAAGGGCACCCAAACCGACAGCACCCTGCTCGAGGGGTTGTTGGAGTCGGCCGTGGCGGCCCGGTCAATTCAGACGAAAGTCGCGGGCGGCCCCCTGGGAACCAACCAAGCGCCAGCCGCAAGCGTGGCACCCACGGCCCCGTCATCCAGCATCACCAGCAATGTCAGTGCCAGTCCACCACCAGCAGTGAGTAGCGCCAACGGTCCGCTGCCCTCTACTGTGCCAGTCACCACTACCACGAACACAGCCCCGGCCTCTGCCACATCCAGCTCGTGACGCGATTCGGGAGAATGTCAGACGTCGGTTCTGTTCTGTTGCCAATCGGCCATTTTATAGGCATAGTCGTGTTTCCCTAGATCGCTCGTAGACGGGACTCCGCTCCTCGACCGTGTTCCGAGAGACTCGACACCACAAGTAAACACACAACACCAACCATCGTTTGCACGCGCACCAACCACGTGAAACGGCAACGAAGAAGAGCCTATCCATTTCCCATATTTGTTTGTTTTCACCGATTGGCGTTTTCAGTCACGGAAAAAGCATCCAGGATCAGTTTGAGCACCAACACACACACACAGGACGCACAAGCACCGGCAGAGTTTAGGTTAAATGTTGTCCAACCGGGAGTACCGCGAATAAATGTTTGTTTTTCCACTTTGCTCTTTTTCGTTGATTACGTTCCGTTTATCGTTGATAGGACGCTCTCGGAAAAACGGCAAACCAACATTTGTTTAAAAATACGGTCAAACGCCGCTTTCGGCGGTGGGTGGACGGTTGAAAAGGATCATAAATGCGGCAAACTATTCACGGTACCCCAACCGTGGGACAAAATGGTAACCAAAACGGCGAAAAGTGCGTCAATGATGTGAGTAAAACATACGCCCTTCCGTTATCATTGGCCTTTTTCCGTGTATTCTACTGTACTCCGATAAGACATGAAAAATGAGTCGACGCGATGCGAGAGGTAGTAGCGAAAGGAACTCGGCACCACTTTCAATAAATAAATGGACGAAGAATGCGTCAGGTGTTCGGGAGGAATTCGGCGTCTGTCCGATTGTTTGGTGAACGTGTGTGTGTTTGTGTGTGCACTGAATCATGATCGTCCGATCCTTCGCCTGCCTCTCACTACCAGCTTAGACTTAGAGTTTTACAGTCTTCGTGAAAATAGTCCTCCTCAGCCTGCCATCAGTTTCGCCTGTATCGGTCGCCGAGGAATGAAATGGCCCCAACCGACGTCTCATCGTGCTCCGCATTACTCGTATTCCAGAATCTTTTTGTGGTAAAACAGAAGATACCTAAAAGACGGTGACCAAAACGCAAAAGCATCAGTTCCGGCGCCGGCGCATCGAAAAAGGATCACCTACCCTTCACTGTCGAGAACCTGCTTCAAGGTGGCCGTCGTAATGATATGATCGTCACACTTTACCCAAATGTCCTTCTGGTGCCGAACGTACGCCGTATAGTGGCCGGCATCGAGCGTGCCGACGTGATTGATGACGGCGTACAGCGAGTACCGGAAATCGGCCGTGTCGGCGGAGTGTAGCGACTGTCGCCTTACTTTGGCCGTCTCCGCACCCCGTCCTTCGTCGGCGACTGAATGCGATGGTTCGTTTCCGGTTGTAACGGTGGGCGCCACGGGAACCGGCTGCTGGCCATTCGTGCCGCCCGCACCAACCGAACTGCAGCCTCCTGATCCGGCGAGCCCTGTGGCGTTCATCGACGGCAATAAACCACTACCGTTGGAGGCAGCAAGGTGGTGATGGTGCTGTTGGTGTTGTTGCTGGTCGGTTTTCTTTTGCGACATGAAAGGGGTCATGTCCAGCTCCGACGGGAATGAGATGAAGGTAGAGATTTTCTTGTCGATCTAGAAGGGGAGAAACCAAGAGCCACTCAAAAAGCATAAGCGAACGTTCGGTACGTTCTCAGATGGTGACCCCGTGTTTACCAGGCTAGAGTGTTCGAAGCGTTTCAAGTGAAAGCTGGCGACGATCGGAAGCGTTCGCATCGATAGCTGCTTCGTCGACTCCTGGTAGCTCATGCAGGAGCTACACTTGATCTTGGCGCTCGAGCCCAGGTGTTCGGCGCGCGTGAACCTCTCCAGACAGTCGATCAGCGATTTCGGTGGACCACCGTAGCCTCCGCCAGTGCTCGATTCACCCAGATCGAGGGAAATGTCCCAGAATGGGTCGATCGTCGTCGAGACGCCGTTACACGCTTGACACACGACATCACTCTGCAGCCCGCCGGTGAAGATTTGATCGATAATGCAGCTACACTGCGCCGGGTTCGGATCCGGCTGTGCGGCACTTGGCCCACTGCTACCGGCTGCCGCTGTCGAAGATCCACTCGTCGCCGCTACCTGTACACCGGCCGGAGCTTGTGTATGCTGAGAGGTCACCGACGACGTAAGGTGCTGTTGGGGCTGTGGTTGTTGCAGTGACGCTGCCTGCTGGTGTTGCTGTTGCTGATGGTGTGACGATTGGTGGGACGGGTGCGAGTGTGACCCACCAGATAGCAGCTGTGGCGCCGTGGGCTTACTTTTATCACTGGCTGCTGCCGCCGCGTTGGCAGCTAGCTCCGTCATCGAGATCTTGCAGTGCCGGTGCAAAACGTCAAGCGTGGCGATGAAAAACTCGTGCGCATCCTGCTGCTCGTAACCAGCCAGGTGGCGCGCATGGTTCCAGATCAGATGCAGCAGCCGGTGCAGCGACAGGGGACCCCGCGCACCGGAGTAAAACTCCTGGAAGAGCCGCGACACCTCGCACACAAGACACTTGGTCGCGTTCTTCGTTGTGCATTCGTGCAGCTCGGACAGAAAGTAGTCACGCAGCAGGGGCGTGTGGATGAGAGCCTGCACGATGCAGTTCATGAAGCAGGTCGAACCGAGGTTCAGCAATCCGCGCAGCCCGATACTGGTGAAGGCAGTCACGTGGCGCCGCTTTGGGTTCTTCACCAGCAGCTCGATCTCCAGCTGCGACGGGCTCCACGGTCGCCAGGAGAGGCTTTTGTTGAGACTGCGGGCTTCGCGCCGCAGGTGCCGTTCGGCGATGAGCTGGCACTCGCGGTGGTAGATAAAATCACGGCACTGGTAGCAGTACAGCATACCGTAGCACAGCTCGAGCGCCATATAGTGCTTCGTCTGCTTGTGGTGCTCGTTGATGTGGGCGCCCTTGCAGCCAAAGTAGATGCAGTGCAGACAGGAGTACAGCTGGGGGCCGGAACTGCCGCACTTATGACAAAGACAGGAAAGAGCCTTGCGGCGCCGGGCCTCCCGATTGATGCACGCACTAAAGTATGCGTGCACCACGCTGAACGAATCGATCCCGTACTCCTTCACGTACGCCTCGAAGTGAACACAACCCGTGTCGGCCATTCTTTAGCGGTCGCTCCGGGAAAAGGTGGTTTCTCACAGTGTTTAGAACCGGGCTAGCGGAGTAACTCCGTTTACCATCCGAACCGGCCTTCACACCTGCCCTCTTGTGCGTGTATACGTGTGTATGGACAATTTTCCGGCTCACAAACTTTGGGCTTTTAGTACGGCAAGCGACGGCATACCGAACCCTTTTCTTCTACTGATTCACGAATGCTGCCATTTGAAAGCTTTCGGTAAGGTGGCTCGTTGAACCGCTGGAATGGTGGTTTCGCTGCGTCTTCCGCATAAAACTGCAATCGCTGAAGAAGAACCACTGGCCAGAACTTTACTTACAAGGAAAAGGGGTAACAATTGTTTGCCGTGCCGATAATGCACAAAGCCGATCTCTTCTGACAGCTTGTCAGATTTGTTGGTGCGTGCGTTGTTCCGTCAAACAGCTGAGCGCGGCGAAGAACGAAAAGAAGAAGACTCAACTGCGACAGCTGCTGCTGTCATTTCGCCATCCCATCAGCTAGCAAGACGTTAGCCGCTCGACTTTAAATTTAATTTCTTTCAAGATATTTTTGATCCCACGGTTATTCAATAAACTATGCTTAACGTATTTGGTTTTTCATATTTAACATAAAAACACTTAACATTAATGGTAAAGGATGGAAACGTAGCTGGTAGGTTAGTTTAGGACGAGATCCTAAACCAGGAAGCGAAACTTCTCATCGCCATAACACGACACCGAACATCATGAGGTTTGCGACGGGCAATCGAGAGTGTCCCCATCGCTGAGAAAATCGACACAACTAGCTGGCGCTTGGAATCCTTGCGGCAGAGTTTCTGGCGCTTGCGTTTGCTTGCATTTCGGCGGCACCTCGTTTCTGTCACCAGTGCCCGCTTTCGGGCAGTAACTGTCGGTGCAGCCGAAACTATCGATATCGAAGTTAGTTTGCGTTTCCGTCGACACTAGAAAGTCTCCGAACGTTGCACCGTCGCCATCCTCACTCCAGCAGGTTTGTGTTTCGATCGTAGAAAGGCCCAGATCAGAGAAGAGTCCCGGTTCGTCAGACGTTTGGGTGCACATGTGCGTGTACGAAAGGAGTGGATCGTGACGGTTTTCGCCTGCATTTGCCAGCATCACGTCGATGAAATCTGTCTGCGTTTCGGTGCACACGACAGGGATCGGAAACTCGCTCGCACCGATAAGATGCTGAGCACTAAGGAATGCAACAGGAAGGGACGATGCTCCGCTGTCAACACGGTAAAGGTCTGCCGTGTTTACAGATGCTGCAGCCATCACGGATTTATCATACGAAACGTGGTTTGCTGGCTGTTTGGACGATTCCACCGTTTGGGTTGCTTGATCCTGGTGCATCGTAACATCCACGATGGTCTGTGTGGCGGTGCTAACGGCCTTATTCTCGTTGGCTTTTTGTTGCGTGGTAACGGCATTGTGGATCTGAGAATTCGTGTTGGCTCGCGGTAACTTTGTAGCCAGCAACTCCTCATAGCCGTGCTGTTTTCGCTTGGCGTGTGTAAGCAACGCTTCTCTCGAGCCAAAGTATGACGGACAGTGTGCACAGATAAAAGATTTGCCGCACGATTGTTGGTGATGCTTCAAAAAGTAATGCGTTGCGAATGATTTACCGCAGTCGGTACAGACATGCGTTCGCACTTCGTGAACCTTCAGAGCGTGTTGCTTTAAACTTCGAAACGAAAGAAAGTGCCGTGCATCGTTCGGCGGACCCAGAGGCGTCTGAAAGTACGGACAGTTCTGCCAAGGACAGTAGAAATGTTTGTTCACGTCCACGGAGTCTTTTGTCGCCGGTTCCAGATTTGCAGTAGTTTTGTGACGCCGTACGGTGTGCATCTGCAAGTGAGATGCATTGTGAAACACTGCGTGGCAGTTCTCGATCAAACAGGTGTACAACTTTTTGCCCAGAATTTCTTCACGAGACAAATAGACTTTGGCGGTAATGGGCGCAGGTTTTGGGATGTCCATAATGAGTGGTTCCAAACGAAATGGTTAACTAGACCGGAGCGCCACTACACAGAACCCCACAACAGAATACTCTACATTCAAAGTGTTGGGATTGTTTACAAACATTCAATTGATTGGCGGTGCAGTGTTGCCAGAAAGCATAACCGGAGCGAAGCAAAAATCTTTATTCAGACTGTTGAGAACATCGATACAATCTTTAACTTTAATAAACAATCATTACATGAAGTTAATCTTCCTCATCGCTAATTACTAGCCTTTTGCGGTGTTTTTTGGTGTTTTGCGATGGCGATTGCAAAGAGTCCGATGAATCGGACCGATCACGTTTGGCATGCAGGGTTGGGTTTGCACGCATAGTTTCTAGATCTTCGTCGGACTCACTCGAAACTCGGAGCTCCGTCACACAGTCTTGGACAGCGGCGGCATCTGCATCCGCAACACTTATATCTGGAGACTCGCATGCCTCCGGAGAGCTTCCTCTTGTATTGTATTTCCTCAAAATATCTATCCGCATCTCAAGATCGCTCGGTTTCATTCGGAATGGGATACGCCAGAACGTATGCTGTGGAATGCATAATGGAGCAATTGATATTTAGTTTGAAGTTTAAAATGCGTGATGAAAATAATGCGTTTACCTCCTTGCTCACGTTCAGCAAACCAAGAGTTCGAAGGAAGTGCTTAAAGTTTCCATCCTGAAGCGCATTGGATTGGTAGCTTTCGATCGGAATCATCGGTACGCCGTCGTTAATTTCATCGTCGTCCGGTTGCTGGTAGTCCTTTACGGCGTCCTGCAAGCACTCTACCACCCATTCGATGCTTTGCTTCATGGAGCTTCCCATAGTTTTCATTTTTTTCTCAAGGAGCGGTACATTCAATTGTGTACTGACCGGGAACTCATAATCGCATTCCTCACTGGTGCCACCATCGCTGCTATCGTGGCCTCGGTGCCTTTGGTTAAGGTTATGAGATGAAACTGTTTTAGCAGGCCTAACTTCTGTTTCGTCCGCTATCAAACCAAGCCCAATCATTTGCTTTACGATAGCCTGTCTGGTGAATGTTTTTTCGAACGCATCGGCTATTCTCCTCAACACGTTCTTCTCCAGACGATGCTCCTCGTACAGTTGCTTCAACTTTTCTATTTGCTCAACGCTCCACAACTTGGCCTGTTTCTGTTGATTGATGTTGCTTCTTTTGGTGGGCGCCTTGAAGATAAGTCCCAGCTCCTTAAGCTTTTTGATAACTCCTCGCCGTGTCCGTGATTTATTGATGATGTTGTCCAACAACCAATCAATCACATCTACGAGTCAGGATGGTGAATTGGAGGGAATTTTAATAATATGATTATATTATGCAACAAAAGCGGGACTGGCTACCTTGATCCGTTTGGGGATTTTCCTGGTTTTCCATGAAAAGCCGACGCAATTCGTCCTCTTGCTCTTCCGTCCAGTTCATTTCACCATTTCCAGTGCTGAATCGAAGAAGGCGAAGCGCATTAAGGACACATGAGGCAGAAAAATGAGCTTTACTTACGCTCCTGGATGCTGGTTAAATACTTCATCATATCCCATCTCAATGGCAGTACAAATTTTAACTGATTTATAGAAAAGTATTTCAGCAAACACTATCTCGTTGCCATTGGATGCCACTTTCTGCAACTGACGAATAATATACTCCCCTAATTGCTTTAAATGAATTGAATGGCTGGTGGTAGTCGTGCACATCACTCGTTGGAAAATGCGGAACAAGGAAGCCTGTCGGAAGGAGGATGGTTGCGCGTCCTTAACTATTCGCTTTTTGAGTGAAAAAGAATATCAGCCAAGGCAAACGGAGCTTACTTGAAATAACATCGACGGATTTTTATGCTCGACGGCAATTCGATGCAGTATGTGGACGGCAGCCTTCAGTGTGGTCGTTTTGATGGTCTCCCAATCCGACAGCACTATCACACAGCTTCGCACAATCTTAGGATTAACCAGTCTGGTGGTTGATGGAAAGTACTTTCGTCATTGTTTCATAAATGTTAACGCGGAATCCTTACCTTCGGGAGAAATCATCAAATTTAAAGTCCTTTTCGACATACCGCGACGTAGCTACGGTGAACAAACAAAACAATTAATTACAGTGTAACCACACGGGACCCATCGGATGGTTACCTTCGAATTCCTCCTCATCCTCTTCGTTCTCACTAGTATCCTCCTTCTCCGAGAGCGGATTATTTTGTTGTTCAGAACCTGAAAGCATATAGGTGGAAAATTAGGTTTTATTTCAAAGAAAAAGATAAGTAACCATACCGTCCGATATATTGGCCATAAAAATCTCCTTCAAAAGCATTAAGGTTTCATCCGGGGTCGATTGTGACGACCCAAAGCAGTTGTCATCAGTGGTCCAGATGGAGCTAAGAAGTTTTACAATACAGCCCAATATTATTCCAACACGCGGGTCGTTACTCCGATCGAAGTTGTGTGCTTACCGTGCCGCGTACATTAGCTTCACCGCATCCTCATACTTCTCGTCCCGGAGCAGCCCGTGAATACGTATCATGCAGCTTCCCCTGAGTCGAAAAATGTAACAAATTGAACAAAATGTTTGTTTTCTATAATCTTGGGTACTACCTCTGCTCATCGATGGGAACGGGGGACGCCGCATCGAAAGGCGTTGGTAGTGATTCTGGTGAGTCTTGAATATGTGGCAGAATTGCCGCTACTTTCGGTGCCATCGTTAACCATTCGTCCTCAAGGTCTTCCTACAATAGAACAGTGACTGAATGCTCGTCCATTACATAATTAGTATTAAAAAAACGCACCTTTGTCTTGTGCGGTGCATCCGATGCGGTGGCAGTGGTGCGGCGATTTTTCTGCCGCTTGGCTTTGGCACGTTCCTGCACGCGGATGGTGCCGTTACAAAATTTTTCAAGTAAAGAAAAGAAGCGATTGGCCACCTCTACGACCACCCGCAAAAAACTCCTACAATATGCAGGTCTCATAAAAATGTGTAATTATAGCAATTACCAGTGTGCCACTACCTTGTTTGATACGTTTCGTTGAAATTACAAAGCAATTGAATGACAGTTTCCCGATACTCTACGGCGTAGAAAATGTTATGCTGCAGCACGGCGAGGAGTTCCTTGGCATCCGGATCGGTCCTCACGCTGAGGGCACGCAAGTTGCTGATCATCTCATCGTAGGTCTGTCGAATAAAAACGTTATGAAAAACACGTTTTGAAGTTAAAATGCGTAGAAAATGCTCACCTGTATTGCATTGTGCAAGCGCTTAGACCATACGCGCTTACGAGTTTTGTCACAAACGATCAGATCGTTGTAGCCCTCGATTCTCGTTATGATCCAATGAAACGTGGTCATGCTTAGCGCTTCGCTGTAGCAACAGAATCATGATTAGACAAATATTATGGTGTAAATGTTAATGGCAGAACAAACCTCACTAGTTCGATGTTTAGACCGTTATAACGGTTGAATTCCATGAAAAATCGAACCGCCCACAACAGGTACGTATCGTCGTGGAATTCCGATGCGGTATTTTCGAACTGGCTCAAGTAGCGCCTCGCTTGCTTCACAATGTTATTAAAAAGGCATAGAACTTCCACGCAATACTCCCGCAAACACATCCTTACGGACAAAATACTTTTCCTTTCCAACTCGTCCGGCTGCTTCATTTTACGGAACGACTTCTTAATTCGTTGTTTGTCTATGCCCAGGTCCGCATTCATGATTTTGTTTAACGATTGGTGCGATATGTAGTCATTGTCCGATACCGATTTGAGGTTGCCAAACGTGTACGTCCCCCGGAAGCGGGAATGGCGTGCTGTTGGCAGTTGCTTAGTCCTTTCGGTCGCCGGGTGCAGCGCTTGGATGAGCTTCATTTCGTCTTCCTTCTTTTCGGCCGTCCTGCGCTGCAGTGTGGCATCGGCGAGAGCCGCTGGCTGCTGTTCGCGGTAGACAAGGCTCATGATCTCCAGCGAATGCATGAAATACTGCTGCTCTAGGGGTGATCCCAGAACGTACAGGACCGTATCGATGGTACAGGTTTGGTGCAGAGACCACAGCAAACGATCGTGCAAACTGGCATCGTCATCAAGCTGCTGTTCTCTTTCGACGTTAGTCGGTACTTGCAGTACGTTTCGTGTGAGGATTAGGATACGTTCTACGGTAACCGATTGCGCTTCGCTGCGCTCTGAAAAATCCTGCCAAAAAAGGATTAACATCCAGGGCGCCTGCTGCCAAACGAAGCTGAGAGACACTTACGATACGTAAGATTTGTTGCATTTTTTCTCCCAGTACCGACCACACAGCCTTTACGGCAAACGCTTCCTTGTACTGTTCCGCAATTTCCATCAGTTGTAACACTTTTTTCTGCTCCGCTGCGTCTTTTGGGTAGGTTCCCTTGTAAAGTAGCTCCGTCGGGAAGGTCAAGTTTACGAGCAGACGCAGTAACACATCGGCAATTTCCGGCTTATGGAACCCGTGCACTAACGACGGAATCAGGTCCGTTTGCACGAGCTGCTTTTCTCCGATGTAACGCCGATACTCGTGGTCTGCTTTATCGTTTTTCAAGATCCAAACCAAAAGCTTCAAACCCTGTATGGCTTCCGGGTCGGCGTGATATTCGTTGATGTCCCCATAGCCCAGCGTCGCGGACATGGCATCGATGGTGGTTAAATAGTCAGCCATCGTTTCGCTTTTCCATCGGCCGTCGTCAGCAATCGTAACCGTCGTTCTGCTGTCGAATGGCAGTCCCTAAAACGGTATTTAAGCGAGTTAGCACAACTGAGTGCGCAAAACTCAGCACTTAATGACGGAAATGAACTAGATATTATAACTCCGCTTGCTATATTAATATTAACTTCCGCTAATTATTATAACAACGCACTGCATTCGATTTCCCACCGCAATAAGGCGCGAATATTTGACACGGCCGTTTGACAAGCCAAAACTGCCGGTCTACACGATGCGCAAATAAACGTTTTTGGCACTTCGGATAAATGCCAAACTGTTTGCGCCTCTGTCAAAACGTATGTGGGGCGCCAGACGAAGCGCAAATCGGACCCCAAAAACGTCATTTCGTTTGCGCTTCGTGTGACGAAAAAAAATATACAAACGTAATGCCAAACGTGTTTGCATTCGTGTTTTTGGTCCGAGAAAACAGAAATAGAAAAGAAACAAATTGAATTCTGAATTTTTTTCTGCTTTTTTATCGAATTTGTTACTATACCAGCAAATAAAAACTTACATTGACCTCTGTTTGTAAACAAAGCGTATGCAAAAAGTGTTTACGGTCGGGTTTACATAAACGTTTTGACACAAGCGCAAACAGTTTGGCATTTATCCGAAGTGCCAAAAACGTTTATTTGTGCCATCGTGTGACCCGGCAGTGTCAAAACGTTTTTAGCAAATGTTCAAGGTTTGCACTTTTATTTTAGACGGGAAGATACTAGTGATATCGTGTTTAATCCCACGGCGGGACGTTTGTACAGTGTGGTTACATCACCTAGCTCGTAAGCCCACGTTGGCCACGTCTGTTCAGTT
This sequence comes from Anopheles bellator, assembly GCF_943735745.2. Classification (NCBI taxonomy): domain Eukaryota; kingdom Metazoa; phylum Arthropoda; class Insecta; order Diptera; family Culicidae; genus Anopheles; species Anopheles bellator. Next base: position 21,891,627 of record NC_071285.1, on the reverse strand, counting down.
CGAGCGCCGCGAAGAGAGAGAACGATTCGGCGTTTCCGGGCGCTGAGCGACTGTCAACTCGGCAGTGCTGCCGGGCCGTCTGGTTTTCTCGGGATGTGAATATTCGTGCGCCTCCAGCACTGGTGTTGTTGTGAGGGTTGTCTCCGCTGAGACAACCCCCGCTCGTTTATGTGTCGGCCAAGCCGTAAACCCAACCGCAAATCCGACCGCAAACACTGTTAGCAAACGCTTTCTTTACAAACAGAGGATAATGTTAAGTTCTTATTTGCTGTTATAGCAACAAAATCGAAAACAACGGAAATTTTTTTTCAGAATTCAATTTGTTTCTCTTCTATTTCTGTTTTCTCGGACCAAAAACACGAATGTAAACACGTTCGACATTTCGGTATTATATTTTAAACCGGCCACACGAAGCGCAAACGAAATGACGTTTTTGCGGTACGATTTGCGTTTGGTGTGGCACCGCACATACACACCACCTCACATGTAACGATCGTGGTAGGACGTCAAATTGTGAAAATATTTTCATTCGCGTTGTGCAGAAAGAATCTAGCTTCAAGTTTGTGCGTAGAACAGTGGTTTTAAAGCAGTAAATAGCAAGAAATAGCAATGGGTCGCAAAAAGGGAAAGAATACGGGTAAGTTAACTATAGTAACTATAGTTGGAGATCGATGAGAAGCTGGAATTATGGCTCATTTCGGGCATCTCTTTTCTCGCTAAGTGTCGGCCATTATTGCACTGCAATTTAGATGGTGGATGAAAAAGATAGTTTTATTGCGTACGCACGCAAGTAATGGCGATGCAAAATGTTTATTCATTAGCATTAGGCAATTACTTTGTTTGTTCCCTTGGCTATTAAGTAAAAAAAGTCAGTGGTGGTGAGAATACATTAAAAGTTAGTCCCCAGAAAGATTCACCACAGAAGGGGTTAACAAAGATAAGCGATAATCTTGCTCAAAATGCTTATCTCTGTTGATATATTCAAGCCACATGAAATTTCCCCGAACATCATTGAAGAATGCTTAAAAACTGCGAAGACTGTAACTTCCAGAAACATTGTATGAATTACAAACACCGCTGATTATTGCATCAGCCTGCTGCGTTTGCTTCAATAATGTACGTCTGGAAGTTGTGTGCGTGTGCATAGGCAAAGGTGGAACATCCTTATGCATGTTTATGCTCGGCCTGGTTAGAAATCGCCGAATCTTTGTTGATAACTACGATAAGGTTTATGTTTATAACATTGGAAATCTGCACACCGAACGTTTTGGATTGAAGAGTTGATTTCAAATTGTTTTAAGAACTAGGGTAGATGTTAGACTATGTGATACTTTCTTGTATCGTAGCTTGTAATCCTACTTGCTTGATTTTACGCAAGGTTGGTTAAAATAAATGGTTAGAAAACTATTTTTTTAACCAACGGCAAAGAAAGAAGTTCCTTTCGTATTTAGTGTTAAAAAAGCTGTGCGGAGCAGCAACAAAAAATTACTTTTTATTGTCGACTTCTTCACTTGTTTTGCCCGTTCCGCTCATCTCTCACTCGCTTTATATCGTCCTCCTGGCGCTCTAAAAAATATCGCCCGGCGCTACCGCAGTGATGTTTCTGGTGACAGACGTTATAAAAACGCATTTGTTTATAACATCCTGTAGTCGAAATGGCCTAGCTATTCTGCCAGAGGTTACAAGCAAACTTTTTGTAATATAAATTATTTTCTGAAGTCTTCGAATTGGATGAGTATAGAAAGGTTACTTCCACGCTTACTACTTCCACAATTAAATAACCAAATTAATTAATCAATTCGATAATCATAGCTAATCATTCGATTATTATTAAATTCGTGTATTGCAGTTCAAGAGGAATCGAATCCTGATAAAAGTGAGCAAACCCCGCAGAAGCAACAACAGCAAGAAGGGTCGACGCAGCCGAAGGAACAGAAGCAGCAAAGTGGACCGAGTCAACCGAAGGAACAGAAGCAACAGAAGCAGCAAGGTGGGTCGAGTCAATC